>NC_082681.1:34935051-35265342 GCF_025265405.1 Mesoplodon densirostris | reverse complement strand
GCAAATGTTTGGTAAATAAATATTTGCTGGGCTAGGCAGAGACAATGGGTCATGGAGAGGAATTTTAATAAGCAGACTTTGCTGGATTTCTCCCTGTCAGCACAGCTAGTTCGTAGTATAGTTATCTATGGTGATACCCCTTCCTGGAACAGGTCCTCCATCTACATTCTTTTAGGCAGTTAGGAGGAAGGTCAAAGGTTCTTCCTGAGTCTTTTGGGACTTAAAAATAATCAGCCTAAATGAATCCTCTTGCCAAAGAGACACATTGTGCTGGCAAATATTGCTCCCCTACAGCAGAGACATGTTTTGAGCTTTTCATTAAAAATACACAACATAAATTTAAAACATTAGTATTTTTGGTGCAATTGTTACAAACGTGGACAAGCTACTCCATTCAAGAGGTGAGAAAAGACACTGCCCCAAAAATGTGACAAATAATCTTTGGGTTGAATCCTAAGCTTATTAAACTGTCAGTGCTGAATTGTCAGTAAATCAAGAAGGATGTTAATGAGCATCTGTGCTTCAGCTTTCATTGCCATTTGGCAAACAGTAGCACAAAAAGAAAATGGTAATTAGCAATAAAGGTGTGTTTATTGGTTCGTGCAATTGACAGAGGCTGTGTGTCTCTTCTGCACAGTATGTGCCCTTTATAAAACTGCCAGACAATGGAGGCAAAACCCGTTCTCTTTTCCTTTAGGCTAGAGCTTCATGACCTTGAAGGGCCACTAGAGAAAATCAATTAATGTGGGTAGGAGAATTTATTGTTTTCATTGAAAAACAAAACAAAGAGATCTAGTGAACTGAGTAAAAATTTGAGTAGCCCTCAATCCCTCCCTACTCAAAAGGCCTTTCCTAAAGCCTGCCTTCCCACTCCAATCCATCTTCCATACTGCCTCCTGTGATCTTTCTAAAGGGAAAATTGATCGTGACATTCTCCTGATGAAAACCCTTCAATGGCTTCTCAGAATAGGATCCAGCTCCCTAGGGTGTTCGGTAAGTCACCTCGTGATCTAGCCCTTGCCAACTCTCTAGTTTCTTCTCAGGCCACTATTCCCCCATCCCCTCATAATCTACACTCTGAGAAGGGAAATGTTATGAGGAGAGGGAGGCAGGAATGTTTATACTCTTCTGGAGAAAGGGTACATTGGCACAGTCAGGGTTGAGAGCCATGTGGCAACCTATAATAAAGCAGAAAGTGTTTGCTTTCTGCAGTCTTGTTATTCCACTTCTGGGTACACCACTGAAAACTTCAGGAAGTGCTCTGGTATCTTCATTGCAGTTTTTTTCACAACTGTGAAAACTGATATGAGAAGAGCAAAGAACCCCACGTAAATAAGAGAATGAATAAACACATGATTACGGTCTCCTTACATAAAGGAATCATATAGGGAGTAACAATTAAAGAGGTAGTGGTATACTACATGGACAAATGTCCAAAACCTAATGTTGAATTAAAACCTATATTCCTGTGGGATGGATTGGGAGATTGGGATTGACATATATACACTAATATGTATAAAA
The DNA here is from genome assembly GCF_025265405.1 of Mesoplodon densirostris. Classification (NCBI taxonomy): domain Eukaryota; kingdom Metazoa; phylum Chordata; class Mammalia; order Artiodactyla; family Ziphiidae; genus Mesoplodon; species Mesoplodon densirostris. The sequence continues at coordinate 35,263,821 of NC_082681.1, read as the reverse complement.
TAGATAACTAGGGCCTCCCTGGTGGCGCAAGTGGTTGAGAGTCCGCCTGCCGATGCAGGGGATACGGGTTCGTGCCCCGGTCTGGGAGGATCCCATATGCCGCGGAGCGGCTGGGCCCGTGAGCCATGGCCGCTGAGCCTGCGCGTCCGGAGCCTGCGCGTCCGGAGCCTGTGCTCCGCAACGGGGGAGGCCACAACAGTGAGAGGCCCGCATACCGCAAAAAAAAAAAAAAAGATAACTAATAAGAAGCTGCTGTATAAAATAAATAAATAAATAAAAATTTAAAAACATATATTCCCAAATGATAAATACATGATGCAACTTATGTAAAAATTTTAAGTGAATAAAAACTTATATATAGTTTATGGGCACATACATTTGGGCCTATAAATAAAAAGAAGAGATACGCAACAACTTCTAAGAGAGAGGTTACTTCTGGGGAGACGGGTGGCGGGGAATGCATAGGAGAGGATTACAAAGGACCTCACTTTTAATTGAAATATGTTATTTCATATCTATCTGTGATATTGTGATTTAAAATAACAAATATATATTTGGTCTTTTTTCAGTCACAGAGGTCCTAAAGCCCTTGGAATTTCCTAAGTGATGAGAGCCATAAAGGTATCTTAGTTTTGTTAATGAAGTGACTTTTGGAAAGCACCTAAGGATGGTGGCTGGCTGGCAGTGGAGCCAACTGCGTGACTAGGGGGTTGAAACTTTCAGTCCCACCCTACTGACTTCTAGGGTGGGGAGAAGGACTGGAGATTGAGTTTAGTCACCAGACTAATGATTCAATCCAGCTTGCTTATATAGCAAAGTCCCCATAAAAACTTGAAAGGACAAGGGTTTAAAGAGCTTCTGGGTTGGTGAACACGTGGAGGTTTGGGCAGAGTGGTGCCTTTGGAAAGGGCATGAGAGCTCATGCCTTCACACCTTGCCTGATGCATCTCTTCCATCTGGTTTTTAAACTGGTAGACTAGTAAGTAAAATGTTTCTCTGAGGTCTGTGAGCTGCTCTACCAAATTAATCAAACCCCAGGAGGGTTTGGAACTGCCACTCTATAGCCAGCAGGCCAGAAGCACATGTGACAATCTGGACTTGAAATTGGCATCTGATGTGGTGTGAGGGGACAGTCTTGTAGGACTGAGTCATTTACCTGTGGGATCTAATCCTATCTCCCAGTAGATAGCTTCAGAATTGAGTTGAATTATAGGAAACTCCCCTCCAAGTCAGAATTGGTAATAGAATCATTTTACTGTTATCTATCTATCTATCTTTAAGGAAATATGCAAAATGTTAACATTTGTTAAATCTAGGTGGTGAATACACAGATGTTCAATCAATTCTTTTTGTGTAGTTTATTTGAAATTTTTCATTAAAAATCATTCTTTACACATACAAATTTTTTGTCATAAATGAGAAACACAAATAAACTCAAGCCATGGAGTGGATGGAACAGGATGGTGGGATATTGTGTTTACTTTCTTCTCAGTCATCTACCATTTTTCTTCTTCCTTTTCAGGGTTATAGTGCATAACATAAATCATGCCTTTTCATGGGCTTTTTTTTTTTAAACAAACAACCTGATTTTATTTATTTACTTTTTTTTTTTTTTTTTGCTGTACGCGGGCCTCTCACTGTTGTGGCCTCTCCCGTTGCGGAGCACAGGCTCTGGACACGCAGACTCAGCGGCCATGGCTCACGGGCCCAGCCGCTCTGCGGCATGTGGGATCTTCCTGGACCGGGGCACTAACCCATGTCCCCTGCATCGGCAGGCGGACTCTCAACCACTGTGCCACCAGGGAAGCCCTATTTACTTTTTTATTATTATTATGTTGAACATCTTTATTGGAGTATAATTGTTTTACATTGTTGTGTTAGTTTCTGCTGTATAACAAGGTGAATCAGCTATACATATACATATATCCCCATATCTCCTCCCTCTTGAGCCTCCCTCCCTCCCACCCTCCCTATCCCACCCCTCCAGGTGGTCACAAAGCACCGAGCTGATCTCCCTGTGCCATGGGGCTGCTTCCCACTAGCTATCTATTTTACATTTGGTAGTGTATATATGTCCATGCCACTCTCTCACTTCGTCCCAGCTTACCCTTCCCCTTCCCCGTGTCCTCAAGTCCATTCTCTACATCTCCATCTTTATTCCTGTCCTGCCCCTAGGTTCTTCAGAACCATTTTTTTCTTTAGATCCCATATATATGTGTTAGCATACGGTATTTGTTTTTCTCTTTCTGGCTTACTTCACTCTGTATGACAGACTCTAGGTCCATCCACCTCACTACAAGTAACTGTTGTATACTGTGTGATTTTCTGAATGATGGAGTATTTCCTGAAGCTGTAGCCATGAAATATAAAGCTAGATAGGGTATGGACTTAAATATCTAAATTAGTGAGGGTTGTGCTCTATTTTGTTGATGAATGGCTCTGTTGGGTAGTATAATTACCACTGGTTGTATTTGTTTTCCACAAAGACCCTTCTGAACTTAGTTCTTTACATTGTAATGGAGTGTAAGTTGGTACAAGCACTGTGGAAAACCATTTAGCATTACCCAGTAGAGTAGTACCTATGCTTAGCATATGACCTACCAATTACACTTTTATTTTAGACTCTAAAAAAACTGTTAGAAATGTGCAGGAAACATATCCAAAGAAGTTGTTGAAATAGCTAAAAAACAGTCTGTCAAAGAAGCAGACAGAAATGTCACATCCAAACACTGGAGAATAAATAAATAAAGCAGAGAAAATGAAGGAGACAACTATAACAGGTCATGGAAGAATACACACAGGATGATTCTGTTTATATAAAATCAAAGACATGAAAAAATTAAACTACTTTTTTTTGAGGAACGCTATAGAATACATTTTTATTTTATACATCAGGGTGATTTGAAATAGGAAAAAGCAGAGGACTCTGAGGGCATCTTTTTAGAGTCCTATCCAATTGAACAAATCCAAATTTTAAGAGGTTCATACATATGTGGAAAAACTATGATGGAAAGCATTGGAATGATGAATACATAATTCAGGATATTTGATTTCTTACTTGGGAGGGAGGGAAAACAGGCAAGGGCTTAGATAGGACATCAAAGAAACTGGCAATGTTTCATTGTTTAGGATTGGTGGTGGTTATACATACGTTTCTTTTATTTTTATTATTTTAAATATATGCAGGAAATTCCCTGGCAGTCCAGTGGTTAGGACTAGGCACTTTCACTGCCGGAGCCCAGGTTCAATCCCTGGTCAGGGAACTAAGATCCTGCAAGCCACGTGGCATGGCCAAAATCTATATCTATATCTATATCTATATCTATATCTATATCTATATCTTCTATCTATATATGCATATATATTTTATACATGTGTTGTATTTAATAATAAAAATAAGAGAATTCTAATTTAAAAGACAGTTCTAGAAATAGTGCACCAGGCAAGTCTCTTGTCCGTAGAGACCAGAGAACCACTGGGCTGAGTCATGGCCTTGCTGAAGTCATGGTCTGGCAACTCCTTCTATCTGTGGTCTTTGAACACCAGCGTTTTGTCAGAGAGCTGAAAGCTGCTGAGCCACTGTACTGCGATTTATGGAGTATCTGGATGGCACCACCATCCGTAATTACCTCATCTCCTGATGGATGAAATTCTCCTACTAAATATGTGTTCTGTTTCTTGAGGATTTTCTTATCACAAAATTTTTTTTCAAAATGCAAATCTACTTAAAAGATATGTCATATAAGGCTCTGTTACTTGAGTATGAATGAAACTATCATTTGCCTACTTGGGAAAGGAGAAATATGTCTGAGTATGAACCAAGACAGGAAGGAATGAGGTCCAGAATGAGAAGTGGGAGAACCTCACCAAGAACCTTTGTGGACTTTACCATCTTGCCTGTAAGTGGTATAATAAGAATCTGAAGGATATTTCAATGCTTATTCATTGAACGGGGTATTTATTAGCCTTCAGGTCTTAATGGAGGAAATAGATTTTAGAAGGGCCCCACTGTGATATATACATTGTTCATTGAAGAGCAGTGAGGTGCTGGCCTAATCTGGGAAATGTTCCAGGATCAATGTCTAAAGGAAACCAGTTAGACAGAATGCCCAATGAGTTGGGGTCAAGGTTAGGGACAAAAATCATAGGGTTACTGAAGGGTATAAATCCCAAGGTGCAGAAAACAAGCAGCAGGTGGGGACCCTAGGGAATGATAGCAACAACAAACATTAGGAATGTGTAGGGTTTTTACTATTCAGAAGTTTGGAGCCTACCACAAACAGCTAAGGGAGGGCAAGCAAGCAATATGCCTTCCTGCATCTATTTTTGCTAGCTGCGACATGCCCACATGAGCACACAGACAAAAATCTGGCTTTATTTATTCAATAGTAAAGTTGACTCAAGAGCTTTAGACAGAAGGCCTAGGATCCAGCGATTTCTGAGGAAGGGAAGGCTGAAGCTAGTAGCTTTGGTTCTGGCACGCAAGCTAGTGTGAAAATCAATCCTCATCTAAGGGCCAAGTTTGACGAAATCAGCTTCAGTTGTTTAAATTGTCATGCAGCTGGGCTAGAATTGCTTGCTTGTTATGATGCCATTAGCCTTTCAACTAAATATGTGCATTCATAATTGTTTGACAAAGTTATAAAGTCATGAAAATACACTACTGACATATTAAATCTGACTCATTTAAATTTTAAAATGCAGTTCCTGGCACACAGTAGGTGCTCCATAAATGTTTGTTGAATGAGTTGAAATCAGGAAATTAGAAGAGATTGTTCTGCTTTCCAACAGTGCATTAAATTGAGTACACCATTTCTCAAGCTGAAAGGAAGCTAAATGAAAGGAAATGGGTTTATTTGATTGTCTCACCTACATAATGACATGAAGTAATAAGGAAATTATTCAGATAATTCATCCCAAATTTTGCCTGATGTAGACAGATGATTAAGGCTTTTGTTTTTATAAATATGCATTATTCAGAGAGCTCCCTCCCTGTTCCCCTTCCCTTTATAAATGAGAAGACAAAGTGCTCTAAACCAATTCCTGGATTTGTAAACATAGTGTGCCATCTATTTGGCTTATCTCCTCAGAGAAGGTAAGTATAAAGTCATTGCAAAAGACTCAGGATGGAGATATGACAAGCTAAGTGGCTTCCTGATGTCTCAGCACCTGCTTTCCTGTTTCTGATTTAGCCAGTGATACACTAGAGATTCCTTTAAAAAAAAAAAAAGACCTGCATACTTCCCAGCCACAGCATTGCATTACATTCCAGTGGTCCAAGAGCTAATTTTTCTTAGAATAAAACCTTGACCTTAGAAAATATCACTTCTAGGGTGATAAATGGGCATGTCTCAAACAAAGTAGATTATTTGAGGAGAGAGGAAAGATAACCTGGTGCAGCATCTTAGAGCCATCTGGGTTCCAGTGACCACTTCAGCCTCTCAGAGTACATTTCCCCTAAATCAACTCAATCCACAAGCAGCTTGAAGGAGTACATGGAAATGACTGAGTGCCCCAACTAATCAAATGCCTCTAACCAGATGCTTTCTGTAGAAAACTTGCTGAAGGTCTATTAGTGTTCTGACCTGAAATTACATAGCTTCCCTCTGTCTTCATTTGAAGATCAGCCATGTGCTTTAAATTGATCAGTATCAAGTAGAATCTTAGTAGCTTTACCTGGGTAGGTAGAGTGCCTATGTATGGGTATATAAGCAAACTCATGCACAAAACTCTCACACTCAAAGTCATGCTACATAAATAAAACTCTCCCCACTGTGATGGGAGGCAAACAAAATATGCACACTTGCAATTAACTTTTTTATTAAAGATTTTAGTTTTTAGAGCGGTTTTAGGTTCATAGAAAAATTAAGAGGAAAGAACAGGTATTTCCCATATATCCTCTTCTCTCACACATGCATAGTTTCCCCTATTATCAACGTCTCTCACCAGACTGGTATATTTGTTAACAATATAGGAACCTACATTGATATATCATAATCATCCAAAGTCCATAGTTTATGTTAGGTTTCACTCCTGACATTGTACATTTCAATTCATTTTATATTCCACAAACATTTATGGAATACCTACTACAGTAAACATTAGGATTGTACTATTATAAATCCTCTGCCTTTAAGAAACTCATACTTAAGGGGAGGGGAAACAAATTTGATAAATACTATATGTATGAACTATAAATACCAAGAAGATGTGGGGAAAGTTTCACAGAGGTGGTGACATATGACCTGTATTTTGTGGGTATTGACAGAAGAGTTTGCTAATCATGAAAGAGGTAGCAGTGTATTATAAGTAGAATAAATAGGATGGGCAAAGGCATGGGGTTGCAAAAGGGTTTGAAGCCTTCAGAGAATGGTGAGACATTTGTTACATACAATATATGGGAGCATACAATATATGGGAAGTGGTGCAAGTCGGTTAGGTGTGAGAGTTTGGTAGGGAAAACATTATAAAGAGCCTTGGATGTGTAGCTAAGAAGTTAGACTTTATCCAGTAGATAGTTGGGAACCAAAAGAGGTTTAGAAGCATGGCTTTAACGGTAGAAGGGTTTCCCTATATTGTCTGATCTTGGTTTTACTGCCTCAGCAACCTCACCTGGAGCTGCATCTGAAGGTGACTGGCAACTTAGGTACCATGAAAGTGCCTGGTAGATTTCTAAGTCTAAACTTTGAGACACAGAAAACTTCTCATTTGTGGTAATTATATTTCTATATTTATTCCTACACATGGTAGCCACATGTGGCATGAGGCCAATAGGAGCTACAAAATCTAATTCAGAAAAGCATGTTAAATATCCAACTTGATCTTGAGTATGTGACTGAAGCCCGTGATTCTCTCTCTCCAAGTCACAGATGTCCTGGCAGAATCTGGCCTGAACTAAGCACCAAAAGAGATCATAAGGTGAATGTTTTATTGCTTTTTCTTCCTATTTTTAATATCTTCAAACACCATTTTGCATCACCCCACTTCCTATATCTTATCAGTAGGGGAATGTTTGAAGTATGTGGGGATATGGACACACAAGCAACGATAGCAGGAAAATGGGAAGACGTTTAAGCATGAACACTTGATGCTTGCTTTTACATCTGATATCTCTGGCTCTACCAGACATGGTCAGATTTATGTTATAGAAAGATAACTACTGGCAATGTAATGATATATTGAAGAGGGAGAGATTGGTGTCAAAGAGACCAGTTAAGAGGTTGCTACCACAGGTAAGGAAAGAGTTGAGAATAGTAGGTACTAAAGTAAGTGGATAGTGGAGATTAAAAGCAGTGGACAAGTAAGGGAGCTATCTACTTCTGTGGTAAAAGCAAAAGAATTGCATAACCAATCAGATGAAAGAAGGGAGAAGGTGGAGGAGAAGGAGGAGTCTAAGATTACCAGTTTTTTTCTGGATTAGAGGACTGCGTACACTATGAATTGAGAGCATGAGTAACAAAAAAAACTGGTGTGCAGGCAAGAGGATGTGTCTAGTTTCAGACACTGAGTTCAAACTGTTGATAAGACATCTAGAGAAGCAACTCAGCGACAGTAGAAAGAATTGTAGCCCCTTATAATTCTTATAGGATGCGTTTTTTTCACATTTTAACAGTTCTGAATTTGGCATATGTTTTATAATAAATGTGATCACTTAATGTCATCATTTAATTCAGAATTCTCCCCCGAAAATCTGCTATATCAATAGTTCATCTTACCTATAGCTATCATATTCAATGATGAAAGACTGAAACTTTTCCTCTAAGATCAGGAACAAGACAAAGATTCCCACTTTCACCACTTCTATTTTTTGGAGTTATAGTCTAAGTAATTAGGCAAGAAAAAGAAATCAAAAGCATCTAAATTGGAAAGAAAGAAGTAAAATTATCTCTGTTCATTTATGACATGATCTTGTATAGAGAAAACCCTAAAGATTCCACACACAAAGAATCTGTTAGGACTAATAAATGAATTCAGCAAAGTTGCAGGATACAAAATGAATACACAAAAATCAGTTGTGTTTCTTTATACTTACGATGAGTAACCTGAAAAGGAAAGTAAGATAATTCCATTTACAATATCATCAAAAAAATAAAATACTTAGGAATTAACCAAGGAGTTGAAACACTTGTATACTGAAAATTACAAAATATTGTTGAAAGAAATGAAAGACATGAGTAAATGCAAAGGCATCTTATATTCATGGATTGGAAAATTTAATATTGTTAAGATGTCAATACTATCTAAAGTGATCTACAGATTCAATGCAATCCCTATCAAAACCTCAATGATGGGGCTTCCCTGGTGGCACAGTGGTTGAGAGTCCGCCTGCCGATGCAGGGGACACGGGTTCGTGCCCCGGTCCAGGAAGATCCCATATGCCGCGGAGCGGCTAGGCCCGTGAGCCATGGCCGCTGAGCCTGCACGTCCGGAGCCTGTGCTCTGCAACGGGAGAGGCCACAGCAGTGAGAGGCCCACATACTGCAAACAAAACAAAACAAAACAAACAAACAAACAAACAAAAAACAACCTCATTGATGTTTATTGAAGAAATACAAAAATCCATCCTGAAATTCATATGGAAGCTCATGGGACCCTAAATAACCAAAACAACCTCGAAAAAGAAAAACAAAGTTGGGGGACTCACACTCCCTGATTTCAAAACTTGCAGCAAAGCTATAGAAACCAAAACAATGTGGCACTGGCATAAGGACAGACATATTGACAAATGGAATAGAATACAGAGCCGAGAAATAAACTCTTGTATATCTGGTCAAATAATTTTTAACAAGGGTGTCAAGACCATCAAATGGAGGAAAGGACAGCATTTAAAACAAATGGTGCTGAGAGAACTAAACATCCATGTGCAAAAGAATGAAATTGGGCCATTACCTTACACCATATATAAAAATTAACTCAAAATGAATCAAAAACCTAAACATAAGAGCTAAAATTCTAAAACTCTTGGGAAAAAATGGGGGAAAAGATTTATGATATTAGATTGGGTAATGATTTCTTGGATATAACAGCAACAGTATAGGTAACAGAACAAAAAATAGATAAATCTGTGTTCATCAAATTAAAAACTTTTGTGCATCAAAGGACATTATAAACAGAGTGAAAAGGCAACAACAGAATGAGGGAAAATACTTGCAAATCATATACCTAATAAAAGATTAATATCCAGAATATATAATGAACTCCTACAAGTCAACAACAACAACAAAAAAAAACAATTAAAAACGTAAAAAATGGGCCAAGGACTTGAATTGACTTTTCTCCTAAAATATACAAATGGCCAATAATCATGTAAAAAGATGCTCAACATCACTAATCATTAGGGGAATTTAGGATGGCTATTAGTAAAAACAAGCACAAAATACAAGTGTTGGATAGGACGTGGAGATATTGGGGTCTTGTGCATTGCTGATGGGAATGTAAAATGGTGCAGCTACTATGGAAAATAGTATAACAGTTACTCAAAAATTTAAACATAAAATTACTATATGATCTAGCAATTCCACTTGTGGGTATATATACAAAAGAACTTAAAGCAGACACTTGAACAGATATTTGTATGCTCATGTTCATAGCAACACTACTCACAAAGCCAAAAGGTGGAAACAATCCAAATATGCATTGACTGATGAATAGATTAAACAAATTGTGGTAAGTGCATACAGTGGAATATTATTCAGCTGTAAAAAGATATGACATTCTGATACATGGATGAACCTTGAAAACATGATACTAAGTGAAATAAGCTAGACACAAAAGGACAAATACTGTATTATTCCACTTAGGTACACATAATAGCCAAATTCATAGAGAAATAAAGTAGACCAGTGGTTACCAGTGCTGGGAATAGAGGTGAATAAGGAGTTATGGTTTAATGGGTGAAGATTTTCAGTATGGGATGATGATAATGTTCTGATGATGGCTGAACAACAATGTGAATGTACTTAATGCCACTGAACAGTTAAAAATGATTAAAACTGGGCTTCCCTGGTGGCGCAGTGGTTGAGAGTCCGCCTGCCAAAGCAGAGGACGTGGGTTTGTGCCCCGGTCCGGGAAGATCCCACATGCCGCGGAGCGGCTGGGCCCGTAAGCCATGGCCGCTGAGCCTGTGCGTCCGGAGCCTATGCTCCGCAACGGGAGAGGCCACAACAGTGAGAGGCCCATGTACCACAAAAAAAAAAATAAAAATAAAAAATAAGTAAAAATAAATAAATAAATAAATAAATTAAAAAATGATTAAAACCATAAATTTTATGTTATATATATTTTACCACAATAACTAAAATTAATAAATAATAATGTCACCCCAATTTGGAAACCTTAAAAAAGAGTCCATTCTGTAATTGAAGTCAAAGTGGGAGCGGCTCAGCAATTAGCTTTTATTGAAAGCCAGCCATCTATTCTTTTTGCTCCTTGCTGACAGATGATGGAAGTCTTTCTGGCTTCCCAGAGTAATTACTGTTCCCTTGATAAACAGGGAAAAGAAGGGCTTTTCCCATGTTTTTCCATTGGTTAAGTATCCTAAACTGCCCCCACTGGAAGGGTTGCTAGGCATTTCAAACCCCCTTGATTCCTCCATGGGTAGATAAAGCTAAAACAGCCCTTAATGACATTTCTCTAGTTATCAGAGCAGCAGAAGTAGGGCCCAATGCTGACATTCCCTTTTCTAAAACCATTACACAGCTCACCCACCTTACCACCCAATTCTTGGTTAAAATTCTACAAACTTTCACCTCATCTCCATTTTGATCCTGTTTCCATTCTTGAGTTCCCCTGGGATACGGAGCTGTATTTCTCACTCTTTCCCAATGTATTTTTCCTTTTGGCCCATTTAGTTTCTCCAGTTTGACTTTCCCACTCTCTAGCAGAACTTACTGCAAAACCTTCATTTTCTGAGTCAAGCTGGGCCCTTGAACCCCATAACACTCTTGCACTGTTCTTCACCCTAGCAACTCTCTTTTGATTATTTGAATATTCCAAGCGTTTCCTGCTTTGAGGCACTTGTGTATGTTGCTTCTACTGCCTCCTGTTTTAACCCAGTCTTTGCCCAGATGAACACCTACTCATCAGTCAGATCTTAGTTCAAATGTCACTTCAACAGAAAAGTTTCCCCTGACTCTCTTCTCATCCCATTTCTAAATTAGACTACTGTTAAAGTGTCTAAAAGGCTCTTTTCCTTTATAAACACATCACAATTTGCATACATGTACTTGTGTGATTCTTTTTATTATTATTTTACTATTATCTAGAAGATAAGCTTTACAGGGCATGGGACCATGTCTGTCTTGTTTGTAATTTTACAGCAATGGCCAGCACAAGGCCCAGCACAAACTTTGGTTCAATAAATGAACGAATAAGTGGATGAATGTAGGTTTCAGCCAATTTTGTTGGCATTCTACCACCACCTGAGGAGATGGGGACAGCCTTTCTGTCTCCTGAATATCCTGAGTGCCATAACTTGGGGCCCTAATACTGGCAGAACTGAACAGAGACCCAGAAAAAGGAGATTGTAAGAAAAGAAAAGGTGATTCTCACAAGCTATTGCTAAAAATGCCAACGGGCTGATGCATAAACACTCATCCAATAACTTTGCTCTCAACATCATTACTAAAGTAAAACGGTAGGACTGGCTCTTTCCATCCATAGTTCTCCCCACTCCTTCCACAATGTATCTGTCCTTTTCTGACTTTATCCTCGGATCTGTTATTGATGCTCATTTTAATCTGATTTCATTGGTTTCCAATATATGTTTTGTTAGGGGTGGGTGGTAGTATTGGTGGTAGATATATAGTTTGTCTGGACACCCCTCTACAGGGAGTACCTTGAAATCATTCCTTTCTTTCCACCTACTAGAGAAGGAACAGCAGAACTGAGATCTTATGAGTCCCATTTCATTTAAACCTTGGGCACATTCATCCAAAAAAAATTTTATGGTTGTTTTAAACTATTGTGTCCTGGCAAAGATACTTGTAATGAACCTTCATTCTGCTTATTTATATATTAATTTATCTTTGGTAAATATGTTGCCCCTAAAAAGCAGCAATCTCTATGTCTTTTGGATCAGTAATATAGCTATTCATCTGAGACAATGTAATGGGGCTTCACTTACGTGAATAAGTTGTATTGATCACCAAGTTCCAAGTTTCCATCCTCTCCATCATTTGAACCAGGCAAACTGTAATTTGCTGCTGCATCATTTCCACCATAGAATTACAGAATATTGGATCTGGAAGGGACTGCAAATAGCCACTAGTACAATCCCCTTATTTTACAATTGAAGAAACTGAGGCCAATATGTCACACTTATTGTGAGCCAAGAAATACTAAGACCTTGCCATCACAGAAGATTACTTCCCATGGCTATTGTATTCATTACTTTTAAGATGTTCATCTTCCCCCTATAACTCAACAAATGTCCACTTATTTCTTTCAATTCTATCTTCTCTAATCTCTCCCCAACTATCCTTATCTCCCACTCTTTCCTGTCTTTGACCCATTTCAGCAAGCCAGAGTAGCACTACCTTCACACTTCTGCAAAGCTATATACACTTGCTCAGGAAAAGTGGGCTATGAACAAAGTCAGTCCCTTCCAGCACCAGGCCAGAGCTCCTAAGCTAGTTCTGTAGAAGTCCTGTAGCCAACCATGATCCTCCCCTATCTGACCATTTTGGTCTCTGCACAAGCACAGAATTTCAGCACCATTTTCCTACCGACACTGGATAGTCCTTTTTATGACAGACACTTTATAGACTATTGTAATAAAGTACCAATTCCTAAGCTGTCAAAAGCCTAGTACCAAATTTGCTTTAAAACAACTCTATGCACAGATGTGGAATGGGCTCCAGCTTTATCAGAAAATATCTTTGCTGGGACACAAAGCCTAGAATGACTTGAGCCTGAGGGAGATTATGAGGCAGTTAGGACTTTATAGAGAATACTGGCTTGGTTTATCAACACAGCCTTAAAAGATACTTAGAAAATCATCGCTCTCTTTTTTTTTTCCCCTGAAACCCAAGACCCGCTTGTAAGACAATGAATTCATGATTGCACAAGTGATCACAGGCTAGCTTTCAATTTTTGATTTTGTCATCACCAGAGAGGAGACCAACTCACCTCTTAACCATACATTTTACTGCCAAAAAAAAAAGAAGAATTGAGTCCTTCCTGCTATTGACCCATCCAGTAATCTAACAGGCCATGAACATTCACTGACTCTAATATGTGATATGCTAGGTGTTGTGTTAGGTTCTGGGGACATAACAGTCATCTAAGTCATACTTTGTCTCCTGGAGCTTACTCTGCTGGCAAACATGGCTATTAATTAAATAGAGATATTGGGTACCAATGTTCGTATGATAAGGACATCTATCCTGACCCAGGGAAAACAGACTTGATGGATCTAAGGATGCATGGCAACACTATTCACGTCTGGAAAGAGGATGATAAAGGAGGGGAAGAGGGGCAAGTTTGGAGGAGAATTTAAACTTTACCTGTTTCACAATGTTGCCTAGGCCTACCCTTGACTAAAGGATACCCCTTGGAACAGTCATCCTTCTCAAAATCTTATGTTGCTCTCCTGCTCACAAACTTCTATTGGCTCCCTGTTGCAATCAGGGTTAGATTTTAACTCCTTACTCCAACATAACAAAAAGCTCTTCACAATTTAGAGCAAATCTTTTTCTCTATTTTTATATTCTGTCATATATATCTGTACACTCTGCCCAATGAAGCATTGCACCATTTCCATTCCTCCATGTTTTTAAACATGCTGTTTGCTAGAATACTACTCTCCCCCAACTTCCTCCTGCCTAGCAAACTCTTTTTAATCCATTATAAATCAGTTCAAATGTAAACTCCTTTACAATAACCAGGACATGGAAGCAAACTAAATGTCCATCGACGGATGAATGGATAAAGAAGATGTGGTACATATATACAATGGAATATCACTCAGCCATATAAAGGAAAGAAACTGGGTCATTTGTAGAGATGTGGATGGACCTAGAGTCTGTCATACAGAGTGAAGTACATCAGAAAGAGAAAAACAAATATTGTATATTAACGCATATATGTGGAATCTAGAAAAACGGTACAGATGAACCTATTTTTCTGGCAGGAATAGACATGCAGACATAGAGAACGGATGTGTGGATATGGTGGGGGGAAAGGGGGGTGAGATGAATTGGGAGATTGGGATTGACATATATACACTACCGTGTGTAAAACAGATAGCTGGTGGGAACCTGCTGTATAGCACAGGAGCTCAGCTCCGCGCTCTGTGGTGACCTAGATGGGCGGGATAGGGGGATGGGAGGGAGGTCCAAGAGGGAGGGGATATATGTATACATATAGCTGATTCACTTCGTCATACAGCAAAAACTAACAAAACATTGTAAAGCAACTATACCCCAATTTTAAAAAAATGTAAACTCCTGATTAAAGCCCTTATTGGCTATCCCAGTCTCCCTCCCCCATTGCATACCATCCCACTTAATGAACTCTGTCCCCCCTTTTTTAGAAATAATAAGCTATAAGCTTAATAATAAGGCATCTTTTGAGTACTTATGTATCCAATAATATATCGGACATTTTCGCATAGGTTTTATAATAGCATATATAAAATATCCTGTGAGGTGGGTACTATTATTATTGCCATTAACAGATGAGGAAAACAATTTTTTTTTTTGTGGTATGCGGGCCTCTCACTGTTGTGGGCTTTCCCGTTGTGCAGCACATGCTCCAGATGCGCAGACTCAGCGGCCATGGCTCATGAGCCCCCCACTCCACGGCATGTGGGATTTTCCCGGAACGGGGCACGAACCCCCGTCCCCCAACATCGACAGGCGGACTCTCAACCACTGCACCACCAGGGAAGCCCTACAGTGGTAATCATTTGGCAATATATGTCTATCAAATCAACACATTGTACATCTTATACTTACATAATGTTAGATGTCAATTATATCTCAGTAAAGCTGGAATGAATAGCAAGAGGATAATTAAGAATATCTTGGGCTTCCCTGGTGGCACAGTGGTTGAGAGTCCGCCTGCCGATGCAGGGGACACGGGTTAGTGCCCCGGTCCGGGAAGATCCCACATGCCGTGCAGCAGCTGGGCCCGTGAGCCATGGCTGCTGAGCCTGCACGTCCAGAGCCTGTGCTCCACAACGGGAGAGGCCACAACAGTGAGAGACCCGCGTACTGCAAAAAAAAAAAAAAAAAAAAAAATCTTTATGCCAATAAATTTGAAAATCTAGGTAAAATAGAAAAATACCTAGAAAACTATAAATTACCTAACAGACTCAAGAAGAAATATTCCTGGATATTCCTATAATCCCACATAAAGAATCAAAATTAGTAATTTAAAACTTTTCCATATGAGAAAAAAAAAAACAAATCTGGTACAATTTTATGAGAAAGTGTTACCAAATTCAGCAATATATGAGAAAGATAATAATACATCATGACCAAACTGCATTCATTTCTACAGATTTACAATGCCACATCTGTCCTCCTGCCAAATTTTCTTATATACATAGACATATTTCAGGGCACTAGTATGTTCCTTTGGTCATTTGTCTATCTCTGTGCCAATACATCCATTTTTAAATTATTGCAGCTTTAAAATACATCTGAAATCTTATAGCACCTGTTTCCCCATCATAGTCTTCTTTTTCAGTTTGCCTTATTTCTTGGATTTTACTCTTCTAGATGAATTTTGGAATCCATTTTTTTAGTTCCAAGAAAAATATATTGGATTTCTATTAGAACTGCATTTAACTTATAGATTAATTTGGTGGAGAACTGACATTTTTATAATGAGTACAGCAGGTCTTTCCAGTTATGTCCTCAATAATTTCTGGACAAAGATCTTGAATTTATTTAATTTTTAGATTTATTCATAGGTACTTTAAAAGTTCATTGCTATTTTGAATGAGATCTTTTTATCTAATTACATTTTCTAGTTGGTTATTAGTACTGCATAAGGGCAATATTGATATTGATTTTCATTGATCTCTGATGTCCTCCAAGTTTATCTGAAATTAAAAGCATAATTAAGATACAAACATATAAGGAGAAGGGCAAACTGAGCATTCATTCTGAATGGTTCTACCTTTTATGATTTGACTGATCATGTATTTGTTTGGTGCCTGTTTGTGTGTTTAAATACTAATTTTTTAGAAACACTGTACTTTCTAATACTTCTTTATGGTATACCCAAACTGACCACGTACTGAAAGTGATCTTGATCAAAAAAGGACCACTGGACTACCAAGCCATAAGATGTGAGAGTGTCAATAGTCATCAAATATCATAGAGTCATGTATTCATTCAGCAAATATTTAAGCAACTACTATAGGTACTGAACACATAGTGTGTGACTGGCACTGTGCTAGAGGTAACCAAGAAAACCAAGGTCTCTGTCCTTTTATATAGCTTATCATCTAGTGGGAGAGTCAATCAACAAACTTCTTGTGATGGTTATTTTTATGTGTCAACTTGGAAATGCTATAGTAGTTAGTTAGTAATTAATCCAGGTGTTGCTTTGAAGGTATTTTGTAGATGTGCTTAACATCTACAATCAGCTGACTTTAAGGTAACTAACCCCTGACAATGTGGGTGGGTCTCATCTAATCAGTTAGGACCTTAAGAGCAAAACTGAGGTTCCTGGAGAAGAAGAAATTCCACCTCAGAACTATAGCATCAGCTCCTGCCTGGATTCCAGCCTATTGGCTTGCCCTACAGATTTCAAGCTTGCCAGCCATCCACAGTCATGTGAGCCAATTCCTTAAAACAAATTTCTCTAAATAGATATATGCATACACATATATGTGTGTATGTGTACATACATCTATACATATATGAATATATATATATATATATACATAATAGGAGATATACAAACTCTTATTGATTCTTTCTCTTGAATCTGGAGTTTTGACTGATACGTCAGTAAAAACACAAATAAATGTATAATTGTAAATTGCAATACATGCTATGAAGGGAAAAATTGGCAGGGATGGTGTGGAGTGGGGGATGAAGGAGAATCTACTTCTGTGGTCAAGGAAAGTCTGATGAATTACCTTCTAGGCTGAGACCTGAAGCATAAGAAGCAGCCAACCAGATGAAGAGCCTTCAGAAAATCTGGATCAAATTATACTCCCACAAGGCGTATATGAGAGTACCTAACACCTTTGCCAATACTATAATTTTATTGTTAACTCTATGCCAATTTGCTAGGCAAAAACTCATATCATGTTATTTTTTCAACTTATTTTTCTGTAATTATTTGTGAGGCTGATTTTTTTTTCATATTATATGTCATTTGAGTGCTCTCTTTCCTTCTACAGTTTTGACCAGGATGGTTTAACAATAGCTCCAAGAACAGTGTCTTGTATGTAAACAGCACCATAGATTAGCAGAGGTGGGAGAAACCTAAGAGATCTCCAGTTCAACCTATGTCCAATGCAAAAATTCCTCTGATAGCATTCATAACAAGTTTTAGCTTCTGCTTGGATAAGTTCAATGAAAGGACTAACTAGAGAACCACAGATTATCCTGGAAAGAATGTACTTTACATATCATTATTAGATCTGTTCATAAATTTATTCATTTATGTCAACAAATATTTCTTGAGTTTTATAATAAGAAATAGCCCAGTCTCTTCATTTTAAGGATGAATAACAGAGGCTGACAGAATCTAAATGACCTTCTCTAGTTTCTCAGGGGTGAAAGAACAAACTGGGGACAAGAATCAGGTTGCTGTAATCCAAGTTCACCATACTTTTCACTCTAAGGTGATAATTTCCCCCAGAATATTCAGGGAAAAGAACAGTACACCTCCACATTAGAGTAGACCTAAAAGCACTTTCTTGTCGCTCTATAGCAAAGGTCCTTATAAATTCCAGTGGCATGTTTTTAAGGTTCCCACAAGAGGTAAAATAAGAAAATGTAATAGTCTTATGTTACATACTAGGAGACATCTATCAGCAGAGTTAACCAAGGTATTTAGTTTTAGAAGCATTTTTGTTTTCTGGATTCTAGTCCTTTAGTCATAAACATGACAAATAACATTTAAGAATTTGATAATAAAAGTCATGGGAAAAAATAATAATGTGCTTTCATCTGTGTTTACAAATGTGCCTCTTAACAATTTGATCTCCTAACATCTAACATGCCTATTGAAATAGTTAGGCACTTGCTCCTAGCTTAGAGCACTGGCTTTCATATGATTATTTCGCTTTTAATAATCAGGCAAGAGAAATTAAGAACTCAGGGAAAGAGCCTAAATTTGCATAAGGACAACACCCACCAATCCTCCACAATGTGTTCAGTTATTCTAGTCAATGTTTGAGGTGCATGGACAGTGAACGGTGCTGCTTTTAGCACTATAGGGTGACGGCTTAGCTTTAGAACCAAAAGCAAAAATAGATAAATACTTGCCTGATAGGAAACAAAATGAGATAGAGACGACCATATTATTTCAGTCATCCTGATAAGCTGCCCACATCTGAGAAGCAGGTGGTCAGGGTGCTGATGGAAACTGTGTGATATAACTTTATGATCTATTCCATGCCATTGTATAGTCACAAGTACAGAATAGTGTTGAATCACTCAAAATCATTCCATGGGTAAAACCCAAACTTTTGGTTGTGCTGCATTGACCTTAAAAATGGATCTGAAATGCTATCAGTAATTATTATGCTGTACAACGTTAATGAATTGACACTGAGCCCTATTAGACATTTGGATTTATTTTATTCATACTAAGCGTTATTGAATTCCAAGCCAAGTTCTTTTGGTATTCTAGCTTATTAAATGCCATCTTTTCAAACAATACTATTTCAAACGCAGAACAGACAGCGTCCTGCTGCTATAAGTGAAAATATCAAAAGACATACTTTAATAGCCAACTGCAGCCCAATTCATTGGGTTATGATGGATGTTTAATAGTTCAAGTACTCAGTGTTACACTGTGCTTGCTCTTGACATCAAGAGTCTTCACCATCAATTAGGATCACCTTTGATTAGTGCTCAGCAGAATCCAGAAAAAATGGAAGCAGACTCCTGGCCTGACATCATGCACACTGTGGGGCTCTTAGTTGAAGTTACTTAAGCCAGTATGAAGTACATTTAAAGAAGAGGATGAATTCACGATCAAACTGTCCCTTGAGCGCCCTGAATCAGTCAATATGTACTTGAATCTGCCTGAAATTGCTACAGCTCTGAGTAATTATATTGGCATAATAAGGTATTTCATTAGGTGGTCTAGTTGCATCATTATTGTTATCATCTGGGCCTTTGGTATTCCTCTTTTCCCCAGTTCAACAGCTATCCTTTATCATACACTTTTACTTTAGAACTGTGAATGAAGTTCCATTAAATACATTCATTATATTACTCATTCATTTGTCAAACATTTAACTGAATGTATACATGTTCCAGGGAGTCCTTTATGCATTGCAGAAATGGAGATGAAGAGAATATTTATCCTTCCTTCAAGGATAAAAACAGTTATCTAAACAGTTATCCTATGTTAACATGTTAAGTGCTGGGATAAAGGTAAGCGCCAGGTACTACAGCAATTCAGTAGAGGGAAATCTACGAGATTTAGCTGGAAGAGGCAGTCATGCAAGGCTTCTTGGTGGTGCCTTCACTGCATCTTCAAATACTGTTAGGAATTGTTCAGTTGAAATAGGTAAAGACACTATAGACAGAGAGAATACAAAGACTAAAGGTCAAAAACCATATAAAGTACGCAGGCTCATACAACTGTGGTGTGACACGTCCTGCAGAGGAACTCAGGACATAAATGACACTGCAAAGTATGCTAGGGACTCTCAAATTGTATACTCTCTGCAGGTGAAGGGGTGTTACTGAATGATATCAAGCAAGAGAATTACATGGTAAGAAGTGTATTTATTTATGTATTTGTGTATGTACATATTTATTTACTTATAAGTTTTTCTAGTTCATCGAGGTATAATTGACAAATAAAAATTGTATATATTTAAGATGTACAGCTTGATGACTTGATATACATATGCATTGTGAAATAATCACCACAATTATGCTAATTAGCATATCCATAACCTCACATAGTTACCATATATTTTGAAGGTAAAAGCAGCTAGACTAGGTGATTGATTAAACTTAGGAGTGGGATAAATGGAGAAAAGAAAGACTCTTACGAATGTTGATGCCATCAATTTAAATAGGGAATACTGGAGAAAGCAGAACATGGGGCCTTGGGATGTAGGGGAAAGTGAGAAAAGATAGGCTCTTAATTAAGGAGATATCTGCTCTCTTAGGCAGGGCCAATGCCATTTAATTCAGCTTTCTTCTGGTACGATAATCCATTCTAAACCAAGGGAATTGATACCGGGCCAGCAGAACTTTGAAATCTGATACTCAAAGGCTAGCATCCTTCTGAGGACAGTTTTCACAAATACAACCTGGGGTTCAAACAGAAGCTAAAACAAAGAAGCCAGAATTTTATCAAAGGCTAAATTTAGTTGGTAAAAAGACAAAAATAAAAGTTTGCTCACTTTGTGGAAAGCAGGAACTCTGTCAAACATTGCTGTACCATTTGGTAAATTACTCATCCAACAGTTCCTTGCTGCTGAATATGGATAGTCTATCACAGGTTTGGCTTCCACCTTCAGCAATACAGGTAATAAGAGCAAAAATTATTTATTTTAACACATCAACAACGTATCAATAATATTACTTAAGTAATAGAGATAAAAGAAAACTGAGGAATACAATCAGAGAACCTAGTAGAAAGGAATGAACTCAGACCACAGATAAAGGATTGTCTGATTTTTTTAACATCTCTATTGGAGTATAATTTCTTTACAATGTTGTGTTAGTTTCTGCTGTATCACAAAGTGAATCAGCTATACATATACATATATCCTCATACCCCCTCCCTCTTGCATCTCCCTCCCACCCTCCCTATCCCACCCCTCTAGGTGGTCACAAAGCACTGAGCTGATCTCCCTGTACTATGCAGCTGCTTCCCACTAGCTAGCTATTTTACATTTGGTAGTGTACATATGTCTATGCCACTCTCTCAATTCATCCCAGCTTACCCTTCCCCCTCCCCATGTCCTCAAGCCCATTCCCTACATCTGTCTTTATTCCTGTCCTGCCCCTAGGTTCATCAGAACCTTTTTTTTTTAGATTCCATATATATGTGTTAGCATACAGTATTTGTTTTTCTCTTTCTGACTTACTTCACTCTGTATGACAGAGTCTAGGTCCATCCACCTCACTGCAAATAAGCAACTGACAAAGGATTAATCTCCAAACTATACAGGCAGCTCATGCAGCTCAATATCAAAAAAACCCCCCAAATAACCCAATCCAAAAATGGGCAGAAGACCTAGACATTTCTCCAAAGAAGATATACAGATTGCCAACAAACACATGAAAAGGAGTGTCTGATTTTTGAATCTACAAGGCTGAGGGCCAGGTCTTGCCAGCAGAGAAATGTTTATCTGATATGTAGCCAGTCCCAAGAAAAAAATCATGTCTTCTACTTCTTAGTTAAATGTAGCTTTGACATACAGACTAATGCTAGAGAAAATCCAGCATTCAATTTGATGCAATCAGTATCACAGGTTATAGGGACAAATACCTCCTCTAACAGTCAGCAGGACATCGCCACGTGCTATAATTTCAAACACAACTGTCTGAAAAGTTTAATGGCCTCAAACCATAGCAGCCTCCATTTGGGCAGGCTTGGCTTATGGAATGATACCACCACTCTCCTTGTCCCATTTTTATAATTCTGAGTCATGCCTCACTCTATTCATCAGTAAGTTAGTTAGTTACCAAGTCCTATACTGTATACTTTCTCTCACAAATCACAAAGTTGAAACGTCTCACGGTCCATTGTATGGTAGGCAGAATAATGTCTCACCAAAATGTTCACATCCTAATCCCTGATATCTGTTGCACGGCAAAGGGGAATTTGCAGATATAATTATATTAAAATGCAGAGGGAATTCCCTGTCAGCCCAGTGGTTAGGACTTCATACTTCCACTGCAGGGGGCACTGGTTCAATCCCTAGTCGGGGAAGATCCCTCATGCTGCATGGGTGCGAGCAAAAAACAAAAGTATGCACACACGCACACACACACACACACACAGCTGAATTACTTTGCTGTACACCTGAAACATTGTAAATCGACTATACTTCAATTGTTTTTTTTTTAAAAAAAAACGAAGTTGAAAGTGTTAGTGAAGGCAGTTTGGGACAGTTTGTGGTACATCTAGCTTGATATACAGGTTTGGAGAGACACCTACAGACACAGCATTTAGGATTCAAATGCAGGACAGGGGATGAAACCATTCCCAGAGAAAGTACACAGTGAGAAGAGAAGAAGTTTGAAAAACCCAGAGTTTGTAAATATCTAGAAAGGGGTTAGAGGAAGAGGAATCAGAGGAAGAGACAGAAACTGAGCTGTCAGAGTACAGGAAAACCTGGAAAGAAAAGTAGATCCACAGCCAAGAAGAGAGAGTTCCAAGAAGAAAGAGGGGTGACCCTTCTTGGTCATACCTTGTCATGAAATAGATGTTTGGTCAGATCCTACATGCCTGAATCCTGCCACAGTATATTCACTAAGGACATATACACATCAAAGTGGAAACATCAGTGAAATGTACATTCTTAATATTAATTAGGTCAAAAAAGTAACCTAGTCTATTTCCCATCTTCATCTATGCTCAATTACCTAATGTAGCCCACCAAAGAAAGCGGTTATAAAATGTTTATCAGAGAAAAGTTGCAAACACTGTAAATAACAGAAAATGCTTAACACCCTCTATATATCACCTCTATATATCATTTCTCTATAAAATTGATCACTATAGGGTCCAACTGATTTCCAATCTTTTCTTTCCACAGGTGAATTAAACTTCTGAAAAAGCACATCTCTACTCCCTTGCTCCCACAGTGTGAGAAAAGTGTCCTATTTAAGTACAAAGCACCTCCCTCATCTTTTTAAATTTTCTTATTCTGCTCAGGCCCAGGAGGAAGAATACCTGGTTAGAAACTGTGCCATTTATCTCCTTGGCAACTGCAGCAACAGCTGCAGAGCAGCACCTAGAATACTTTTCATGAAAACTGGTGGAACACCCTCATCACTTTCTGGGCTGTGGGAAAACCGGCACTCTTATAATACATTGCTTTTTAAAAAAAATGTTATTGGGGTATAGTTGATTTACAATGTCGTGTTAGTTTCAGGTGTACAACAAAGTGAATCAGTTATACATATACATATACCCACGCTTTTTTAGATTCTTTTCCCATATAGGCCATTCCAGAGTACTGAGTAGAGTTCCCTGTGCTGTACAGTAGGTCCTTGTTAGTTGTCTATTTTATATAATGCTAGTGTGTGTATGTCAATCCCAATCTTCCAATTTATTCCTCCCCCCTTTCCCCCCTGGTAAGCATAAGATTGTTTCCTACATATGTATAATACATTACTTTTGGGAATGCAAAATGATTCAATGCCTATAGAGGGGAATTTAGCAGCAGCTACCAAAATTACAAAGGTTTTGCTTGTTGATTCAGGATTCTTATTTCAGGGAATTTATCTTGTTGGTATGCCTACCCAAGCAAGAAATGCCATATGTATAAGGTTATTCTTTGAAGCATTATTCATCATAACCAAATACTGAGAACAATTAGTATTCATCACTAGGTGTGGTACAACCACACGATCGAATATTATACAGGTTAAAAAGTGAGGAAGGGCTTTCCTGGTGGCGCAGTGGTTGAGAGTCCGCCTACCGATGCAGGGGAGGCGGGTTCGTGCCCCACTCCGGGAACATCCCACATGCCGCGGAGCGGCTGGGCCCGTGAGCCATGGCCGCTGAGCCTGCGCGTCCGGAGCCTGTGCTCCGCAGCGGGAGAGGCCACAACAGTGAGAAGCCCGTGTACCGCAAAAAAAAAAAAAAAAAAGTGAGTAAGATTTCTCTGTATTGATACCATTTTAAGCCGTACAGATGCTACCTTTTGTGTAAGAAGTGGTGGAAAGTAGAATACATATTTGTATTTGAGTGTATTTGCATAAAGGAACACTGAACACATTCATAAAACAGATGTATCTATCTAGAGGGTCTGCAGGGTGCAGTAGGAAAGGATTAGATAGACACAGGCTGATAGTGAGACTTCTTTTTTTTTTTTTTTTTTTTTTTAGCTGGGAATTATTCTTTTTTTTTTTTTTATTTTACAAATTTAATCAGTTATACATATACATATGTTCCCATATCCCCTCCCTTTTGCGTCTCCCTCCCACCCTCCCTATCCCACCCCTCCAGGCGGTCACAAAGAACCGAGCTGATCTCCCTGTGCTATGCGGCTGCTTCCCACTAGCTATCTATCTTACGTTTGGTAGTGTATATATGTCCATGCCGCTCTTTCACTTTGCCACAGCTTACCCTTCCCCCTCCCCATATCCTCAAGTCCATGCTCTAGTAGGTCTGTGTCTTTATTCCTGTCTTACCCCTATGTTCTTGATGACATTTTTTTCTTAAATTCCATATATATGTGTCAGCATACAGTATTTGTCTTTCTCTTTCTGACTTACTTCACTCTGTATGACAGACTCTACGTCCATCCACCTCATTACAAATAGCTCAATTTCATTTCTTTTTATGGCTGAGTAATATTCCATTGTATATATGTGCCACATCTTCTTTATCCATTCATCCGACGATGGACACTTAGGTTGTTTCCATTTCCGGGCTATTGTAAATAGGGCTGCTATGAACATTTTGGTACATGTCTCTTTTTGAATTATGGTTTTCTCAGGGTATATGCCCAGTAGTGGGATTGCTGGGTCATATGGTAGTTCTATTTGTAGTTTTTTAAGGAACCTCCATACCGTTCTCCATAGTGGCTGTACCAATTCACATTCCCACCAGCAGTGCAAGAGTGTTCCCTTTTTTCCACACCCTCTCCAGCATTTATTGTTTCTAGATTTTTTGATGATGGCCATTCTGACTGGTGTGAGATGATATCTCATTGTAGTTTTGATTTGCATTTCTCTAATAAGTAAAGATGTTGAGCATCCTTTCATGTGTTTGTTGGCTCTCTGTATATCTTTTGTGGAGAAATGTCTATTTAGGTCTTCTGCCCATTTTTGGATTGGGTTGTTTGTTTTTTTGCTATTGAGCTGCATGAGCTGCTTATAAATTTTGGAGATTAATCCTTTGTCAGTTGCTTCATTTGCAAATATTTTCTCCCATTCTGAGGGTTGTCTTTTGGTCTTGTTTATGGTTTCCTTTGCTGTGCAAAAGCTTTGAAGTTTCATTAGGTCCCATTTGTTTATTTTTGTCTTTATTTCCATTTCTCTAGGAGGTGGGTCAAAAAGGATCTTGCTGTGATTTATGTCATAGAGTGTTCTGCCTATGTTTTCCTCTAGGAGTTTGATAGTGTCTGGCCTTACATTTAGGTCTTTAATCCATTTTGAGCTAATTTTTGTGTATGGTGTTAGGGAGTGATCTAATCTCATACTTTTACATGTCCCTGTCCAGTTTTCCCAGCACCACTTATTGAAGAGACTGTCCTTTCTCCACTGTACATTCCTGCCTCCTTTATCAAAGATAAGGTGACCATATGTCCGTGGGTTTATCTCTGGGCTTTCTATCCTGTTCCATTGATCTATCTTTCTGTTTTTGTGCCAGTACCATACTGTCTTGATTACTGTAGCTTTGTAGTATAGTCTGAAGTCAGGGAGCCTGATTCCTCCAGCTCCGTTTTTCGTTCTCAAGATTGCTTTGGCTATTCGGGGTCTTTTGTGTTTCCATACAAATTGTGAAATTTTTTGTTCTAGTTCTGTGAAAAATGCCATTGGTAGTTTGATAGGTATTGCATTGAATCTGTAGATTGCTTTGGGTAGTAGAGTCATTTTCACAATGTTGATTCTTCCAATCCAAGAACATGGTACATCTCTCCATCTATTTGTATCATCTTTAATTTCTTTCATCAGTGTCTTATAATTTTCTGCATACAGGTCTTTTGTCTCCTTAGGTAGGTTTATTCCTAGATATTTTATTCTTTTTGTTGCAATGGTAAATGGGAGTGTTTCCTTGATTTCACTTTCAGATTTTTCATCATTAGTATATAGGAATGCCAGAGATTTCTGTGCATTAATTTTGTATCCTGCAACTTTACCAAATTCATTGATTAGCTCTAGTAGTTTTCTGGTAGCATCTTTAGGATTTTCTATGTATAGTATCATGTCATCTGCAAACAGTGACAGCTTTACTTCTTCTTTTCCCATTTGGATTCCTTTTATTTCCTTTTCTTCTCTGATTGCTGTGGCTAAAACTTCCAAAACTATGTTGAATAAGAGTGGTGAGAGTGGGCAACCTTGTCTTGTTCCTGATCTTAGTGGAAATGGTTTCAGTTTTTCACCATTGAGGACGATGCTGGCTGTGGGTTTGTCATATATGGCCTTTATTATGTTGAGGAAAGTTCCCTCTATGCCTACTTTCTGCAGGGTTTTTATCATAAATGGGTGTTGAATTTTGTCAAAAGCTTTCTCTGCATCTATTGAGATGATCATATGGTTTTTCTCCTTCAGTTTGTTAATATGGTGTATCACATTGATTGATTTGCGTATATTGAAGAATCCTTGCATTCCTGGAATAAACCCCACTTGATCATGGTGTATGATCCTTTTAATGTGCTGTTGGATTCTGTTTGCTAGTATTTTGTTGAGGATTTTTGCATCTATGTTCATCAGTGATATTGGCCTGTAGTTTTCTTTCTTTGTGACATCCTTGTCTGGTTTTGGTATCAAGGTGATGGTGGCCTCGTAGAATGAGTTTGGGAGTGTTCCTCCCTCTGCTGTATTTTGTATTGTGAGACTTCTTAATGTTGCCTTTCTGTATAATTTTGCTCTATGGAACATATTAATGAACAACCCATTTTGAAGGACATAATTTAAATGAAAAATTGCACTGTTAGAGTATAGTACATGATGGTAAACTTCCAAATTTATTTAATGCAGCTCACATAGCCTTAATACCAGCACATCATAAAGGTAGCCTAAAAAATGCAGGACTTATATGGAAAATACATATATAATATTCATGTAAAACATATACAAGTATATATTTTATGCACATATATCAGTATATGCACACACATATATATGTATATATACACGTGCGTGTGTATATATGTGCACATACGCATATGTATATATATTGCATATATACATGTCTATGTATATATATAAATATTAGTATCATAGTGAAAGTAAACCATTGGAGTTACTTGCACTTCAATCAAGAAAGGGGCAAGAATGTGCATTGTCATCACTGCTATTTAATATTTTTAACATTATGTTTAAAGTATTAGCCAATGTGGCAAAAAGGAAAAAGAAATTACATGTATAACAATTTAGGAGAAAGCAAAAGTATCACTATCTGCGGTTAATATATTGTATAACTGAAAACCCCGTAAGACTTTACTGTAAACTATAAACAATAAGAGAATCTTTTTTTTTTTTTTTTGCAGTATGCGGGCCTCTCACTGTTGTGGCCTCTCCCGTTGCAGAGCACAGAATCCGGACGCGCAGGCTCAGCGGCCATGGCTCACGGGCCTAGCCATTCCGTGGCATGTGGGATCTTCCCGGACAGGGGAACGAACTCGTGTCCCCTGTGTCGGCAGGCGGAGTCTCAACCACCGCGCCACCAGGGAAGCCCGAGAATCATTTTTTAAAAATGCAGAACTATCTGACTTTTTAAAACAGTTGCAAAAATTATAAACAAAATGTTAAAAATCAAAGCTATCGGTGCATCAAAGAATATATCAGGACCAAAGGTTTGTTTCTAGAATGCAAAAACTAGTCAATGTGCCTAAATGCTTTACTTACTAGGACATTAAAATATCCCAACATTGGCCCCATACCTGCAAAATTATAAACAAATCAGCTGATTTCCCAATAAAAGAAGATCTTTCAATAAATTTACAACCTAAGGGTCAAATCCCACAATTTCCCAAGATAAATTGGTAATCTCAGAAGCCAACAAACATCACAGTATGGACCCTTCTTGCTGTTACTAGCCACTAACGAATGTATAAATTAATGATATTTGAAGGAAGGGAGCAGGCAAATTATTTCATGGGTGTTCAGCTTTTACGAGAAATGATGTTGTGCAAATATGCTGATCCTACCCTGTTCCCTCTAAGATTTCTTTCCATGTGGCAATGGTGACGCACAGAACACATGAGGTAATGTGGATTCACAATAACTGGTTTATTTATGCCAGCTATGATCACACCAGCTAGGTAAATATCAGGTAAATATCATACTCAAAGACACTCGAGTATGCAAGCTCAATATGTGGGCACAAAAATAGAAACAATTTTGAATCCTCCTTCTTATTTGTATCTTCATGTATTTCACTCACCAAGAAATCTTAAATCCACTCATTTATAACATTTCCTTTCAAGCAATATAACATACAAAATACTTTAAAGCCTTTACAAACTCTCTAATTCAACAGAATCTCAAATTCTACAACTAAATTCTAAATTGTTATTCTGAAGAGTATTACTCCTACTTGTTGCATATGTCCTTCTATATCTCCTTACAGAGTGAAGCTCGCCTTTGCAGTCCACCACATCTTTCTCTCTCCAAGTTCAAACTAATACTTTTGATATATTAATTAATCATAGTCCACATCTCCACCGCTGGTATTAACTTCTTCGCTGACAAAAAAGTTGAGTGTAGGAGTTGCATAAGTTGGATTCATCAATATATAGCATTTTAATAGACAATATTAGACATTCTTGTATGCCTTACAGGCATCTTTTAGCATGCGTCACATTACTTGTACATTTTTAGTGTCATTATGGATTTATCATTTTTTTAATGGACTCAACTGTTCCAATTGACCGCAACTCTTGCTAGTTTTCTTTTTTTGATGCTCAATTTTCACTCTTTGCCCAGTGAGAGGCTTCTTTAGGCAAGCCTGTTTTTTAATACTCACTATGTCACTCTGCCTGATTAAGAGCCTTCCTCGGGTCTCTCTGTCCTTTGTACCCCCAGTCAGCATTCTCACTTTCCGGAAATGGCAAGATGTTCCAGGCTCATCTTGCTTTCTCCTGCCCCAAGATTTGGTGCCAGCTACCCTCCAAGGAGCCCTGGTTCCTTTTAGTGGAGAATAGTTTAAGGAGCCAAAATCTGGGCGCTAGGGTACAGCACAGATTTTTCCACAACGCTACTACTGGTAATGGGTAAGGCGATTTTAGAGACCATTTAGGCTATTGCAATGACAGAGCAACAGACTTCCAAGGCAAAAGCATGTATTTCCAGTTTATCCCTAGCTTTTCCAAATCTCTTTTCACCAATCATGACTGGCATACAATGCTATATATTGTCATACCCAGCTCAATGCATTCAGATTTCACTGTTGATGAATCTTTAGAAGCTTCTGTTTCCTTTTTCTTCTTTTTGGCTCTTCATCCGTGGGTCCTGGAATTTCCTCGGTGGATCCTGGAATTTCCTCCAAATTGTAAAGGTCCAAATCCCCCTCTCTACAAGAATAATCTATACTATTTTTACTTGAAAAGGAAAATAAATGCCAATCTTTCTCCAAGTAATGTTGTCAGACTTAGCAAATAAAAATACATGCAATATTTAGCACATAACTTGTACTAAGACAAAGCCTGTTGTTTATCTGAAATTCAAATTTAACTGAACATCCTGTATTTTACCTGGAAATCCTACCTTCAAGGGAAGAGTAGGGAATCTAAAAGCATAGATCACCTGACATCACAGAGTCCCCTAACACTCTTTAAGACATATGCATTGAAAGGAAAATATGAAAACTACTGGCTTTCAAGGCTCTTTTAAAAATGTTCTTCATTTTCATTTTCATGGGCCAAAGTGCAGACTTGTATCACTTTATGTAAGTACATAATTTTGAAAATAGGTCTTTTCCACATCACAACTGTTTCATTAATGCTATTCTATTCTAATTATTGTCCCCCCACTAAAATTTTGAGTAGGGAATGTTAACGTTTCAGTGGTTTTTAGATATATAGAGATTTGATCCATTATCAGAGTGTTTCATTATCTTAAAATTCCTCAAAGCAACCTAAAATGTCAGAAAACACAATGACATTCACATCAAGAATCAACAGAAGAAAGTTTTTACTATTACATCTTTTAAACTCCCCAAGCAGTAAGTTCATGTGGATTCATTTCTATAGGTTCTTATATATTTTCGTAACATTGATGTCTGAAAGTGCACAAAATGGATTACAGTATATTCTAGTTATTTTACATATTCACCTTACATTAAGTACTCCCTCAAAACCATTTAAACAACAATTGGAGCATTTTTATGTATTGCAAAGGGTTTTGTTCCTTATTAAAATAAACACAGAAGACTCCGAAAATTATTGCCATAGAAAAATTTTGTGCAAATGTCCTAATCTTTGCATGGATTTAAATATACCATGCTTGTTCTCCCAATTTTGCCATCTGTGGTAATTGCACAACCACCACAGGTTGAAATGTAGTCACAAAACATGGTTTAAAAATTTACCAAGTAAAATTTCCCCCTCCCAATTTTTACCATTTCAATTAGGAAAATCAGATTAGAATCCCAGAGTAGGGTGGAAAGAAAAAAATATATATATATATACACACACATATATACATATGTGTGTATATATATATATACACACATACATACATGTGCACTTTAAAACATATACAAATATATGTATATGTATATACATATATATGTATATGTATAGATACACAAACATACACATTTTGTGGTACAAAGACCAAAAGATCAAGTTGCAGAAAAGTCTCTCTTTTTTTTTTTTTTTTTTTTGCGGTATGCGGGCCTCTCACTGCTATGGCCTCTCCCATCATGGAGCACAGGCTCCTGATGCGCAGGCTCAGTGGCCATGGCTCACAGGCCCAGCCACTCCGCAGTACGTGGGATCTTCCCACACCGGGGCACGAACCCGCGTCCCCTGCATCGGCAGGTGGACTCTCAACCACTGTGCCACGAGGGAAGCCCAGAAATTTCTCATTTTTAAACATTACCAAAAACAATGAAAATAAATGAACTGAGCATAAAATCAAGAACTTAGAATGCAAACAAAAATAACAACAAATCCTCAAGAAAGTAGAAGGAATGGGAATGAATGAAAGAAGTTGATAGTACATAAGGAAGAGAACGGATAAATAAAATCAGCAGCAGATTCTTTGAATGGACCAAAAAGAGAAAAACAACAAAAACTAATCGCCAGCAAACCCATTAAAGGAACGAATAGCCAAATCTAATAAATAGTACCGCCCCCCAAAAAAGATAAGGAATAATGTTAAGCACCGCAATGTTCATAGCAGCATTATTTACAATTGCCAAGGAATGGAAGCAACCTAAGTGGCCATCGACAGATTAATGGATAAAGAAGATGTGGATATACAAACAATGGAATATGAGCCATAAAAAGAAAGAAATTTTGTCATCTGCAGCAATATGGATAGATTTGGAGGGTATTATGCTAAGTGAAACAAGTCAGACTAAGACAAATACTGTATGATATCAGTTATACGTAGACTCTAGAAAATAAAACAAAATAGTGAATAAAACAAAACAGAAGCAGACTTACAGATATAGAGAGCAAACTAGTGGTTACCAGTGGGGAGAGGGAAGGAGGGAGGGGCAATATAGGGGTAGGGGGGAGAAAAGGGTTATTATGGGATCATATGAAATTATGTGTGTGAAACTTTTGAAAACTGTAAATCACTAAAGAATTTAAAGACTTTCATTCAATTAAACAAAAAACCAAAATATCAAAAAACAAAAGCATTTTCATCAAAATAATGACAATAGTTATATCTGAGTGAAAAGTTCACAAAGGAATTTTGTTTTTCCTTAGTGCCTTTCACACACTATAAAAATGTTTAAAACAAAACCATATTAGTTTTATAATCAGGAAAAATGTGATTTAATTAAACTAACTGGAACATTAAAAGTAAATCTATATATGTTATTTTTAATTTTAATATATACTACACACATATCAAAAACTTTAAGTAATATGTATATACTTAGCCTAACATTATTAACATATCATTAATGTTAAAATATACAAATTTTAAAAAATAATTTGTATATTGATAAAAATAATGGTTTACTGAATAATGAGATTATGCATAAAACATATTTTCTTCTTTTTGCTTGTCTGCTGTTTCTAACCTTCAGTTTTTTACTTTAGAAATAAGAAAAATGACTTGATTTTAATAATAACAACATACGTGTGTGTGTATATATATACATATATATATATGTATATATATACACACAACACAACTAAAAATGGTTGAAAATATATGCAACTAAATATTGGAAGATACTTTCTCCAGGTGGTTGGATTAGCATTTTATGTGTACCTGTGTGTATTGCTGAATTTTCCAAATTTAAATGAATGTAATTTTTTAAAGCAGATTCCCAAAATATATAGTCAGTCTGATCTCATTTTCGAGATAAAAGTCGCATGTTTCTGCATGCATGTACGTGTGCGTTTGGGTGTGTATGTCTGTCTGCACAACAGCAGACTGGCAAAATTGAGTTCAGCATTGTTTCTAGGTGATGGCCTTTTGTGTGGCTTTTATTCTCTTATTTGTACTTTTTTCCTGTATTTTCCACATTTTGGAAAATCAAGTAAAGAACATTTTGAAGCAAACTGTAAACTTAATTTTCAAAATGATTCTACTTTGATCAGAAAATTATTGAATACAACGATGAGAACTCATATATGAGTTATAGTCAGAGCTGGAAGTAAACAGGTAAAATGGTAGCTGTTTCATCATATCTTATTCCTTTCTGCTTGTCTGTTTGTACATAATATCTAATCAAGAACATGCTCTTGTTCCCTTTCTAATCAGAAGAGGATGTCAGGAAATGAATTTGTCAGAATTCAGTGAGGTCCCTAATTGGGGGCAGAGCCTCTACTTTCCCTTGGGTGCCAGGGTTTTTGACATTTAAAACACATCTTTCGCCAAAAGAAATTCATCGAATGACACTGAGCACAGCACCAGTCTCCCATTCTGCGCCTGACGCTACGTCTTTTAGAGCTAGAGACGCCAGGGTGTTGCTTAAACCTTTCTGGCAAGAACTTCCTGGTATGGCTATGCTTTCCACTCCACCTAGTTCTGGAACTTTTCACAGGAGGAGCTGCTGCAGCTTCAGCTCTTGCTCCTGTGAGAGAAGCTGTACGTAGGGATGAATAAGAGAATTGACAGTGATTAAGGCCTAGCCATTGACCAGCCTGGGCCTTGGCACCCAAGAACTGAGGGCAAGAAAAACTAGCTATCACCTCGTTGTTCCCCAACAGACAAATCACTTTGTCCTCCTTTGCCTCTGCCCCTACAGCAGCCATCCTAGGAGCAGCAGCGGTCTCTTGGTCTGATCCCTTCCCCGCCTCCCCCCTCAGCCAGCAACTTGCTGTGCCATGAGAACACGTCAGCATCCCTGACGTCTGTGCCTCCTTTTCCTTCTCCTCTCCCTGAGTTCTGGCCTGCTGCTGAGACTTAGTGCTGACAACCCTATGAAGCTCACTCCTGAGTAAATTTTGCTCTTCCACTACTCCATGAAGGATTGTGAGACTTTGCTGAAGTTGGGACTGGGCCTTCTCCTTTTCCCTCTCTTGTGTCCCCCTGAGTCTACTCACCGTCTCCCTCAAGGCATTCGTGAGAAGCTTCTGCTCCTCCAGCTGATCCTGGAGCATTTTTACCGTTTCTCCATGCTCCAACTTCTGCCTCTCAGCAAACCGCACTGCTAGGGCCAGGGAGCTCCAGGCACAACCCTCCTTGAGGCGTCCCGATAGAGCTGAGTTAGTCACAATGTCTCTCAAGTACTCCTCCGTATCCCCCCAAGACTTGCTCTTCCACAACGAGTACAAGTAGGGACTGACTCCATTTTGAAGTATTCGCTCATTTAAGAAATCTACAACCTCCCTCTGATAGAAGCCACAGGCTGGGTCATTAAAATTTATAGCCATTCTAAGTAAAGCACTCTCTGACGCGTCTTACCGCCGAAAGCACGCGGTAACAGGATGTGACCACTGATCCGGGACCTTTCCACGCAACAGTCTTCCGGTCTTTATGGGAAGTACAACGCCCCCTTGTGCTGTGAGGGTTACCAACTCAGTAGAGTCAGCTACTTCAGAGCTAGGTTAGCGTAAAAGCAAGTCAGTGGAGTTCATTAAGAAGTGGATACAAAGATTATAGGGCTTCCCTGGTGGGTGGTGGAGTGGTTCAGAATCTGCCTGCCAATGCAGGGCACACGGCTTCGAGCCCTCGTCTGGGAAGATCCCACATACCGCGGAGCAACTGGGGCCGTGAGCCAGAACTACTACTGAGCCTGCGTGTCTGGAGCCCGTCCTCCGCAATGAGAGGCCGCGACAGTGAGCCTGCATTGTTGTGGCCTCTCCCGTTGCGGAGCACAGGCTCCGGACGCGCAGGCTCAGCGGCCATGGCTCACGGGCCAAGCCACTCCGTGGCATGTGGGATCTTCGCGGACCGGGGCACGAACCCGTGTCCCCTTCATTGGCAGGCGGACTCTCAACCACTGTGCCACCAGGGAAGCCCCTACAGTAACTATTTTTGATTGATGTATATCATAGTTTACGTAAACTTGATCACACTGTACAAATCCCCGTTTTACCAATTAGGATTTCATTCGTGTAGTATAAAATTTGAACTTTATAAATTATAATAATAAAAAAATCTTATATTAACTTTTTTTTTTAGAGCCAGGCATTGTGTTGCGTGGTAAGGAGATACAAGCATGAATAAGACATAATCCCCAAACTGTAGAGGCCGATTTTCTAGCGTCATTTTGAACACTCGAGTTCAGATAAGCCTGTGGAAAATAAAATTCAGAACTCAGCGGCTTCTCAGCTGTCTTATTAAGATCTCTAACATGCTCTTGTTCACCCAATGTGAACAGC
This sequence comes from Mesoplodon densirostris, assembly GCF_025265405.1. Classification (NCBI taxonomy): domain Eukaryota; kingdom Metazoa; phylum Chordata; class Mammalia; order Artiodactyla; family Ziphiidae; genus Mesoplodon; species Mesoplodon densirostris. The sequence continues at coordinate 35,228,792 of NC_082681.1, read as the reverse complement.
GTAATAGCATCAATGTAATGGATCTATATAATGTTGTTATGGGATATCCATATTATACAGAACTTTTCACAACTATGTATGACTATGCATGTTGAGGTACTATGATTAAATATATAAAGGTACATTGTTTCCACTGGAGGGGAACATAGATAGTTTGTAATTGAGAAAGAAAAGAATGCATTCTCCAAAATCATACCATGTAAACGAGGTATTATGATCTGCTCTAGAAAAATATCACCTGCCACATGGCAGCTAGGATTGGAACTATTACTTGGTCACCTGCGGTTGTTTACTGCCATTATCAAGGATCTATCCAGTCTTGAGAAGTAATTGAAACAGGTAAGCTGGAGACGTCTAATTGTGCCAGACCAGGAAATTATCAAGGTCTAACGGGGTCATGTCAAAGAATACATAAGGCCAATTAAAGGGGCTCTGACTAGCTAAAGATGGAAAAATGTCTGAAAATGGTTAAAACATATCAGGCTTTTTAAAGTGTGATTAGAGCAATATTTAAAAAGTAAAAACTTCATTGGTCAACAATGTATGTTACTACAATATCAACCCATTATTCTGAACATTAGTAAAATTTAAAAAATCGATCGCTTAGGGCTTCCCTGGTGGTGCAGTGGTTGAGCGTCCGCCTGGTGATGCAGGGGACACGGGTTCGTGCCCCGGTACGGGAGAATCCCACATGCCGCAGAGCAGCTGGGCCCGTGAGCCATGGCTGCTGAGCCTGTGCATCCGGAACCTGTGCTCCGCAACTGGAGAGGCCACAACAGTGAGAGGCCCGCGTACCACCAAAAACACACAAACAAACAAAAAACATCTATCACTTAGCCAATCTTTCTTGTGTAAACTGTATTTTAGAGTAATCAAATAGTCAAAGGGGGAAATTCCCCCTTATATGAGAATTCCAGCTAATAAATACAGAAGGAATAAGATTAGAAAATCACCAATTTGCAATCTCGAATGAAATAATAGATTCAGGCTATTACCCAACATATGCCAGAACCAGTAGGTGAAAGTTGGGTGAGGGAAGTTTATACTGGTGAGACCAGATTGACACCATCTAAACACACTGATCAAACTCCACATCATTAAAAATGAGAAATGCAGATGTTATGTACCTCAAAATATTATGTAATAAGCACACAACAGCACCTGTGTTGTGACACAGAAAATTGAAATTGATTTGAAATTGAATCTACTCATAACTAGGAGATTATAGGAAACAAAAGGATGAAGTTAAGCACTATGATGAGAAAGCAGTCAAATGCTGAATATAAGTTATTTCATAAGTAAACCACCTAGTTTTCCAACAAATCAATGGCATAAAAATAAAATTGGGAAGAGTGACTTGGACAAATAACAGACAAATGTATATGTGGACTTTGACCTCATTTGAATCCTAATCTGAATAAATATAAAATAAGAAGCAATTTTGAGATAATTGGGGAATTTAAATACATAGGATTCAATACACAGGATTGAATATGGATTCAGTATTAGACGATATTAAAGAATTTTTAAACATAGCAACAATGCTGTTGTTTATTCATCTACAATGCTATTGTTGCTATGTTTTAAAAATGTCTTCAGCTAGAGATGCATGAAATGACATGATGTCTGGAATTTGCTTTAAAATATTCCACCCTTCTCCCCCAAATTTTGGGGGTATATGTTAAAAAACATTGGCCAACTATTGATAACTGTGGATACTATGTGATGAGTACATGTATGTTCATTTAGGTTTATTTACATTTTTTAAATTAGATCCCTACCTTACACTCATACCTGACATAGAGATGAATGTCAAAATCAAGACTCTGAAAGGTATCAAAGAAAACAGACAAATAAAATAATTGTAACATTGAGTTAGAACTCCTTAAACAGGACACAAAAAGCAAGAGCCATGATGGAAAAGTTTCATAAATTTACTAGGTCGTATGTTTTAAAAATCTGTATAAAAAACAATAAATCAAGCTAGAAATTACAAGGTGATATTTGCAACCAGCAAAACTTACAACAAATTAGTATACCAAATATATAATATATTCTTACAAGTTTGTAATAAAAAGATAAACATAAATAATAACACAGCAATAGGAAATAAAAGTGTCTTTATAAATGACCAATAAGCATTTGAGAAGATGCTCAATTTTAGTAGTATTCAGGGAACAGTACTATGCAATGAAAGTAGATTGCAAGTAGATTGACAATATTAAAGAAGTATGACTATATCAAATATTGGTAAAGATCAGGGGAAAGGAAAATGTCCATATGTTGCTAGATGTAGTATAAACTGGTAAACAATTAGGAAAAGTAATTCAGATATATCCAGTAAAATTGTAAATGTGCATACCACTTCTAGATATATCATCTATTTACCTATAAGTATTCTCACCTGTGCAAAATGAAAGATGCACCTATAGGTTTATTTCAACATTTTTTGGTTATAGATAAAACTGGAAGCAATCTAAACATGTATCAATGGAATTCATGTATAATAATAAGATATATGCATACTGTGAAATACTAAAGAACAATAATAGGTAACTAACATGATGAAAATCCACATAGATCTCAAATAATGTAATTTGGAGGGAAATCAAAGACTTTTCAGAGCTTCAGATCATGATACCACATATATCAAATTAAAGAAAATACATACATAATTATGTATGTATATATGTGGTCAAAGAATACAAACCTAATGCATGAAAGTATTTTTAAATGGGTGTGAAGGGTACATAATAATTCTTGATAATTTCTTCTGTGTAGGAAGAAGGGAATTAGAACTGGAGGTGGCAAAGGGGATCTCAAGTCTATGTTCTGTCATTAAAATTATGTTTAAGTGAATATGAAAATATGTGATAATTATCAAATCTTGATGATAGGCACATACATGTTTTGATATCTTTTGTAGAGCTTTGCATTTTTTAATTTATAAAAATAGAAGAGAAAAGAAGACTGATTGACAGACCACCTATGGGAAATTAAATAATAAAATTAATAGGTTAAACTTTAAAAAACATATTAAACTTTGCATATTACCATTGAGAATACATATTCAGTTCAAATGCAAATATGGTTTTTGTTTTTTTTTGCGGTACACGGTCCGATCACTGTTGTGGCCTCTCCCGTTGCGGAGCACAGGCTCCGGACGCGCAGGCTCAGCGGCCATGGCTCACGGGCCCAGCCGCTCCGCGGCATGTGGGATCCTCCCGGACCAGGGCACGAACCCGCATCCCCTGCATCGGCAGGCAGACTCTCAACCACTTCGCCACCAGGGAAGCCCCCAAATATGGTATTTTTAACTGTACTTTTTAAGTAGATAGCTCAAACTTCTCAGTGTAGCTGAAATTATAATAGTTGAGTGCTATGACTAAAGTACAAAAAAACTGGAAGTTGAGTGTTAAGAAAACAAAAAGCAAACAACCTTGAAAAAATTGTAAATTGATCTTTAGAAAATACGGAGTCAAAAAGCAAATCAAAACTGAAAGTGTATGTTATTAGAAAATAGGGACAATTAATTTTGTAATACAACAAAACTCTATTCAGAAGATTTTGGTATAATTAAAGGCCTTTGTTATAAAACAAGAAAATGTAAATAAATTAGCTAATCTTTAAGCTAAAGAAACTAGAAAAACAGCAAAATAAAGCTAAGGAAAATATTTTGAAAAATTTAGTCACCAAAGCAGAAATCCATGAATCAAAATAAAGAAAAATAGTAGAATTAATGAATAAATGGAAACTGAGGCTAAGGGTTTCAATAACATTTTATAAAATACTCATACCTTCTGCAACATAGATAAAACGCAAAAACATTAGGTGCAAGAAGCCAGTCACAAAGGACCACATGTTGTATGATTCCATTTACAGGAATTGTTAATATCAGAAAGTAGATCAGTGATGGGCAGCCTTTGAAGTGTTTGAGCAGGATCATGTTATGATTGATTTACATTTTAACTGGATCACTTGGGTAGCTGTTTAGCAATTAATCTGTAGGAAGATGTGCTAGACAGCCTCTACAGTAGTTCCCAACAATTCCTGCCTCCTCCTGTGCATGCCTGTGATATTGTGATTTATAATAAAAAATATAGTTTTGGTCTTCATCCAAAAAAAGAAAAAGAAAAAGAAAGTAGACCAGTGTTGCCTGGGGTTGAGACTGGAAACAGGAATTGACTACAAATAGCACAAAGGATCTTACTGGGATGAGGAGAAAGTTCTAAAACTGGATTTTAGTGATGGTTAAACAACTCAGTATATTTACGAAAAATTGTTGAATTGTACACTGAAAATGGGTAAATTTTATATGCAAATTATATCTCAGTAAAGTATTTTTTAAGTCTAACTTTTCAGTCTTGAAAGATTAACTTTCTTTAAGAATGAGCAATATCTCTACTGGAATCATATAGTTCCTATGTTTTATCAGTATTAATAAAGTTTAAATAGTTAATTCAGGACAGATATATGAGGGAGGAGTATTCATTGTAGAGAAGAGAAAATGCAAATGCTCTTAGTCAAGTATATGCTTGGTATGTTCAGGAACTTTATAGATCAAAGGGCGCAAACTTTCAGTTATAAGAAGAATAACTTTTGAGGGTAACGTACAGCATGGTGACTATAGTTAATAATACAGTATTGTATACATGAAAATTGCTGAGACTGGATCTTAAGCATTCTCACCACACACACACAGAAAAAGACAAGTCTGAGGTGATGGATATGTTAAAATTATCTTGATCTTGGTGATCATTTGTATAAATATAAATATATAAATAAAAATATATAAAATCATCATGTTGTATCCTTTAAAAATACACAATTATATTTGTCAATTATTTCTCAATAAAATTGAGGGGAAAAAATAATTGAAAGACAATATGGTTGAAGTGGAATGAGAGTAAAAGTGTATTAGCAAATGTGGTAAGAAAGATGGCAGGGATCAGATCATGTAAGGACTTTTTAGGTCATTGTTAGGATTTTGTCTTATTATCAGGAGACGAAAAGACATTGTATGGCTTTTAACAAAGGAGTGACATCATTTGATTTAAATTTTAAATGGATCACACTTGTTGCTGTTTGGAGAATAGACAGTAGGTGGCAAGGGCAGAACTTAGGAGGCCAGTTACAAGAGTCTATGGCAATATTCCAGATGAGAGATCATGGTGGCCTAATCACGTTCTTCTTCCTTTTTGGGGAACCCGTATTTTCTCCCTGTCAACCATTGTATCAAGTCCAAATTCCTCTGTCTTAGAATTTCAAATCAATTCAAAATTTATAAAACAATTAACAGGCAAACTAATAAGCAGCAAGTGTTGTATTGTGAAGGGTTTGGTGTGCCTTTCCATAAACAGTTCATGGCTATGGCTGGCTTCACTGTCATCAGTAAATCCTAGAAATATTGGATTAAGTGTAGCAAACATCCTTTTATATAAATAGCTAAAGGTTGCAAGAAAGTAAGTGAGGTGGGAGCAGGGGCTGGCAATACAAAGAGAAAACCTGAAAAAAAAATGATTCAAGCAGAGCTCAAGCTTTGGCTTCTCAGAGTGGGATATTGCAAGGAGGAAGGTCCATCTGGTTTTTTTTTAAAGTGGCTTGGATTTCAAAAATTACTGCTTGGAGGCAGGAGAGAAAACTTTGGAACTGAGGAACATAGGATTTAGAACTAAAATTTGTAGAATCTTCTGAAGAAAGCCAGAAAAATTGAAGGGCTACCTTGTTTTGAGAGAGCAGAAGAGAAAAAATCCACCTGCAAATAATACATCTGAATGTAAAGTATGTGTATCCAGAATATATAAAAACTCTCAAAATTCAGTAACAAAAAATAAACACCTCAATTAACAAATGGAAAAATATTTGAACACTTTACCAAATAAGATGTTTGGAAGACAAACAAGCATATGAAATGATGTTTAACATCATTATCATTAGGGAAATGCAAATCAAAACAGAACGAGATTCTACTTCACACGTATTAAAATGGATAAAATTCAAAAGACTAACCATACAAACTATCGGAGAGAGTTGGAGGGACAAGAACTCTCATACACTCTTTGTGGGAAGGCAGTTTGGTAGTTTCTTAAAAGTTAAGCATACACCTATTAAATGATCAAGCTATTCTATTCCCAGATATCTATGTAAGAACTAGTTAGGAAGATATATGTCTATGCAAAGATTTGTCCACAAATATTTGTAATAGCTTTATTTGTGATAGCCCAAGCTGGAAACAACCCAAATATCCATCAACAGGTGAACAGATTAACTGTAGTCCATCCATACCACGGAATACTACTGAATAATAAAAGGGAATGAAGACACACTACAATATGATATATACAATAACATGGGTGGATCTCAAAATAATTATGCTCAATGAAAGAAGCCAGACAAAAAAGAGAGTTAATACTGAATTATTTCATTTATATAAAATTCTAGAAAATGAAAACTAATCTATAGTAGCAGAACGCAGATAAGTGGAGGTAAGAACTGGGAAGTACTGGAGCAAGGTATTACAAAAACATACAAAGAGTCTTTGGGGGTAAAGAAATGTTCATTATCTTGACTATGGTGATGGTTTCTTGAATGTAAACATATGCCATATGTTTTGACTTAATGAATATTATTTAGGGATACATACATTGGTAATCAAACTATAAAGGAAAGCAAGGAAACTATTATTACAAAAGTCAGAAGAGTTTGTCAGGGGAAGAGATGGAGTTCTGATGAGAGTAGAACATGCAGAGGCCTTCAGGGATGCTGGAAATTTTCTATTTCTTGACCTGTGGTGGTTTCTTGGATGTTCCTTTTATAATTATTCATTAAACTGTAAATGTATATTTCATGTACTTTTCTAGATTTATGTTTTATTTCACAATAAAAAAGGAATAAGCAATGATTAATAAAAATTGGTGGGTGTTATGATAAATTTAAATAACTACTGAGAATATAAAAAACTTGTGAAGGTTTAAAAACAGATTAGGATAAAAATAGCTAACAGTTATCTAAACCTTGGAATGCTTCAAGATTTTTCTTCTCTATTTATACTTATTACCTAGGGAATTTCATTAAGGCCCATGGCTTCCCATACCTGTAGTTTATTTCTCCCTTAATTTCCAGGCTCATATCCAAATGCCACTCACATTTTTACTTGAAAGTCAAAAAGACATCTAAAAATAGCATCCTAACATCATATTGGCAAAATTGTAGAAACATTCTTATTCAATGATGAAAAATACAATATTACCTATTTTCAGTGCTATTATTTAACATCATCTTGGAGCTTCTAGTTAATGCAATAAAGTGAGAAAGAAATGAGAAGGGAGGCAAGAAGGGGGAAGAGTGGAGAGAGAGGAGAGGAGGCATAAAGGAATGGGAATGAGGGGAAAGGCAATTATTGGAGATAAATTGATTACATAAAAATGTAACCAAGCAGAACCCGACAGGGCCTTCCCTGAACAGACCCCCATACTGCATGTCCTCCGCCTGTCTCTTGTCTGCAGAAAAACTCTAGCCTCTTAGGCCTTCCCCAAGTTCCAAAGAGTAAGTTTAATCAGAGAAGTGAGAAAATACAGAAAGAAAGGAAAACAGTCAAGCAAGACAACGTAATGATAGTTTGGCCATTATACAAAGTCAAGGACCTTTAGCTCCTCCTCAAGGGCTAGAGATAATATTCTGAGCCTTGTCCTTTGAGCTGTTTTGCAGATACGGAAACTCCCACCAGGTGGAAGAAGTTAACTGTATGCCGCCCACAAGCACGGAGACCCCAGACTGGTTGGAACCAGAAGGCTGATGACGCTGACTCCCGATGACCTCACCGCCAACCAATCAGAAGAATGTTCATGAGCTGATCACGCACCTCACAACTCCCCTCCCCCACACTGTCTTTAAAAACCTTTCCCTGAGAGTCTTCAGGGAGTTTGGGCCTTTTAAGCACTGGCTACCTGGATTCCTTGCTTGGTGCCCTGCAATAAGCACTGTATTTTCCTTCACCACAACTCAGTGTCAGTAAATTATCTCAACAAAAAAAATCAAGTTCCCATTCATTAAAATTTACCAATGGTATAACATAGAAAGAGAGCTATAATTCAAAATAGCAACAAAAAATTAGAGACTTACATATAAATCTAGAAAAAGCTGTCAACACACTTTAAAGATAAAATTATGTAGCATTATGTATATGTGTGTATACACACACACACACACACAAAATGGACTATTACTCAGCCATAAAAATGAATGAAATTCTGCCATTTGCAACATGGATGGACCTCAAGAGTATTACACTTAGTGACATAAGTCACATGGAGAAAGACAAATATTCTATGTTATTACTTATATGTGGAATCTAAAAAAATAAAACAAATGTATATAACAAAACAGAAACAGATTCACAGATATGAAGAATAAACTAGTGTTTACCAGTGGGGAGAGGGCTGAGGGAAGGGGCGAGATAGGGGTAGGGGATTAAGATACACAAACTACTAGGCATAAAATAAGTAAGCAACAAAGATATATTGTACAGCACAGGGAAATATAGCCATCATTTTGCAATAACTTTAAATGAAATACAATCTATAGAAATAGAATCATTTATTTTGCACACTTGAAACTAATATAATGTTGTAAATCAACTATACTTCAATTTTAAAAAAATGGATCTTTAACACAGAAGGCAATTTCATATAAAAGAATAGAAATATCTGAATAAAGCTCAACTCAAGGGACCTAGACTTCCAAGAACTTTTCAAAAATACTAGGTAAATTTGTGCATTTATAAATCTAAAAGTTAACATTTATACAATACTATTAAATAAAATACAGACTTTCAGATTTCATTGCTTTTCCAGTAATACCCGTTTCGTGTTCCAGGATCCAACCCTGGATACCATGCTGCACTGAGTTATCATATTTCCTTAGGTTCCCCTGAGCTTTGAAAATTCTTCAGCCTTTCCTTGTCTTTCATGTCCTAATACTTTTGAAGTGTACTGGTCAGTTATTTTCTAGAATGCTCCTCAACTGGGGTTTCTCTGATGGTTTCTGATGATCAGATTGAAGTTATGCATTTTTTGGAAGATTACTACAGAGGTGGGCTCGCACCCTTCTCAGTGCATCATATCAGGGGTATATGATGTGTATATGTCTTCCTACCAGTGACATTAACCTTGATCACATGGTTAAGGGTAGTGTCTGCTAGCTTTCTCTACTATGTAAGGTTACTATTATTCTCTTTGTAAGTAATAAACATCTTGGAGAAGGTGCTTTGAGACTATACAGATTTGCTGTTTCTCTGCTAAATTTTGCCCACTAATGTTAGCATCCTTCAGCAGATCTTTCCAGCAACAATTATTACTGGGATGTTTTAATGGTAATTTTTCTATTATCTTCTTTTCTCCTAGATTTGTTAAAGTAGATCTCTTCTGTAAGGAAAGGTTATTTCCTATTCTATTATTTATCTCAGTATGAACTCATGGATATTTATTTTATTCTATGGGTTGTAATTCAATACTGTTATTTATTTTATTGTTCAACTTAATCCATGTGTGATGTAAGGCCTAAAATGAAGGTCTATTATTATGTGTTGCCTTGACATCTGGTGAGATCAGGAGGGCTTCAAATGGCCTAATCACAAGTTTCCCTCCTCATTCTGCTCCTGCAGGTAAGTCCCCTAGCCAAACAACTCTCCTTATCGAGGGGTCCAGGCACAGTGCCTGCTTATCCTTGAGTAGTGGGTTTCAGTTCTCTGCCAAACGGCAGAATTATTCAAACAAGCCAATTGCATCCTCCTGTAGGAACCAGGGTGAATCCACCCTCCTTTTTTTTTTCTGGCCACGCCACACGGCATGCGGATCAAACCTCTGCACGCGCCCTACATTGAAAGCAAGGAGTCTTAACCACTGGACCACCAGGGAAGTCCCCACCCTCTTGATACTACAAACTTGCCTCCTGCGGACGCTGCTTGGTCACTATGTTCCCAAGTGCAACACCCTTGTGTCCTTATGTGACATGTGATGCCCTAGTCCCCTGGGCTGTGAGTATATGTGACCAATAAATTTTTATCAATCTCATCTGTCTAGTGTTGGGTGTCATGTGTTTGGCCATTCTCATAATCCTAGGATAGGAATCCTTCCCTCGCTAATAGGGTGAAGAGGAGGAGACTAAAACAGCACCTTAAGCCACTGGGAGTTATTCCATGTTCTTCCTATACCCTTTTGAGTTGCAGAAGTGGTTGATTCTTTGGCTGGGCAGAGAAAATACAAGGTAAACCTGGAGCAACTTGTGGTACCAGTAAGAAAGTGTTCTTTTGCATTTTAAGGTTTTTGTTGTTTTTGTTTTGTTGTTGTTTTTATTTTTCACAATCAAAGTTTTGTTGTTGTTGTTGTTTTCCCCACAGAGTGTTGCAGTTTCCAAAGTTGTAGCTCTAGTAATTTTCCATCTACTGTAATCATTTTCATATACCTTAGTTTACTTATAATTCTGAAAATAATTTTCTAACTGTAATACGAAGTTCTAGGTTCCAAGAACGTACCAGACTTTTTCATTGCATGGAGTCTACTAACAATTGTGTTTACAGCACAACATTAGGAATTTTCTGTGTGTGTTCCATTAAACTGCCAGATCTTCTACATTTGTTGCTTCCCCATGGAGAGCCCTGTCATGCTCCTTGGTAAGTCATATGAAGTTATATACAGTAATCCTCATTTAACTAGCTACAGACTCCTCAAGCAGCAGTCACTTCTGGGAAGCTGGGACTCATAGCAGGAAACAAAAAGAGAGCCAGAACATTGCTACTTTAAGGCTGCATGTCTGAAACTTTCAAACCAAAGAAGCTACACAAAATACTTTGAGCAACTTTGCATTTGTTAATTGTATCCAAAAGGTCAGCAAATAATGGATAGTCTTTCCAGCCTGAAACAAACTTTTTATTTTATTTTACTTTATTTTATTTTATTTATTTTTGTTTGTCTATTTTTTTATCTGGGGCTTCAGATGACTGAGATGTATATCTCAAAATGAAATTCCACCTTATAAATGAATAATAACACATAATGAAAAGTGAGTTATGTAACAAAACATAAAAAAAATTAACTTTGTGAGGATGATGGGGTCACAGGCATTATTTTTCTCTAACTAGTTTTAATAATGGGCTTATAAGTTATTAAAAAATGTGATTGAAAAACACAAACATAAAAACATTAAAAAAGTGTACTTTCAATGAAAGTTCTTCCCTTAAAGCTGTCATCTTAGAAAAATACACACTTTCCAGCAATTATGCTATACCTCCAAGACCCTTTAGAATTCCGTTCTGAAAAATATCTTCGGAGTAAGTTTATAAGCCACATAAGAAAAATGTGATCACCATTTTAATAGTCACAACCTATTTCTTTAAATGAAAATCTTGCTCCCTAGTTTAATCACCAACTTTATTCACAGCTTTGGCTCCAAATTTTGGCTGCTTCTAAAAAAATTGAACTTCCAAACAAATTGTATTACCACTCAGACTATTCAAATAACCTGGCTCAGACTTGTTAAGTAATTTCACCTAGCTTCTAAGATCATCCAAGTTTCCCTTATCATCTGGTATCTAAAAATTTGGATACCATTGTCCCCTTAATCGTCACTACTTAATCCAGGATTAGACCACTTTCCTTCCTAATGTAAAAAGGTAACAAAGAAGCTCACCTTCACTTCCCCAGAATATGAATTCATTAAAACTGAAACAGTAATTGATTTCCTTACCAGTTATCAATGTTTCCTCAACCTTTAGCACAGTGCTTGACTCATAGAATATGTTGATTAAATGTTTATCTAAAAGGCAATAATTGTGTGAAGAAATGATAATATCCCCCTAGATGCTGATTTCCACCATTATCAAGAGCTCAAAATGTCAAAACACAGCCTTCTATTTTGTTACCCAGTGGCCCAAGCTAAATGAAAATTTTTAGTACGTTTTACAATGTAAAATTTCACTTGCATTATTTAATTTTATTTTCCTCACAGCCCTCTGAGGTAGTTACTTTGGCTATTCTGTACAAAAGATAATTAAACTAAAACATGGGATGATCACACAAACCTCATTGTTAAGAAGGGGTAGAATGAGGCTTCAACCAAGCCTCACTGTGTGTATACAAAAGATATCTCTTCTGCTAGTCCAACTACCCAAAACAATGAGCAATCACCTTCTAAGCAAACTGACCACCCTCTGTTAGCAAGAGAGATTTCAATTCATGGCCCTGAATCCAAAATATCAGTAAAGACCCTTACTCACTAGTTTTTTCTGGAAAACTTCAGAGTAGAGGGATCTCTTTATTTTAGGTCCTCCTTTCCCCTTCTATTTTCATCCCTGAAAGGCCCTGTGAGGACACAATTCATATCAGTAGTATTCACATTCCAAATGTGATTGCCCTTGTTCTGGTTTATATTAGGGATAAGGAAGAAAGAAGATACACTGAATATCTCCTAGTGTGACCAAAAGTGGGGGTCTGGCTGCTCCCTGCTCAAAAGCCTATAAAGAGGCAAGGTTGGTGGAAAGGAATGTTTGCTTTATTTTGGAGGCTGGCAACCTGGAGGGATGGGGAGGGTGGATGCCCATCCAAAGGCCGACTCCCCCCACTGCCCCCCGGCCGACAATCAGGGCAAGAGCTTTTATTAGTAGAGGGAGGGGGCTACATGCAGAATCAGCACAGTCAGCTCCGACAGTCATCATGAATTTGGTCATGTGATGGTCTGACCAGCGTCATCTTGATTGTTTTAGGTAGAATTAATCTTCAGTTCCAGGGTCAGTTTGTTCCCATTTCTTTGAGGCCAGTTCTCGGAATTACGGCAGCTTCTGTCACGGCTATAGCCTGGTCATCATGTAGTTCACTTCTTCCACCTGGTGTGGGTTTCAGTATCTACAAGGCAGCTCAAACGATATGGTTCAGAATATTATCTATAGCCCTTGAAGAGGAACTAAAAGTCCTTGACTTTGTTTAATGCCTAAACTATTATTATTTAGTCTTGTTGGAGTGTTTTCCTTTGGTTTTGCATTTTCTCACTTCTCTGATTAAACTTATTCTTTGGCTAAAGTTTTCCCACAGACAAAAGGCAGGCTGAGGACATGGGGGACAAGGACCATAGGATTCTGCTCTGTTTCACTAGGATGACTGACCATCTGGTTTGCCTGGGACTGAGGGGTTTCCCAGGACATGGGACTTTCAGTGCTAAAACTGGGACAATCCCAGGCCATCCGGATGGTCGATAACCACGGTCCATATACAAACCCAGGAATCTGAACCAGATTGCAAATTCCTCAAAGGCTGCAGCCATGACTTATAGGTCTACTTTAGCACCCAGTACATACTGTTTGATCAACAGATTGAAGAGTTTAAAAGGTTTTGGAAAAAAGAAACTATCCGCCAATTGTCTAAAGGAAAGTCTTGCAGTCTAAGTGATTACCTGGGAGGATGGGTCTGGAAACAAACAAGCCATAGAAGATGCTGCTCCGATTCTATCTTCTTATAGCTTTTGGAGTCATTAAGAACCACAGTGACCTATCCCACATTGACCATGCATGCACTGAATATTTATTATATACTAAATCTCTCATAACCAAAGAAGGAGAAGTCTCTAGCCTCAAGGAACTTGCAGTCTATGATGGAAGGCATATAAGTAAATAATTTCCAATGCATTGTAATGAATGCAGCAATAAAAATATGCACAAGTAACAGTGGCAGCACAGGGAAATATTCCTCCCTGAGGTTGGAGGAAATCTCAGAGAGAGAGTGAAAAGCTATTGGATCATGGTAGAGGAAGTGGGAGTTATCCAGGAAGAATAGTGCAGAAACAGCATTCCAGAGAAGGATCAGGCTGTGCAAAGATATAGGAACATGCCAATAATAGAGTATGTGCAGGAAATTAGAAGCTTTCTGATATTTATGGAGCATAAATTACATGAGGGGGGACAGTTTCAGAGAGAGGAAAACGCTGGAGATATTCGTGGGATCCAATCACAAAGTATCTGCTAAGAATATTATGCTCTTTCCTATTGGTATTAGAGAGTCATTGAAGGTTTTCAAGTAGGGGAGAGACATGCTCAGATTTACTTTTAAGAAAAGCCATGGTGGAGGATGGAAAGGGCCAGGTTAAGACAAGTGAGGGAGATCAGGATAGAGCTGAATTAATGAATGAGACAGCATAATGTTCTACATTTTTCACATTATACTATCAACTGTTTTTATTTCACATGAATTTGAGAAATAACTGAGTGCCAGTCCCACTTTCCCTCTTCCCACTTTTGTCCCAATTTTTCATAAGTGCACATCAGAATAAAATGCAACTCTCTACTCCTCCACACGAAGGCATCTAGTGTGCTGTCCTTGTTCTTTGGCATTTATGGCATTATACTAGCTCGATTTCCATCATCCCCCAAGCTCAGCAGGCAGAAACCAAGCAAACCAAGGCCCCATTTGGTTAGTCAGGATTGCAATAAGGTGACTGTAATACAGAAGTAATATTTTACTTCACTGGTTCCACTGGATTCTTTACATTGTCTCCATTTTGAAAAGCTTTACATTTAGAGATTCTTCCCTTTTTCTTTTTCCAGGTCTCATCCCCCAGGGGCAGATTCACCATAGGGTGTTGCTAGCGGCTTGCAGATAGAAACAAAGCACAGCTGGAGTCTCCAAATGCAGCGGTTCCCTGAAGATTTGCTGAGGTTCAACATCACTTTGGGAAACAAATAATGGGGGGTATGAGGAAAGATGAAGCTCTCTGAATTTAATCCCAGGTGTCTTCTGTCCTACAGCTGCTACAGAACTCTCCTTGAGTTTTGCAGGTTCCAAAGGGCTTTGTTACCTAACAGGAGTTGGCAGCCTCTTTTCACCACAGCCTGCACCCCACCATCACGCCACTACCAAGTCAAAATGGCACCAAGATTGATTTTCTTGGGCACAGATACCACTGCTGGATCCATGAGAATCAGCAAACAGGAAACTTCCATCTTTTGTTTTATAAACTAGAAATCCTTAGCCTTGCTCTTTTGGTGTGTGTAACTTGAACTACCTCAGGGATTTACAATTTATCATCTTATACATCAGTCTTGGTTCACATCCATATTTGCCCCTTTCTAATTTCACCCCAATCCTACACACACACACACAGACACACACACACACACACACACACCCCTCTTCCCACCCCCCTCCCCTTCTAAGAATATCCTCTCTGCTCTGGTCATCCTGGTCATCCAACAAGGCTACAAATGGGTCCAACCTTGTCTATAAGCAAACCTTGGCCAATCCTGATCACTTCAATTTCAAATACTCCTATAGGGTATTCCATTCAATATTCACTGAGCCTACTAGCATCCTACAATGTGCCAATAGTTGCACTAAACATATGAAAACATTTGGTTTGTGTGTGTGTGTGTACCCCTTGTTCTATGTTTCTTTTCCCCTCTTTCTACATGATCCTGGTTTAATTGAGCATTTTTATGATTCTATTTCATCTCCACTAATTGTGTATTACTCGTACCTCTTTTTCTAATGTTTTTAGTAGTGAAGATAAGGACTACTATATGCATTTTAAAGTAAGTCCCAGGAATTCCCTGGTGGTCCAGTAGTTAGGACTCACACTTTCACTGCCAAGGGCCCGGGTTCAATCCCTGGTCAGGGAACTAAGATCCCACAAGCCAATAAATAAATAAATAAATAAATAAATAAATAAATAAAAGTAAGTCCTCTTTCTCCCTTTAGAGACCTGTTTTTTCCAGAGTTTTAGTTACTCATTTGGCCTGAAAACTTAGTTCTCTGGAAGGTTCAAGAAAGTTCATTCACTTTCAGTTTGTCTAGCTTTTTCTCTGTTTTTAAACTGCCAGCAATGCTCATTCAAGTTCTCTACACCTTTGGGGTGAAAACAGAAGCTCCAAAACATTTTACAAAATGAATATGTTTCTGGTTGGCAGAAAGACAAAAGTATATTTTATCCTTAACTGTACATTTATAAATAACATAATCAAAAATATTGACAAATATGAACTCTGTAGTTTTAAAAATATTTTTAAGTTTAAACTGGAAAAATGTATACATCTTCATGTTCCACTGCTAAAATTGATGTCTAATTTATGAAGATATTTAATAAAAGCTTATATAATTTTGGTTGCATTTAAATTTGCTTCATAGTTTGAAAAAAATGCCAAGCTACCAAGTTATTATTAATTATACCCTCCATTATATTTTACACTATAAATATTACACACAATATGTATGATAAATAAATAAAGGACTCCTGATAAACTGCCTGAATGCCAGTTTCTGGATACAGTAGAGAGTTCACCAAGTTAATTGTCAATTTATGAGCACTGTCTAGAGAGCTAACCAGGCTCTCCCCGCTGACTCTTTGCTCACCTTTTAAAAAATTCTAAACTTCCTTCACAGAATGCACTTCCTTGTTCCTCCTACAAAGACCAGTGCAAATGTTAACTTCCCCATAAAGCTTTTTCCACCATTTCATCTCAAATAAATTGTTCCTTCCTTTGTACTCGTAAAACACTTTTTCTCAATTCTTATAATAGATTCATCTATGAATCCTCAAAGACCCTGGAAAGAACTCAATTTCAAGGAGCAGTTAACGAATGTCATTCAAATATATTCATTTCTACAGAATGTTATGTGGGATATAAAGTAGTTCTTCTGCAAATCTCAGTTGCAGGTGAGATGCTGCTTAAGAAATTAAAAACCCTGTTTACATCCACAAATAATAAACTCGGTAAATAAATTTTACAACTTTAACACTACAGTACACTTTGCATTCATTACACATGATGATATATGTATGATGATATGATGATATACAGCCTTAGTAATTGGCATAGAAACTTGTCTGTTATTTAATATTGGTTGTAAAATTTGATTATAAAATTGTATGTATTACACTGTTAAATGCATAATTTATAGTATTTATTATAATATTTACTAATACATATGTATAATTCTGATAGACTAGACACCAAAATACAGCAGTCATTTTGTCCAGGTAGCAGGTTTAGAGATACATTTTACATATTCTTTATACTTTTCTATATTATATGAATATTTTATAATGAATGTCTATTGTTTTTATGATGAGAGAAATACCAAAAAATTATTTCAATATTAGGAAAAATACATGGGAAAATAATGTCGGGGGAACGAAAATCTTGAGTGAACTGATGAAAGCTCTTAAACAGTAAATAAACAACAAAAGCATTAAGTATGTGAAATGAGGTGATGAATGTGTTAATTATCTAGATTTTGGCAATCATTCCACAACGCATATCAAATCATCACATTGTACACTTCAAATATATGCAATTATATTTGTCAATTAATCCTCGATAAAGTTAAAAACAACAACAAGAACAGCACACTAAACAAAGAGCTCACCAATGATATTCTACAAATCTTAAATTCTTAATAATGGTATTTGTACAATTAATTTCTATTTACCATCCCTTGCCTGCTAGAAGCTTTTAAACCACACACCCTTCCTCTGCTGTTTCAAGGTGACACTCATAAATATCTCTTTTATTTCAGGTAATATACATGCTAAGAGGAATGCTTTCTGTCTGGTTCTCAAAACAAATGTCCCATGACTCTCTTTCCTTCTTTTTTTCTTAATTCACAACATTCTTCTGTTGAAACAGTAATACATGCAAATGGTAAAATTTTTCAACAAGACAAAGCGTATACAATATAAGAGAGATCTCCCTACCACCCTGGACAACCAGATCCTCCTTTCCTTAGAGGCACACACTATTTACAGTGTCTTCTGTATGCTTTCATACAGAAGTGATATCCATTTTTCTTTTACACAAATAAGAGCATACTTTTCACACTGTTCTGTATTCGCCTTTTGTACAGTTAATCATATACAGGCATACCTCAGAGATATTGCACGTCCAGTTCCAGCCCACTGAAATAAAGTGAATATTGCAATAAAGAGAGTCACAATTTTTTGGTTTCCCAGTGCATATAGAAGTTATGTTTACACTATACTGCTGTCTATTAAGTGTGCAATAGCATGTCTTAAAAAACAATGTAGGGCTTCCCTGGTGGCGCAGTGGTTGAGAGTCCGCCTGCCGATGCAGGGGACACGGGTTCGTGCCCCGGTCCGGGAAGATCCCACATGCCGCGGAGCGGCTGGGCCCGTGAGCCATGGCCGCTGAGCCTGCGCGGCCGGAGCCTGTGCTCCGCAACGGGGAGAGGCCACAGCAGTGAGAGGCCCGCATACCGCAAAAAAAAAACAAACAAACAATGTATAGGGCTTCCCTGGTGGCGCAGTGGTTGAGAGTCCGCCTGCTGATGAAGGGGACAGGGGTTCGTGTCCTGGTCCGGGAGGATCCCGCATGCCGTGGAGTGGCTAGGCCCGTGAGCCATGGCCGCTGGGCCTGCGCGTCCGGAGCCTGTGCTCCGCAGCGGGAGAGGCCACAGCGGTGAGAGGCCCGCGAACCGCAACCTCAAAAAAACAATGTATATACCTTAATTTAAAAATGCTTTAGGGCTTTCCTGGTGGCGCAGTGGTTGAGAGTCTGCCTGCCAATGCAGGGGACACGGGTTCATGCCCTGGTCCGGGAAGATCCCACATGCTGTGGAGCGGCTAGGCCCATGAGCCATGGCCGCTGAGCCTGTGCGTCCGGAGCCTGGGCTCCGCAATGAGAGAGGACACAACAGTGAGAGGTCTGCGTACTGAAAAAAAAAAAAAGAATCCAGGCTTATCTTTTTTTCTCTCAAAATAGATAACCAGCTGTCTCAACATTATTTATTGAGCAATTTATCTTTTCCACTTTAAAACAAGTACTCTTATCATATACTAAATTCCCATATTTACTTTGGTCTACTTTTGGACTGTTTTCTGTTTTATTGATCTGACTGTGTATGTGCCAAACACTTTTATTTACCATGCCTGCATAGTACATTTTAATATCTGGTCAGGTGAGGCCTGTCTCGTAGCTTTTCTTTTTCAGAAATTATTTTGCCCACTCTGTTCTTAATTTATACCTAAAAAAAGTAATGCCTGTTGTCACAAATGGCAAGATTTCATTCTTTTTTATGGCTGAGTAATACTCCATTATATATATATTGATATGTGTATAATACTCCATTACATATAAATATATCTTCTTTATCCATCCATGTCAATGGACACTTAGGTTGCTTCCATATCTTGGCAATTGTAAATAATGCTGCAATGAACACTGAGGTGCATATATCTTTTCAAATTAATGTTTTCATTTTCTTCAACTAAATACCCAGGAGTGGGATTGCTGGATCATATGGTAGTTCTATTTTTAATTTTTTTAGGAACCTCCATGCTGCTTCCCACAGTGGCTGCACCAATTTATGTTCCCACCAACAGGGTACTAGGGTTCCCTTTTTCCCATGTCCTCACCAACACTTGTTATTTCTTGTCTTTTTGATGATAACCATTCTGACAGGTGTGAAGTGGTATCTCGTGGTTTTGATTTGCATTTTCCTAATGATTAGTGATGTTGAGCATCTTTTCATGTGCTTGTTGGCCATCTGTATATCTTCTTTGGAAAAATGCTTATTCAGGTCCTCTGCCCATTTTGTAATCAGATTTTTTTTTGATATTTAGTTGTCTTGCCATTTGATAACATGGATGGACCTGGAGGGTATTATGCTTACTGAAATAAGTATGCCAGAGAAAGGCAAATACTGTATGCTTTCACTTCTATGTGGAATCTAAAAAATAAAGCAAATGAACAAATATAACAAACCAGAAACAGACTCATATATACAGAGACCTAACTAGTGGTTGCCAGAGAAGAGAGGGGTAGGGGAATGGGTTAAACGATACAAACTACCAGTTATAAAATAAATAAGTCACTGGGATGTAATAAACAGCACAGGGAATAGTCAATAAATTATAATAATTTTTATGGTGCATATCTATAAAAATATTGAATGGCTATGTTGTACACCTAAAACTAATATAATATTGTAAATCAACTATACTTCAATTAAAAAAAAATAATGCCTACTTCCTTGATCCTTGAGTGGTCAATGTTTTATTCACCTCCACTTCACCTTGTTGGGGAGGGAGGGAGTCCTATTTTAGCGTTATAGGGATGATTGAACACATGACAAACACTTGACAAGTGAGACTGACAACAGTTTATTAGTCATATATATTCACAACCTGGGGAAGGAGAACACCATGCCATGCAGAGCCACACAGGTATTGCATTCAGGTGTAGAATGGACGAGCAGGGGCTGTGGAAGGCAGGCTTTCTAGTAAACAAGAGGATGAGGTGCCCTCTGGTTCCTATGGGAGCATGTGATTGGTTTGTAGAAGTAATTCTGCTGGTTGGAAGGGAACTGAAACCTGCATAAGCAGGCACTACGCCTCGTCCCTGTGATGAGGAGTGTTGTTTGACTAGGGGACCTCATTCAGATGAGCACAATGGGAAAGGGGAACTTGCAGTTAGGCTATCTGAGACCCCTCTGGTTTTCCCAAGATGTAAAGGCACCCATAATATTAGGACTTATTCTACAGTTTACCCTTGACATCACTTTAAACGTTGATGATGAGTAAGACTTCTAGGGAGTAAGAGAAGTACCTCCCTAGAAAGCAAAGTAGTTACTTTGACCAGGGGGAAAAGGACTTGGTGAGATTGTTGTAAAAAATATAATCTTTAGAAGTGTCCCTTTTTATGGCCAATAAAGTATATTGAGGGAATTGTGTGGCATTGTGGTAGAGAGTACATGTCTCCAGAGGGGACACATTTAGATTAATCAATGCCTGTGGCAAAGGTAACAACCAGCATGGGGTCCACTTGACATTTTTAAATTAAAATAGGAGTTCTTGGAGAAGCCCATGATGCCTCCCAATTAAGCCAGCTGCTGGGGCCTATAGGAGAGGTGGAAGTTCCATTGAATACCTTCTTCAAGAGCTCAACATTGTATATTTTGAGAAGTGGAACTAGTGCTTTGGTCACTACCAGTAATGCCTGGAATTCCAAAGGGCATGAGGAGTGTCCTGGTGCAGCTTTGTGTTGTGGCTTTAGTATATGTAGAGACATCTGTTACCTTGATTTACATTTTGGGTATCTGTGAGACCAAGAGCTTCTCAGAGTTCTTTACCCCACAGGGGTCAATTTTTAGGCAATGGTCCAGGAGTCTGTAAACTTGTGCAGATACGGACATTTCTTGCCCAGGGAAGCCAGTTCTACAATGACTGCCTGACAGGTGATCAATTGTGCTGACCCTTGGGTCTTACCCTTTTTCATTATGAGGCACGATTCATTCTTTCCAGGATTAAGAACAGGCCAAAATGAAATGTTTAATGGAGAAGCAGCTGAGATAATCACCCCTTCAACCACTAGGTCTTATAAATAAGTTTAAATCCTTAAAGACCCTGGTTTAATTTACATTGATTGGGCCATATTAATTATTTTTACCTGGGAGGAATGTTGTCCATGGGATTTTACTTTGTTAAGCCAATTTCTGTCAACTATTTATTTAATTTTAATTTATTACTCATTGGGTTAGAGTGTCCATGCTACTTGGATATTTCAAGCCTGTCAGTGCTATAACTATGGAAAATTTAGGCAATGGAAATGATGGTTAAGATGAGGCATACGTATTTGTCCTCTTTTTTATATACTGTAACTCCCCTAAGATTATAGGAGAACCATGTTTAAATTTAGTGCATTCCTAGGCATAACTCTAATTTGAGCCCCAGTATTGATGATGTTCATGAAGTTTTGCCAATTGGTGTGACTTAACAGATGTCCAAGTTAATTCAGAACCTATGTGGCAAAAATGCAAAAGCCAAACAGCATACTTTTATCTTTTTGTTGTATACACTATTTTAGTAAATTTCAAATTTCCAATTGGGTCAAATTCTGGATTTTTCTTTCATTATTTTGTTTCCTCCAGTAGTATCCAGGTTTTTTAATTTTATTCCCCTTTTTTTCATTATCACTTTGTCACTGGATATACTACAGGAATGAGGGGTTCTCTTTACCCTGCTCATGTTCATAACTTTCTTCCTACAGAGAGCCTCACCTTGTTGCAGGAAGGGGGACTCTTTCCAGGGCCCAAGAATGGGCTCTTGTCTAACAGTAAGAAATGAATTGTCCGAGGAGACACACGTGCTGACCAAGCAAGAGACTTTATTGTGGAGGGGCACCTGGGTGGAGAGCAGCAGCGTAAGGGAACCCAGGAGAACTGCTCTGCCACGTGGCTCGCAGTCTCGGGTTTTATGGTGATGGGGTTAGTTTCTGGGTTGTCTCTGGCCAATCATTCTGACTCAGGATCCTTCCTGGTGGTGCACGCATAGCTCAGCCAAGATGAATTCCAGCAACGAGGATTTTGGGAGGTCAGGAGGACATATGGACTGGTGTCTCCTCTCTCCTTTTGACCTTTCCCAAGTTCTTCTGGTTGGTGGTGGCTTGTTAGTTCCATATTCCTTACCAGAACCTCCTGTTGTAAAGCAACTCAAGCAAATGGTTACCTAACCAGGGTGTGCAGTTCCAGTCAGTGGTTCCCCTAAAAAAATCAGTGTATTCAAGGTTGGGAGCCTCCCCCACAGCAATGGTTGTATTGTTTAAGGACTCAAGGCTTACGTTGGGTTAGAATTAACCCTTGTGCTGTGCCATAGGGGTACCGTGGGTGCTTTTCCTTATAACTCCCCTTCAGGACTTTTGTTGCAGGATGGGCACAGGCAGCAGAGTGGTGCAGCAGAAGAATGCTGGGCTCAGAACCCTGGGGTCAATGGCTTAAGACAATCTTCCACTAAGATCCTGCTTTCTCTTGCTGCACAGGTTTGCTGGCTTGTTCCCTTTCTCCCTTTCTTTCTTTCTTTCTTCCTTCCTTCCTTCCTTTCCTTCCTTCCTTCCTTCCTTCCTTCCTTCTTTCTTTCTTTCTTTCTTTCTTTCATTCTTCATTTCTTCTTTTCACTCTGGATGTAGTTTCTTAGAATATTTTGGATCTCTAGCCATGTAAAGTTGAAGTTTTTAGTTTCTGTCTTTCTGTCCATGGTGTGGAGTTTCTGGGTAGTTACAGGGAATGATGCAGAAGATTGGGCCCCCACCTTACAAACAGTCGTAGTTTCCTCCAGTCAATTTCCCCAGATCAGTGTACACATGCAGTAAGGTCATTTTGTCTATGGACCAGTTAGTTGGTGGTCATCTAACATCGTGATGGCAAGATTAGCCCTTTGGCATCCTGGTAAGCACAGGCGAGGCACATTGGCTAGGAGTTTTGCATTGGAAGAGCAGTTGAGTTACCTCTGGTATTTCGGGAAGGGCTAAGACCAAATGCTCCTTCCGTTTTTCTTTTCTTGTTAGTGTCTGGGCCACAAGCTGCCCTCAGTAATGGATTTTCACCTCAACAGCTTTAGGGGTCTGGAGAGTGTACGACAGCAGCAAAGGAGCAGCACAGGAAACAAGCAAGGTCACTCTCCTTACCTAAACAACAATGACTATTTGGCAATTGGGATGCTATGCTTAATTCACCCTGTGTTGGTGGTCTCCTTCTTTAACTGAAACTTCACAAAGAACTTTCCCTGGGTCAATCACAGGAGTTTACAATCACAAAAAATGTCCTTATGGCTGCCCCAAGCAGCCAGTGATGGTCACCAGCCCAAACCTTGGTAAGCAGGACTCAGCACCAACAGGTTAGGACACTATTGTTACTGCCGTTACAGATGGGAGCCTCAGAGACCACTGCCAAACACAGGCTGAACCCAATGGCATGTCACCCTGGGGTATAACCAATTAACATCATATCTTATCTCAGAGACGAGAGTACTTTAGGGTGGGTGGGAAGATATGGCAACACATGAGAGACAACAAAGTGCCCTTCAAGCCAAAGAACAAGCCCACCAGCAATTGGTAGTTCTGTCCCAGGCAGCTGCTGCTGTATCACAGGATTCATTAGCCAAGAGCATTTAAAGCTGACCAGGTCCAGGTGTCATTGGTCATTGTTGAGCCACCTTGTTCATGATGCCAATTGTTTTATTCACTTCTACTTCACCCCATTGGTGAGAGAAGGTTTCCCTCCCTAGGTTTATGGGGATGGCTGAACACATAACACTGAAATTCAACAGATGAGACTGACAGCAGTTTATCAGTCATATATATTCGAAACATACCACTAAGGACCACACTAGGGTTGCACTCGGGAATAGAATGAACGAGTACGAGCTGTAAGACACAGGTTTTGTAGTAGCAAGAGAATGAGATGACCCTTGGTTCCTGTTGAAGGATGTGAGAGACTTGTTTGACTAATTCCTCTGGCTACCAGGGAACTGAAACCTGCTATTCAGGGATAAGCAGGCACTGTGCCTGGTCCCCTTGATAAGGAAGGTTGTTTGGCTAGAGGACCTTATGATGGGAACACAGAGGAAAGAGAACTTGCAGTTAGTCCATTCGAGGCCCTCCCAGTTTTCCCCAGAGGAGAAAACACACATTATATGGAAACAATTGTAGGTCTTATATCATAGTCATAGAGATACCTGGATATTTGAGATATTTTGTGGAATTTTTAATGCTAATCATAATGGAATTTTTTATTTTTCAGCCCTCTCCAGTAGAGCTAGGACTAGTTATTCCTAGGATAGTTTCTGACTAAAGCATCTACTGTCAGCTCCTGTTATACAAGTCTCACCTCCAGTGAAGGTTTCCAAATTTCTATACAGAACGGATGCAGTAAACATGGGAGAGCATATATCTCTTCCATATCCTGTTTTCATTTCCTTCGGATATATACCCAGAAGTGGGATTGCTAGATCATATGGTAGATTTATTTTTAATTTTTTGAGGAACGTTCATATTGTTTTCCATAGTGGCTGCACCAATTTACATTCCCACCAACAGTGCACAAGTGTTCCTTACTCCACATCCTCACCAACACTTATCTCGTTTTTGATGACAGCATCCTGACAGGTGTGAGGTGATATTTCACTTTGGTTTTGATTTGCATTTCCCTGAAAATTAGTGATGCTGAGCATCTTTTCATGTATTTATTGGCCATCTGTATGCCATCTTTGAAAAATGTCTATTCAGATCCTCTGCACATTTCTTAATTGGATTGTTTGATTTTTTTGCTAATAAGTTGTATGAGTTCGCTATATAGAGTTGACCCTTAAACAACATGGATTTGAACTACATGGGTCCACTATACACAAACCTTTTTCAATAAATACATACTACAGTACGATACAATCTGCAGTTGGGTGAATCTGAGGATGCAGAACCACAGATATGGAGGGTTGATTGTAAATTTATACATGGGTTTTCTACTGTGCTGGGGGTCAGTACCTAACCACCATATTGTTCAAGGGTCTACTGTATATTTGGATATTAACCCCTTATCAGGTATATGATTTGAAAATATTTTCTCCCATTCAGTAGGTTGCCTTTTCATTATGTTGATGGTTTCCGTTGCTGTGCAGCTTTTTAGTTTGATGTAATCCTACTTGTTTGTTTTTACTTTTGTTGCCTTTGCTTTTGGTGTCAGGTCCAAAAAATCATCTCCTAGACCAATAGGTTATCACATATGTTTTCTTCTAGGAGTTCTGTAGTTTCAGGTCTCACATTCAAGTCTTTAATTCATTTTGAGTTAATTTTTGTATATGGTGTAAGATAATGGTCCAGTTTTACTCTTTTGCATGTAGCTGTCCAGTTTTCCGAACATCATTTATTGAAGAAGCTGTCTTTCCTTGTTGTATATTCTTGGCTCCTTTGTCATAAATAAATTATCTATATATGTGGAGGCTTATTTCTGGGTTCTCTATTCTGTTTCATTGATCTATTTGTCTGCTTTTATGTCAATACCATACTGCCTTCATTACTATACCTTTGTATTATAGTCTGAAATCAGAGAGCAGGATGCTTCCAGCTTTGCTCTCCTTTCTCAAGATTGTTTTGGCTATTGGGGGTCATTTGTAGTCCCATAAAATTTTTAGGATTGTTTGTTCTATTTCTGTGGAAAATGCCATTGGAATTTTGGTAAGGATTGCATTGAATCTGTAGATTGTTTGGGTAGTATGGACATTTTTAAAATATTAATTATTCTAATCCATGAACATGACATGTATTTCCATTTATTTGTGTTTTCTTCAATTTCTTTCATGGATGTTTTATAGTTTTCATTGTACAGGTCTTTCACCTCTTTCATCTTTCTTTTTCCTAGGTGTTTTATTCTTTTTGATTCAATTGTAAATGGGATTATTTTCTTAATTTCACTTTCTGATAGTTTGTTGTTTATAGAAACAGGACAGTTTTTTTGTGTATTGATTTTGTATCCTGCAACTTTACTGAATTTGTTTATTATTTCTAATAGTTTTTTTTTTGGTGGAGTCTTTTTTTTTTTTAAAGAAGATGTTGGGGTTAGGAGTTTATTAATTAATTTATTTATTTCTGCTGTGTTGCATCTTCGTTTCTCTACGAGGGCTTTCTCTACTTGTGGCAAGCGGGGGCCACTCTTCATTGTGGTGTGGGGGCTTCTCACTATGGCGGCCTCTCCTGTTGCAGAGCACAGGCTCCAGATGTGCAGGCTCAGTAGTTGTGGCTCACAGGCCTAGTTGCTCTGCGCCATGTGGGACCCTCCCAGACCAGGGCTCGAACCCGTGTCCCCTGCATTAGCAGGCAGATTCTCAACCACTGCGCCACCAGGAAAGCCCTTTGGTGGAGTCTTTAGGGTTTTCTATATATAATATCATGTCATCTTCAAATAGTGATAATTTTACTTCTTCCTTTCCTGTTTGGAGGCCTTTTATTTTATTTTTTTTCTTACCTAATTACTCTGGCTGGGACTTCCAATCCTATGTGGAATAAAAGTGGCAAGAGTGGGCATTCTTGTCTTATTACTGATCTTAGAGGAAAAGTTTTCAGTTTTTCATTGTTGAGTATGATATTAGCTGTAGGCTTGTTATATATGGCCTTTATTATGTTGAGATACATTCCCTCTGTACCCACTTTGTTGAGAGTTTTATCACAAATGGATGTTGAATTTTGGCAAATGCTTTTTCTGCATCTGTTGAGATGATCTGATGAGATAATTAATTAAAATTTTTTTAACTGAAGTATAGTTGATTTACAGTGTTTCAGATCATATGATTTTTACCTTTCATTTTGTCAATGCAGTAATTCAGTGTATCACATTGATTGATTTGCAGATGTTGAACCATCCATGTGTCGCTGGAGTAAATCCCACCTGATCATGGTATATGATCCTTTTAACATATTGTTGAATTCAGTTTGCTAATATTTTATAGAGCATTTTTTCATCTATGTTTATTAGGGATATTGGCCTGTAATTTTCTTTTCATATGGCTTCCTTGTCTGGTTTTGGTATCAGGGTAATTCTGGACTTGTTAAATGAGTTTTAAAGTGTTCCCTCCTCTTCTGTTTTTTTGGAGGGTTTGACAGAGATTGGTATTAATTATTTTTTGAACTTTTGGTAGAATTCACCAGTGAAGACATCTGGTTCTGGACTTTTGTTCGTTGGGGTGTTTTTTGATTACTGATTCAATCTCCTTACTAGTAATTGTTCTATTCAGATTTTCTACTTCTTCCTGGTTCAGTCTTGGTAAGTTGTATGTTTCTAGGAATTATTCCATTTCTTCTAGGGTATCAAATTTGTTGGCATGTAATTTTTCAGAGCCTCATTATAATCTGTACTTCTGCAGTGTCAGTTGTAACATCTCTTTTATTATTTTTAATTTTATTTGAATCCATTCTCTTTTTTCCTTGGTGAGTCTAGCTAAAAATTTGTCAATTTTGTATATCTTTTTCTAAGAATGAGATCTTAGTTTCATTGATTGTTTCTATTGTTTTCCTGTCTCTATTTCATTTATTTCTGCTCTGATCTTTGTTATTTACTTCTTTCTACTAACTTTGGGCTTTGTTCTTCAATTGGTTATTCAGCAGCATGTTGCTTAAACTTCACATATTTGTGAGTTTTCCAGTTTTCTTGTAATTGATTTCTAGTTGCAGGCCATTATGGTTAGGAAAGATGATTTCAATTTTCTTAAATATATTAAGACTTGCTTTGTGGCCTACCATATGATCAATACTGGAGAATATTCCACATACACTTGAAAGAACGTGTATTCTGTAGTTTTTGGATGGAATGTTCTGTATATATTTGTTAAGTTTGTTTAATCCACCGTGTCATTTAAGGCCAAAGCTTTCTTATTGATTTTCTGTCTGGATGATCTATCAATTGATGTAAATAGGGTATTAAAATCCCCTACTATTATTGTATTGCTGTCTATTTCTCCCTTTAGGTCTGTTTAGTGGTGATGAACTCCTTTACCTTTTGCTTATCTGAAAAAAATTTTTTTTGTGTGTGTGGTACACAGGCCTCTCACTGTTGTGGCCTTTCCTGTTGTGGAGCACAGGCTCCAGACATGCAGGCACAGCGGCCATGGCTCACGGGCCCAGATGCTCCACGGCATGTGGGATCTTCCCGGACCGGGGCACGAACCAGTGTCCTCTGCATTGACAGGTGGAATCTCAACCCCTGTGCCACCAGGGAAGCCCTGAAAAACTTTTTATCTCTACTTCAATTCTGAATGATAACTGCCAGGTAAGGTATTCTTAGTTGGAAGTTTTTTTTCTTTCAGCACTTTGAATGTATCATGCCACTTTCTTCTGGCCTGCAAAGTTTCTGCTGAAAAATCTGCTGATAGTCTTATGGGGATTCCCATGTATATAACAGATTGTTTTTCTCTTATTGCTTTCTATTCCTGCTTGTCTTTAACTTTTGATATTTTAATTATAATTTGCCTTGATGTGGGTTTCTTTGGAAGTTTCTGGTCTTCCTGGATCTGAATATCTGTTTTCTTTCCAAGTTAAGGAAGTCTTTAGCCATAATTTCTTCAAATACATCTCTCTCTTCTTCTGAGACCCCTATAACGTAAATGTTAGTCGCTTGATGTTGTCTCACAAGTCCCTTAAGCTATCTTTACTTTTTTTTTCATTCTTTGCTCTTCTTGCTGCTCTGATTGGGTTAATTCCACTGTCTTGTCTTTGAGTTCATTGATCCTTTCCTTGCTTCATCTAGTCTACTATTGAATCCCACTAGTGTATTTTTCAGTTCAATTATTGTATTCTCTGATTTCTGTTTGGTATTTTCTTATATTTTCTATTTGTCTGGTGAATTTCTCACCGTGTGTATCTATTCTACTCCCAAGTTCAGGGAGCACCGTTGTGACCATCACTTTGAACTATTTATCAGGTACTTATCTCTGTTTCTTTAAGGTTTTCCTCTGAGGTTTTATGTTGTTCTTTTGTTTGGAACATATTCTTCTGTCTCTTTGTTTAGCTTGACTTTCCTTGTTTTTTTCTTTGCAACAGATAAAACAGGCATCTTTCCCAGTCTTGAAGGAATGGCCTTGTGTAGGAGATAAAATTCTTTGTTCCAAGGAAACCATAAACAAGACGAAAAGACAACCCTCAGAATGGCAGAAAATATTTGCAAATGAAGCAACTGACAAAGGATTAATCTCCAAAATTTACAAGCAGCTCAATATCAAAAAAAAAAACACAACCCAATCCAAAAATGGGCAGAAGACCTAAATAGACATTTCTCCAAAGAAGATATACAGATTACCAACAAACACATGAAAGGATGCTCAACATCACTAATCATTAAAGAAATGCAAATCAAAGCTACAGTGAGGGCTTCCCTGGTGGCGCAGTGGTTGAGAGTCCACCTGCCAATGCAGGGGACATAGGTTCGTGCCCTGGTCCAGGAAGATCCCACATGCCACAGAGCAGCTGGGCCCGTGAGCCATGGCTGCTGAGCCTGCGCGTTCAGAGCCTGTGCTCTGCAACAGGAGAGGCCACAACAGTGAGAGCCCCGCGTACCAAAAAAAAGCTACAGTGAGGTATCACCTCACACCAGTCAGAATGGCCATCATCAAAAAATATACAAACGGGCTTCCCTGGTGGCACAGTGGTTGAGAGTCCGCCTGCCAATGCAGGGGACACGGGTTCGTGCCCCGGTCCGGGAACATCCCACATGCCGTGGAGCAGCTGGGCCCGTGAGCCATGGCCGCTGAGCCTGCATGTCCGGAGCCTTTGCTCTGCAACGGGAGAGGCCACAACAGTGAGAGGCCCGCTTACCACACACACAAAAAAATACAAACAATAAATGCTGGAGAGGGTGTGGAGAAAAGGGAACTCTCTTGTACTGTTGGTGGGAATGTAAATTGATACAACCACTATGGAGAACACTATGGAGGTTCCTTAAAAAACTAAAAATAGAACTACCATATGACCCAGAAATCCCACTACTGGGCATATACCCTGAGAAAACCATAATTCAAGAAGAGTCATGTACCACAATGTTCACTGTAGCACTATTTACAATAGCCAGGACATGGAAGCAACCTAAGTGTCCATCGACAGATGAATAGATAAAGAAGATGTGGCACATATATACAATGGAATATTACTCATCCATAAAAAGAAACAAAATTGAGTTATTTATAGTGAGGTGGATGGACCTAGAGACTGTCATACAGTAAGTCAGAAAGAGACGAATAAATACCATATGCTAACACATATATATGGAATGTAAAAAAAAAAGTGGTTCTGAAGAACCTAGGGGCAGGACAGGAATAAAGATGCAGATGTAGAGAATGGATTTGAGGACACGGGGAGGTGGAAGGGCAAGCTGGGATGAAGTGAGAGAGTGGCATGGACTTATATACACTACCAAATGTAAAATAGATAGCTAGTGGGAAGCAGCTGCATGGCACAGGGAGATCAGCTCGGTGCTTTTTGACCACCTAGAGGGGTGGGATAGGGAGGGTGGGAGGGAGACGCAAGAGGGAGGGGATATGAGGATATATGTATATGTATAGCTGATTCACTTTGTTATACAGCAGAAACTAACACAACAATGTAAAGCAATTATACTCTAATAAAGATGTTAAAAAGAAAAAATTGTGGAAAATATTACCACCTAAGAAAAATTTTTTTTTCCACCCTGTCCCAGATTTTGGCTGTGCCTCTCAAACCTTTGTGATTGTCCAAGCAACGTATTTTATTTTTAAGAGCTCTCAGTAGTTAAGAGTGTGCCAAGTCTTTTCAGTGTCCCAAAGAAGAGAATCTCAGTAACACCTAGATTCAGGCTGATTGGAAGCCAGACCCTTAGGCAACAGGTTTTAAAGTATGTAAATATGTATAGTCCTGTGGAACAGCAAGTGTAAGACCTGCTGTCCACTAGAGCCAGGCAATCTGGAGGTGTCCTTGGGCAACAATTGCAAAAATTGAGGCTCTAGATGACTGTCTAAACACTTTTCTGGGCTATACGAGTGAGCAGTAATGAGGTAACAGAGAATGCAAAGATGGCCTCCACCAGCCTATGTTCCCTGTGAGCGCCTCCATAGGCCTCTATATGTGTGCAAAATCTGAAGCCTGCCCCTCAGGCAAGGCTCCAGGACAAGCAAATAGGCCTCTTTCACAGAGAGACTGTGGGTGTGTTTCAGTCTGCTGTCTGTGCAGTGCCCTGGGTTGGAGGTTGGGCTGTAGTCTGCCAAGAACTGTCTCTGATTGTTGCAGTCTCGTGGGACCCAGGAATGCAAGACCCCCTGGCCTCCAGGTTCACTTGATCAGGGATGCCCTCTGGACAACAGCCACAAAAAATGGGGCACCAGAAATGAGTGAAAGCTATCCTCCAGGAGATACTGTCACTCTGGAGTGTGGCAGAGGGAGACCCCAAAGATGGTGTAAAACAGGAAAAAAAAAAAGAAGGTGCCCACTGGCTGAAACCAGGCAAAAGGAAAACAAAAAGATGCCACCCACCAGCCTCTATCCCCAGAAGAGGGGATGTTTTCATATTTAATGAATGGGGCACCATTAGCCTGTTTCTGAAAGTGTCTGGTAGCCCAAATAGCTAAATTTAGCTTGTGCACTCCTACAAAAGAGAGATCTGACATGCCAACAAATAACTGTGAAATATATCTATCATTCCAACCTTTGGAAGCTTTTAGAAAAAATTTAGCGTAAGTTCAAGAAATCATTTGGTAAATTGTCATTTAAATGAATATTGTATTTGTTTGCATATCTTGTTTCTAAAATAGTTTCTCCTTTCCACTTAGAGGAAGAAGGAGGAGGAGGTAGAAGAGGAGGAGAGGTGAAGAAGAAAATGTGTAAGCCCTGTGATTTTTCTCCCCACCTATTTTTCCTGTTTTTAAATATCAACTGATACTGCAGTAGAGATTTCTCTAAGCAGAATTAATTTTGTCATTGACGATCTGGAATATTAAAGGTTTACCAATGTTTGCAGTTGTGTGGAAGGCTGAACAGAATGGGGAGGGGTAGTTGGATAACACTAGCTGTATCTCACCTCTCTTACTTAAAAACAAACTCCATTTCTATCTTCCTTATTATAAGAATAGAAAAGTCATCCCTTCTTCCTGCCCTTGCAATACTGTGTATTGAAAAATTATTAGTGTGTCTTTACCAGTACAAGATTCACACCTTGGTTTACCCAGAACATTTACAGGTATCTGCAGTGGGTGATGATATAGAGAAAAATAACGATGTTACAAAACGAATGCAAAGAAGGAGGATATTCATCTTTTGGCGCTCAAAATCTGATTATGCACACATTTTAAAGCACTAGCTAGTACATTTTATCCCTGCCTTGACCAAGGGCCAGTAGCATACACCTAGGTGGCCCTAAGGATAAGCATAGCACTAGCAGAGACCAATCACAAGTTAACCCTATCTTACACAGATTATTTATGATTTCAATGATTTTTTGTTATTTAATTTTTAAAAATAATTATAGTTGAATAAGAGACTGTAGTCTATATAGTTGATTTTCTAAAATATTTTCAGACTTGCTTTAAGACCTAGAAATTCTTTCACTTTCACATAAATGTTTCTTATATGCCTGAGAAGGATATGGATTCTATAATTGCTAGAACTGGGTAATATACAAATATACATCTTTTAAACCAATTTGTCAATTAAGTTTATCAAACTTTTCAAAACCTTATTAATTATTTTGTCCACTTCACCTATCAATTACTGAAATAGATTTGTTAGAGAGATTTTATCATGCTGGATTTGTTCATCTATACATGTAATTCTGTCAATTTTCCCCTTAATTATTTGAAGATAGGCTACTAATGTTCACCCAGGTTTTAGAATTTCGTATCATCCTGATGAATTTGAATGTTTTTCACCATGCTGTTACTATTTTCCCCTAATTATATTTTATGTGATATTGCTATCAGTACATTTTTAAGTTGTTTTTATCCTGGTGTATTTTTCCTAATGCTTTATTTTCAACATTTCTTTGTTTTTACATTTAAGTTTATTTTTTATAAAATTATATAGCTGTATCCTTAAAAAGTCAGTGTTAAAATATCTAACTTTTAATTGGTGATTTAGGTAACTTTACGTTTATTGTGATTACTTATTTATTTGCATAATGCCTCCTATCTTATTTTCTGCTTTCTATTTATCCCTATTTTTTTCTCTACTTCCTTTTACCTTTTCTTTACTGTGCTCTTTTTTTTTTTTTTTTTTTTGGCGGTACGCGGGCCTCTCACTGCTGCGGCCTCTCCCACCACGGAGCACAGGCTCTGGACGCACAGGCTCAGCAGCCATGGCTCACGGGCCCAGCCACTCCATGGCATGTGGGATCTTCCCGGACCGGGGCACGAACCCGTGTCCCCTGCATCGGCAGGCAGACTCCCAACCACTGCACCACCAGGGAAGCCCTGTGCTCTTTTTGACTGGTAAATGTTTTTCCATTGTTGCTTTGAAAGTTACATACTTACTGCTTATTCTCTTTTAAAAAATGCAAGCTTTAAAAAAGGAAAAAATCAAACATTTAAAAAAATCTTATTGTGAGGCAAAAAAAGCCTTGTAATCCAAGCAGTTGACTTGTACATTCCTTCTTTTCCTCCTTTAGTATATTAAGCCCAGGCTAGGACAGAGGTGCATAGAGCGGTTATGCTTATATGAAGACGAAGGTAAGATTTGCATTTTTCTGGCCATAGGGAATTATGACAAGGATTGCTGATGGGATTTACTAAATAAGTGACAGCCAAATTGTGGGTCCCGATTAGTTTATTAAAATAGTAAGGGTAACCCTGGGGGCAGAGGGTTCTTCCTCCTCATTCCTCACTTAGGACTCTGGAAAGTAATACCCTCTCAGGCTGTCCCTACATTAACCTGGGGTACCTCTGTATTAGTTTAGCAGAACTCCTAGGGTTTGGCTTTACTGAGTTACCTTATTCTTGACTGGATTAGATGTTAGATTAAGAGTCAGTGGCACTGCCTATGGATGCTCCAAGGCAGCAAAAGGTGATCCAGAAGCCCAGGCTAGGCCTGGACTGTTGGGCGAGTTGGCTCAATGGAGGATGTGGAGAAAATGAGGAATAAACAACTAGTGGGAACTGAGGTGATTTTGACTTAGTCAAGAATGGCACTAGCTCTGAAAAAGCCAAGAGAGAGATGGGGATCGTGAGTTACACTAGCCACATCTTTGGTTCTACATAACAGCACAGAAACGTGCAACCATGTGGGCAAAGGATATTACCGCAGAGACCAGAGGAGGTCAGAGACTTAACATGCAAGGGTCCCTGCATTTCCTCTGCCATGAGGTCACTGAAGCCTTATCCCTCTCCCCTGTACAACTACGCTTCAACCTAGGAGAGAAGTAAGGAGGAGGGGGAAGCTGTCTTAGAGACTAAACTCTTTTACCAAGAGAAACTGAACACTCCCTAAAGAGACTGTTTATTATATCAGACAAAGATTTAAATTGGATTGGACATTAAATTAATTTTTACCCTCACCAAACAAAGAGTGGGAAACTCAATAGGAAGCCTAAATTAGTTATAGACAAAATAAATAAGTTACATTTTCTCTGCACAATGAAGTTTTAGTGTGAAGTAAAATTTTTAATATTGCTTTTGAAACCTGGAAAGGATGGAAACCCTAGACATAAACCATGCCTCTTAGTGATTTTCAGATGGTTATTTTTGCTTTTAAGCAGAAGGAAACTGCTGAACAAGGGGAAAATGATAGGGGATTTCAATTCCAGTTACAATGACCCCTGATTCCTGTATAAATCTGAGTGAATCACTAATTCTTAGCAAATGGTGTAGAGAATACACAATTTAACAAAAATTTCCAGATATGCATTGGGACCCAGCTTCTTATACAATCTTCTCTTCCTATTTGGAGTGATAAGAAAGGGAAGGAAACACAAATCAGACCAATGATATGGTACATCAATATCATTATATATGGATTAAAGGAAAGAAGCAGTCAAAGAAACATTTTGATTATAAAAAAGAGTATAGCTTGGGTGCAAACATATTAACACTGAGATGGAAGTTTTAGTAATAAATTGCATGAATGAGATGAATCATTTTATTTACTTAATGCAGAATGTTTCAAGAAATACTTTTAAGAATATAATGTAGATTAAAAAGTTAAAAAAGCCCTGATTTGCAAAAATGTTACTGTTATTAGTAATCTACTTATACTTTACAGTTTACAATGCTCTTTCACATTCCTTTAGAAGTCGTACAATTGATTAAAATATAAAAATAAATAAAAATTATTAACTAAAACATTTCAAGTGAATTTATTGTAAAATATATTGAAAAGATGGATCCAATATTTAAATATGCTACATAAATCATTATATTTCTAGACTTAATTGATTTAAGTGAAATTATGAATTATTTGCTTCTATATACAATCTTATCTTTTAAATATATTGGTTCTTCCTTGAAAAATGAGGCTCAGAAATTTTTTCTTACACGTTAATCTCATTTTATTTATAACAAAAAATAAATATGTTGTATTCTCTGTAAGTTAATTTGAGCTTTTGGGTCTTTGACAGGTATAGGTTTATAACCTTGAGCAAGGCAGTTCCTAAAGCAAGGATAAGTTTACTCATTGCAAATTGAGAAGACTGGATTAGATGCTAAGACTGTTTCCAACTCTGACATACAATGTTCTATGAAATATTTACGTTGTGTTTGTACCACAAGTAATCCAGAACTTTTCATCACCTGACTATACTCTTCCTTTTTTATCAGTTGTCACTATCTGAGGGACATTATCCACATGCTCAGTGAGTATACTTTCAACCAAATGGAAAATAAAGTGACAAAGGCTGGAAGTACTCTTTGGATTCTAATTCTTCACTTTTCATCCATGTCCTAAGCATGATTTCATCCAAGAGTCACTGAACACCAAAGACCATTTATCTTTCAAACAGAAACCAAAATGACTACACTGTAGAAATTGCAGAGAACATGATTAGGGCAACAGATTCAGGATGGAGTACCTGGTGTACTATTTCTGGGTTTTCAGCTAGATCATTGAGAGAAATTGGGTGCTTCACCCATACTCTGGTTCCTCCATTTGTTTAATAAAATCTCTGGACCTGGACCTTCAGATGGCTCGTCTGTGCCCATTCCTGTGTCAGCTTTTTCTTTTTTCTTGTGATTTCATGGTATGGGAAATGGCTCCTAAGCAACAGACTGGTTGCTCTCTTCTGAAGTATGATAAACAGAAAGGGTAGAATTATCTGGCCACCTCAGATGTCACAACCCCATTAAAGATAGGACCACAGTGGTCAACAGGAGCTACTAGAATGACATTCTGTGAAATACAGTGAGTGGGAGTAAAGAAAAGTTAAAGCTTCTTGATTAGATTGCTAAACCTGCAAAGGCATGTTCTTCTTGAGTCACACCTGCTGCTGTTGCTCACAAGAGTGATATTTATCATTTTTTGAGTGCTTACTGTATCAGGAATTGTACATGCATTATGGTATTCAACTCTCAGAACTTCAATAAATAGATGCTAATATTATCTTTCTTTTACAGATGAGGACAATGATCATAAATACGTAATATTTTTGAGGATGTAAAATTAAACATTGGAAGGGCATGAGTATACACCCAGATACGTGTGACTCCAAAGCCTGACCTCTTTATTATTGAACTAACCGACTTATGAGGAAAATGTGTTAAGGAACATTTAGACTTTGGGGAATTTATAGTGAGCCATGTTTGTATCTCTGAAAGTATAGCACTTGATTTTAAAACTAAGCAGATTTTACAAAAGTTATTGAATATCATAAGAAACCAGTGCTAATCTAAGACAACTGTATTCTTTATGGAACTTTCCATCTTTCTGAACTTGAAAAATTAAGTAGTTATCAACTTTAATCTAAAATGGCTGTAAGTAAATACTCTGACAGATGGTATAAAAATATCAGTGGCTGAATAAAACTATTATTACTGATAAAAATTTTAATAGAATTTTTTATTAGGGAAAAGCTGAGTAATTTGATTTGATTTTTTAAAATATACAATAGCAGATTTGATTTTTTTGAATGTACATTTGATTTTTTTGATTTTTTTAAATGATTAATCTCAAGTAAAAAGAAAATTTATATCCAACTTTCCATCCTGCACCTATCATGTGGTAGTAGAACAGGATTTTTACAGAGGATTGTTACAGAATGTCAAAGGGCTCTTCACTCCCCTAAACCACCTATGTGCCTCTGAAGGAAACTTAAAGGAGAAAGGAGATGCTCTGAAAACACTTGCACAAAGCCCATTACTGTGTAGGAAATCAAACCCATTTAAAAAAATCAAATCATTACTATTGTGCTGTTTGTAGGAAAATTGCCAAGTAATTTTTGAATAAATTCTTTCTCTCCTCCTTTCATGCATACATCCAGATCAGCAATATAGTTTGATTTCCTGCAAGGAAGGGATAGAAAACCATTTGCTCAGTGAGATAAGTTCAAAGAAAACATTGCACACATGTATTAGAATGGCAAAAATGAACAAACAAACAAACAAACAAATACCCTGACAATACCAACTCCTGGCAAGGATGCAAAGCAACAAGAACTCTCATTTGCTTATTGGTAATGGGAATGCAAAATGGTACAGCCACTTTGGAAGATAGTTTGGCAGTTTCTTACAAAGCTGAACATAGTCTTACCATACAATCCAGCAATCATGCTCCCATATATTTACCCAATTGATTTGAAAACTTAGGCCCACACAAAATCCGTGCCCGAATGTTTATAGCAGCTTTATTAATAATCACCAAAAACTAGATGCCACCAAGATGTTGTTCAATAGGTGAACGTATAAACAAATTGGGGTATATCTATACAATGGAATACATTCAGGGAAAAAAAGAAGAATGAGATCTCAAGCCATACAAAGACATAGATGAATCTTATGTACCTATTCTTAAGTGATAGAAGGCAGTCTAAAAAGGGTATATACTATATAATTCCATTTATATGACATTTTGGAAAAGGCAAAGCTATAGAGACAGCAAACATATCAGTGATTGCCAATGGGGAAAAGTGTTACACAGGTGAAACAGGGGGGATTTTTTAAGGCACTGAAATTATTCCATACGATACCATAATAGTGGATACATGACATCATGTATCTGTCAAAACCCATAAAACTTGACAGTACAGAGAGTGAACCTTAACATATGCAAAATTTTTAAAGTTTATTAGGAAGTTAGGGGATCCCAGGATGAAATACAAAATGTAACACAAAAATCCAACTAAATTAAAAATGCATTAAATAACCTCACCGAAGGGTTGGGGGAAGAAGATGCTGACCTAAATAACTTTGGAAGTGAGTGGACTCTTTAAAGTTAAAAGGAACTGTACATAAGCACTGTACTCTACTTGATAAAAACATTTCTCATAGGGGTGTGGGTTAACAGTTTGGAAACCAATATACCTGTATGTTGGAAATGAACAATTAAGTAAATGATTGGCAGATGGTTTCTTGTTGAAATGTGAGGTTACAGATAAGCAAGGGCAGGGGGCTAGAATGATTCCATTGAATTATAAGAGTTGGTGATATTAGTATGACCTTGTATGTGCCTTAATATGGGTAAAGATAGGTACCTGTAGAAATATTTATAGATATGTGTAGTTACATGGGTTAGTGTATGCACATAACTTTTCTTGCTCTGTCAGCTGAGAGGGCCTAAAATGAATGATACCACAGTAACAATGTGGATGCCTAGCACCCAGATCTTTGTTTCTAATACCATTCCCCAATAAAAGGAACTGAGCATTCCTGGAGAAATGAGTGATTCTAGGACAAGTGCAGGAGATATACATCTTTTAGTGCCAGAGCACCTTCTAGTGTCAGAAAATAAAGCAGATTTCAAACAAAACAAAACAAAACAGAAACACAATAATGGAGCTATGTCAAAGTGGCAGAGAAGCCAACTGAAAGAGCTCCCAATAGCCAAAGCTGAAATAATTTGTGCAACAAAATAAAGTAGTATTGGATTATAACACTAATTATAAATATAAATATCTGAATTTATACTAATATAAATAAATGATTGAATAAAGAAATAAATGGGGGAGAATAGACAAATATCCCTCTGGAAGATTTATCTAGATATTCTGCTCTCAAGGAGTGGAGCACAGTGGAGGCTG
The DNA here is from genome assembly GCF_025265405.1 of Mesoplodon densirostris. NCBI lineage: Eukaryota > Metazoa > Chordata > Mammalia > Artiodactyla > Ziphiidae > Mesoplodon > Mesoplodon densirostris. The sequence goes on along the minus strand of NC_082681.1, from coordinate 35,189,304 downwards.
TGTGTGCATAGTGATTTTCTTCCAAACTGTAGAGTATTGAAAGGGGGTGAAACTAACTTTACAGTGAAGAAGCCTGACAAACACTACCTCAGGCAGGTGATCAAGGTTAACATCATCAGTGATAAGACATGTGGAGAGCATGGACCCTTGATGTGATGTGATGCAAATGGTTTACCTCTGTGATCTTCCTCCTTAAAATCCATTACCTCAGTCTAAACAGGAGAAAAACATCAGAAAAGTACCAACTAAAGGACATTCTATGAAACACCTGATCGGTACCTTGTTTTTAACATCTTTATTGGAGTATAATTGCTCTACAATGGTGTGTTAGTTTCTGCTTTATAACAAAGTGAATCAGTTATACATATACATATGTTCCCATATCTCCTCCCTCTTGCGTCTCCCTCCCTCCCACCCTCCCTATCCCCGCCCTCTAGGTGGTCACAAAGCCCCAAGCTGATCTCCCTGTACTATGCGGCTGCTTCCCACTAGCTAGCTATTTTACGTTTGGTAGTGTATATATGTCCATGCCACTCTCTCACTTTGTCCCAGCTTTTCAAAAGTGTCACGGTGGGCCTCCCTGGTGGCGCAAGTGGTTGAGAGTCCGCCTGCCGATGCAGGGGATACGGGTTCGTGCCCCGGTCTGGGAGGATCCCATATGCCGCGGAGCGGCTGGGCCCGTGAGCCATGGCCGCTGAGCCTGCGCGTCCGGAGCCTGCGCGTCCGGAGCCTGTGCTCCGCAACGGGGGAGGCCACAACAGTGAGAGGCCCGCATACCGCAAAAAAAAAAAAAAAAAAAAAAAAAAAAAAAAAAAAAAAAAAAAGTGTCACGGTGTAACTGAGCAGGACCCTATGGGGCCTCCCCAGGACAGGCCCCTCCCCCATATCCTCTGCTGTAGCTCCTCTCTGAAGTACCGAGATTATAGTATCTCATGCATATTTCCTGAGTTTTTCAGACGCTAGAAAACACCACCAAATGGAAGAAATTAACTACGTGATGATCATGGGCATGTGACCCCCACACCTGCTGGTGCCTAAGGATTGATAATGTTAACACCTGTGACACCGCCCTGTTACCTCACCATCAACCAGTCAGAGAATTGTCAAGCTGATCACTTGACCTGTGAAGCCCCTCCCTTACCTGGCCTTTAAAAGTGCTTTGCTGAAACCCTTCGGGGAGCTTGGAGTTTTTTGGGGGTGTGAGCCACCGACTCTCCTTGTATGGCCCTGCGATAAACCTTTCTCTGCTGCAAGCTCCGCTGTTTTGGTTTGTTTGGCCTCAGTGTGCATTAGGCACACAAATTTGCGTTTGGGAACAAAGGTCTTCAAAACCAGAGACACTTTGAGAAACTGACACAGCCAGGAGAACTAAGGAGGCGTGTCAACTAAATGCAACATGGTATCCTGACGGAATCTGGAACAGGAAAAGAACAGTAGGTAAAAACTAAGGAAATCTCTCTAAAGTATGAACTTTAGTTAATAATAATGTATCAGTATTGGTTCGTTAATTGTGGCATGTATACCCTATTAATGTAAGATGTTAAAACAGGTGAAACTGTGGGAGGTACTCAAGAACTTTGTACTAGCTCTAATCTGCAAATCTAGAACTATTCTAATATAAGAAGTTTATTTAAATAGAGACATTGCCACAGTTGGAGGTTATTAAAATCAATCTAAATCATTAATAAGGTGTTCAACTAAGGCTCAGAATTTGTTGACTTTCCCCTTCTTTCTAGATACCCTTCATCTGAGTTATTTTCTTAGTCCCTAAGGCTACTTAGGGATGGTGTGCTCAAACTAGGAATAAAAAATTCTCAGTTGCCTTTTGCTGCAAGAAACTACCCTCAAGGGCTGATTGTAACTTCTGTATGGTGTTGGCATTTAGCCTGATCTGGGAAATCACTGCAAACTCCAAATGGAGAAGGAGGGAGGCAAAGAAGCCTGATGTTTTGGTTTTCTCTGAGCATTAGTCATTCTGAAGCCAATGTCAAACCTTAGCTAGTTGATGAGCATTGTACTCTGTCATTTCAGCGTGTTCCCTGGTGACAGCATGGTAAACTTGGATGAATTCTTAAACCTTGGGAAAATGTTTTCTGGCTCATTTTAAAGGATGATGTGAAAGCTTTCGGTGCATATTGGGTTCACCTGCTCTCTGAAGTGTCAGCTAAAAAGGAACACCCAAAAGTCCCAGCTTCTGTAAGGACACTAATTTCACTCCTCAACAGGTGCCAGAGAGCACAGCATGGCTCTCACCTTGTCAGAGAAGTTTATGCCTCGGGTAAAGAATAGGTTGAACACCTTTAAAGAAAAGCTCACTAATTCTATGTATTGATTAAATCAACAGAAGGAGCAACATTATAGGACTATTTGAACCAATATCAAAGTCAGTGGCAGAGAGAGATGCAGTGTTGGGAGAAGCAGCAACCAGTAAAGAATATTTAGGCATCTCCCTCCCGTGATTCATGAAACAAGTCTCTACACAGAAAAAGTCTAAAGAACTGTATAGCATTTAGCAAATGAGAACACTAGACTTTTATTTATTTGTTTATTTTTAGAAGCAAAGGTCATGTGAAGACCTCAATTTTTTTTCTTTTTTCTTTTGGCTGCATTGGGTCTTTGTTGCTGTGCGCGGGCTTTCTCTAGTTGAGGCAAGCGGGGGCTACTCTTCATTGTGGTGTGCAGGCTTCTCATTGTGATGGCTGCTCTTGTTGCAGAGCACGGGCTCTAGGCGCACAGGCTTCAGTAGATGTGGTGCGCAGGCTTCAGTAGTTGTGTCTCACGGGCTTATTTGCTCTGCGGAATGTGGGATCTTCCCGGACCAGGGCTGGAACCAGTGTCCCCTGCGTTGGCAGGCAGATTCTTAACCACTGCTCCACCAGGGAAACCCAAAACTAGCCTTTTAGAGGGGAAAAACTATCCTGCTAAATGGAACTTTTAGAAAAATCAGAACTTTAAAATATCTCAACTTCAGAGCTTGATAAAATATATTGTATACTCTGCTGGTAATTTATTGAATGTATTCTTCCCTTTATCATAAGGCTCTTTCGATCCCCAGCACCACTCCTTAACCTCCTGCCATTACTCATTTAATACTTATGTGTCACAAGAACTGTCCTTTCCATTTTCTTTATGGATTGTTGATTCTGCTGCTTTCTTATCTCTTTCATATTCCCCTCTTCTCTGTTCTGTCCAGTGTTTATATTTAAAAATAAGCTAGTACCATCTGCAAAGTAGTAGGAAACACGACTCCAAAATCCACATGCATTGACCCTCAGAACTTGAGAAAGAAGAGTTGGTTGATATAAGTTGGGTACATTTTTTTCCTAGTGGATTTAATAAAGCTGTCAGGTTTTTGTTTTATATCTCTAGGAATTCTAAAGTTTTCTGCTGACTATGAATACATTTAAACACCATAGTTTAATAGTATTAACATTTTGTCAGAAAATTAGCATACTTCCTTAAATATACAGTTTCAAATCATACAGAATGCCACTCTTTATTCTCCTTTGTGATCCTTGTGTTTTGTTTTCATTTTATCTTTTGCAAGGAGTATATCTTTTATGTTATCATGAAAATCAAGGCAAAAAGTGATTCAAAACACATGCATTCAACTGCAGGAAATATAATGTGAATTAACTCTGTCCTGCCAACACTATGGAAGAGGTAGCAAAGTCTATTATGCCAGTGCATTGATTTTCTCCTCTAAAAGTTCTACAATTCAATTCCAAGACCTAGAGATTTAGAGACACACCAAGACTGTGCTTATATGGCAGAAGTAGAGCAGCATGCATGAGTCAGTGTTTTGGATAGCTAGTCCTTTTTTTTTTAAATTGAAGTATAGTTGATTTACAAGGCTGTGTTAATTTCTGCTGTACAGCAAAGTGATTCAGTTATATATATATATATATATATATACCTTCTTTTTTAATATTCTTTTCCATTATGGTTTATCATAAGATACTGAATATATTTCTCTGTGCTATGCAGTAGGACCTTGTTGTTTATCCATTCCATATATAATAGCTTACATCTGCTCACCCCAACCTCCCACTCCATCCCTCCCCCAACCCCCTCCCCCTTGGCAACTACCAGTCTGTTCTCTATGTCTGTGGGTCTGTTTCTGTTTCATAGATAGGTTCGTTTGTGCCATATTTTAGATTCCATATATAAGTGATAAATGGTATTTGTCTTTCTCTTTCTGACTTACTTCACTTAGTATGATAATCTCTAGTTACATCTGTGTTGCTGCAAATGACATTATTTCATTCTTTTTTATGGCTGACTAGCATTCCATTGTATACATGTACCATGTCATCTTCATCCATTCATCTGTTGATGGACATTTAGGTTGTTTCCACTTTTTGGCTATTGTGAACAGTGCTGCTATGAACATAGGGGTGCATGTATCTTTCTGGATTAGTTTTATCTGGATATATGCCCAGGAGTGGGATTGCTGGATCATATGGTAATTCTATTTTTAGTTTTTTAATGAACTTCCATACTGTTTTCCATAGTGGCTGGACCAATTTACATTTCCCCCAACAGTGTAGGAGGGTTCCCTTTTCTCCACACCCTCTCCAGCACTTGTTATTTGTAGATTTTCTGATGATGCCCATTCTCACTGGTGTGAGGTGATACCTCATTGTAGTTTTGATTTGCATTTCTCTAATAATTAGTGATGATGAGCATCTTTTCATGTGCCTGTTGGCCATTTGTATTTCTTCTTTAGAGAAATGTCTATTTAGCCCTGCGCATTTTTCTATTGGGTTGTTTTTCTTGTCATTGAGTTGTATGAGCTCTTTGTATATTCTGGAAATTAAGCCCATGTTGGTTGCATCATTTGCAACTATTTTCTCCCATTCTGTAGGTTGTCTTTTCATTTTATTTTGGATAACTAGTCCTTTATATAGACAAGTATTATTAACATAATTAAAACAATAACATTTACAAACAATCTGTTGCTGTGATTGACTCAGTTAAATAATGGAGATTATGAAGTCTTGTCTTTTAGGTAGTAGTGGTTAGTGAGAAAGGATTCTCAGGATCTTCTGTTGGATATCATTCAATTCCCTGATTCTAGAAAGACACTAGTCTCATTCTCTTTCTTTTTTTGACTCTTCTACTTGCCTTCTTTCTTTCTATCCCATATAGAAATATATACCTATCCAATATCCATATTTATAGGATACATATCTATATTTCTTTTTAGTATACCAAATATATGTATTTATACAAATACAAATATTTACATATAAATATACCATACTACTCCCTTGGGGTATGGAGATAGATATAGATGATATAGTTGTATCAATAAATATAGATCTCCCAAGGGAGGGGTTATAGTTGGGGCTGGGTGAGGGGAGGAAGGGATGTAGAGAGGGGAGAAGTGATAAGCTTTTCTTGATCAAAGCCTTAATCCATTTTATAGATTTACATATATTGCCAGGACTGTAGATCACAGGTGGTTTGTTTTTTGTTGTTGTTGTTTTTGTTTTTTTGCATTTTTCATAGCCTTTTATGGGGTAAGAGGTGTTAGGCACTACCAGTTGTGCAAAAAATGTTTTTATAAGGAAACAACTTGGTTTATTTCTCCCTTATGATACTTTATACATTCTGGTTGATTGCACACTAACCTGGGTAAATGTTGTACCTCTCCTCCTATATTTTAAGTTCCTAGATGGTAGCAACCATGTTTGTTTCCTATTTTATCCTTCATGTTATGTAACATAGTACCTGGCACAAAGCAAGTACTCTGTGGATGCACCTTGAATAAATGAACTCTAGGGGTTGGATAGCTATAAGACAACTTTTTAACTTTGAACAAAACTATAGTCCTTGAGGTATATTACCTGGGTTCTGTATATATTTCAAAATGATTCAAAAAGGTAAAAACTTACCCTCATTAACTATAAAAGTTTATGTTGGCAACCACTTAGTTCCTATGGTTACATCTCTAAGACATTATAAAACAGGCACTTAAACGGTTTGGGAACAAATTGGCTGTTATAGAATTCATGAATGCTAATAACTAATTTACTTATAATGCTTACAATTAATTGGTTTAAAATCATCTACTGCAGTCTTAAAATGAATAGGATATTTGAAGGTCACCATTGCTGTTGACTCTCATTTAAAACTCTAATCGAACAAAAATACATTGTGGATATCAATTAAAACATTTGAAATTATTCTCTAGCTAAACTTGGTCTAGGATAGTAAATGATGTATTCACATGCTATCTTTTAAGTGTTGTGATCTACACCCTGTGATTAACTTATTATAAAACAATAATTTCCAAGATTTTGGATGATGGGGGATATGCCCATCATTTATGAAATGAAGTGAAGTAGAATGAACTATGTACACACAAAGGTAGTTTCTTGTTAGATATTTAGCAATGAATCTTCACCTTTTTTTTTTCTTCACTGGAAATGCCAACTGATATCATGTGCTAAACCACGTTTAATACTAAAGATATGAAATTCAATTAGGAAGTCCTTTTATCAATGGCAGATATAGCATCCAACAATACATCTCAACAAAAATGAAGCAACATATTTATACATAATGCTAACACAGAAGAAATAGCATCTCTTGTCATTTTTGACTAGAAGTGTATTAACAGACATGTTGACACTATTAAAATGGGTCATTTGTAATTATGACAATTATAACTCTTTAGAAAAAGTTGTTACTGTTGGTTCATGGAAGAATTTTTCAAGCTCTATTCCATGGAATACTATTTCAGGAAATGTTGATAGAAGTGTTATATAAAAAGGGCTCCATGACCAAATAAGTTTGGAGAGTTGTGGATGGTGGTTCTTTAGCTATGTCTTCCTAATCTAAACAGATTTTTCTAATGTCCTGGATGAATGTGGGAAAGCATATCTACCCATTTAATGATACTTTTTCTATGAATACATTATCAAGACATCAGAAAACATTTTGTTGGGACTTCCCTGGTAGTCCAGTGGTTAAGAATCCATCTTCCAATGCAGGGGACATGGGTTCAATCCCTGGTCAGGTAACTAAGATTCCACATGCTGCGGGGCAACTAAGCCTGTGAGCTGCAACTACTGAGCCCGCACACCACAACTAGAGAGAAGCCCACATGCCGCGATGAAGAGCAGCTTGCTGCAACTAAGACCCAACACAACCAAATAAATAAAATAAATAAATACTTTAAAACATTTTGTTTAAATACGATGCATAAATCAACAATATATAAAGAACTACAGATGCCAAGTGTGACAGATTGTATTTTCCAAAGATAACTGCAACAATACCTCCCATCCCACGTGTTCTTACAAAGTAATGTTGACACTTCTCTGCTGGAAAGGTGAGATCTATGTGGCCTCTCCTTTAATCTGGGTGAGCTTGTAACTACAGCAGAAGAGTTGCAGTGTGACTTCTGAGGCTAGGTCATGAAAAGTGACACAGTGTCTGCCTGGTTCTTTTGAATATTTGCTTGCAGCCCTGAGCTGTCATGTAAGCAGTCTAAGTGTCTTGAGGGCTCCATGCTGCGCAAAGAGGAAGGCCAAAGGGAGAGGCAACATGGAAAGGCCCTGAGGCTAGAAGGAAAAAGAATGCCCAGTCAGCCCCTTCCTGCTTCAGCACCTCTGCAATTCCAACTCTAATCACCACGTGGCAGTAGTCACATGTAGACTCTGAGCCTGAACCACCCAGCTGAGCCCTTCCTGAAATTACTGGCTCACAGAAACCCATGAGAGAGAATGAAATGATTTTTGTTATTTTAAACCACTAAGTTTTAGGGTCATTTGTTACACAGCAGTAGTAACTTGAACATTGGGTACCATATTCGATATAATCTTTAGTAGTAATATTAATGCTATCATCAACCAAATACACCACTCATAGCCTCTTTGACCTTCAGCTTTTGTCACTGTGAAATGAGGATAATCTTTTGAATTTAAAAAAGGAATAAAGAAACAGATAAAATATTTCACAGGTTCAAAATCTCATGTTCTGTGGTAGACAAGCTATGTGCTCACTGTCCAAAGTATTTCCAGGAAGATAATTTAGGGTTAATTAGTCACTAGGAACATATGGTTTAACTGTTCTTGAATTATTAAAAAAAAAAGAATATTAGAAATTTTGGCACCTGTTTCTTTACAATTTATTGCCCACAAAAACCATACTGTGATTTAGTGATTCAAAGGGAGTTGAGTATTCATAGATAGAGACTTATATCTAGACTTGAAAAGACTCCGTATATACATTTTTCTTTAAATTTTATTTATTTTTTATACAGCAGGTTCTTATTAGTTATCTATTTTATACATATTAGTGTATATATATCAATCCCAGTCTCACAATTCATCCCACCACCACCACCCCCTCACTTTCCCCCCTTGGTGTCCATACGTTTGTTCTCTACACCTATGTCTCCATTTCTGCCTTGCAAACCAGTTCACCTGTACCATTTTTCTAGATTCCACATATATGCGTTAATATACGATATTTGTTTTTCTCTTTCTGACTTGCTTCACTCTGTATGACAGTCTCTAGGTCTATCCACGTCTCTACAAATGACCCAATTTCATTCCTTTTTTATGGCTGAGTATTATTCCACTGTATATATGTACCACATCTTCTTTAACCATTCGTCTGTCAATGGGCATTTAGGTTGCTTCCAAGACCTGGCTATTGTAAATAGTGCTGCAATGAACATTGGGGTGCATGTGTCTTTTTGAATTATGGTTTTCTCTGGGTATATGCCCAGTAGTGGGATTGCTGGGTCATATGGTAATTCTATTTTTAGTTTTCTAAGGAACCTCCATACTGTTCTCCATAGTGGCTGTATCATTTACATTCCCACCAACAGTGCAAGAGGGTTCCCTTTTCTCCATACCATCTCCAGCATTTGTTGTTTGCAGATTTTCTGATGATGCCCATTGTAACTGGTGTGAGGTGATACCTCATTGTAGTTTTGATTTGCATTTCTTTAATAATTAGTGATGTTGAGTAGCTTTTCATGTGCCTCTTGATCATCTGTATGTCTTCTTTGGAAAGATGTCTATTTAGGTCTTCTGCTCATTTTTGGATTGGATTGTTTGTTTTTTTTAATATTGAGCTGTATGAGCTGTTCATATATTTTGGAGATTAATCCGTTGTCTGTTGATTCATTTGCAAATATTTTCTCCCATTCTGAGGGTTGCCTTTTCATCTTGTTTATGGTTTCCTTTGCAGTGCAAAAGCTTTGAAGTTTCATTAGGTCCCATTTGTTTATTTTTGTTTTTATTTCCATTACTCTAGGAGGTGGATCAAAAAACATCTTGCTGTGATTTATGTCAAAGAGTGTTCTTCCTATGTTTTCCTCTAAGAGTTTTATAGTGTCCGGTCTTACATTTAGGTCTCGAATCCATTTTGAGTTTATTTTTGTGTGTGGTGTTAGGGAGTGTTCCAATTTCAGTCTTTTATATGTAGCTGTCCAGTTTTCCCAGCACCACTTATTGAAGAGACTGTCTTTTCTCCATTGTATATCTTTGCCTCCTCTGTCACAGATTAGTCAACAGTAGGTATGTGGGTTTACCTCTGGGCTTTCCTGTTCCATTGATCTATGTTTCTGTTTTTGTGCCAGTACCATATTGTCTTGATTACTTAGCTTTGTAGTATAGTCTGAAGTTAGGGAGTCTGAATCCTCCAGCTCCATTTTTTTCCCTCAAGATCGCTTTGGCTATTCGGGGTCTTTTGTGTCTCCATACACATTTTAAGATTTTTTGTTCTAGTTCTTTGAAAAATGCCACTGGGTGTTTGATAGGGATTGCATTGAATCTGTAGATTGCTTTGGTTAGTATAGTCATTTTCACAATATTGATTCTTCCAATCCAAGAACATGGTATTTCTCCCCACCTATTTGTGTCATATTTGATTTCTTTCAGTGTCTTATATGTGTACTTAACAGTAATCAGAGGTCAACCTGAGGACAGTGATTGAAAAACTTCTTACAGGATGAATTCCCTCTCATGGGGTAAAACTGAGGAGACACTGCAGGTAGATTTCATGAAGGTAGGAATCCAATGTGATTCATTAATCATTAAGAGCCACTTAATTGGTTTGGTTGCTGATGTTCTTCCCAAGAAGGGGAGGGGACATCTCATAGTCATAAATTAGCAAATTTGAAAAAGGCCATTTAAAAGGAATGCTGATGATATGCATTTGAAATAGGGAACAATATATGTCTGGAGAAATATTTTAAGCTCTAAAAAGGGGTCTAAAATTTGTCTAAGAGTGTGAAAGTTTAAGGTTAACTTGCCCAAGATTACACAGTCAATGATTGATAAAGTCTGGATTCAGATGCAGTCAATGTAGCTCCAGAGCCAGTGCTGTTCAGTACCATGCTAGAATGCTTCCCTTGAACATTTGCTTAAATATAGTACTAACCAAAGATAATACTCAGTCAAAGTTCTAGCTTTTCAAGATCACTGACTCTGATCTTGGATAAGTTGCTTAATTGTTCTGACCGTTTGTCTCTGCAACTGTGTGATGAGGTAATAATACAGTTTCTATGCTTATAATTCAGTTTTGAGGATTATAGGAAATATGTGTAAAGTACCTAGTATTATACTCAACACATACTGCTGCTGCTGATGGTGACAGTGGTACTTCCTTCCTCCAGGACCTCCTGCTCAAAGCATAACATGATCACACACACAGACACACAGGAAAGGATATGTGACTCAGTAGGCATTGGATGATATATTTGAGCAGGTCAAGACTGAGATAAGAGTGTTATACTGGTAAGGCAGGCTTGAGGCAGAGGTGATTCCCTTGGGCTATCTATCTGCCCTGTGGCATTAGAAAGAGGCAGATAGGGTAAGGGATGGGCCTAAAACAGGTCATTGATCCCAGGTCTCACTGTGCCACTGAGAGTTCTGTCTTTGTGAGGTTTAAGCCAGAGCAAGGGATAAAATGGCAGTAGGATTGTTGGCTGTATCTCTGAACATATAAATCTGAAGTTATGATTTCATGAGTAAGCATTTTCTTGGGAAAGCCCATTTGTATTTGAAAATGTGCTGAAAATCCATAGAAACATATTAGAAATGGTTTGAGAGACTATAATTATAAACAGTAAGAGAAAATAATTATGATAATGATATTCCCAGAGCCTTTAGATAATCTTTTGCTTAGATATGATTTTGGAGAAATTATACTATTCTGTGAAAAAAATAGATATTTTTTAAAAAGCACTTTAGTTAAATAACTAGGCCATTATAGCAATCTTGCATCTTAGTATTTTATGATGACCAGGTTAATATGCTGATAAAACATCTGTGTGAAAAAATCCAGATGTAAAATACACACATGTTTAGCAACACCCAGATAATCTGCTAAATTTGGCATTTGTTTTTTGGTTTAAATGTCACAACGGGCTTTATCCCCATGTCCTTCACACAAACTTATTTCTAGAAATTGTTTTCATCTAGATGAGTTAAGAATTGGGAAAACTAAATATATCTACATCCCCCAACAACTAATTCCACCCTTTAAAAAAGGTGTTTTAATTATTTCAAAGAAAAACTACTGCATATATTTTTTCCTTTTATTTCTCTTGAATGAATTTCTTTTAAAAATTATTTTTGTTTTTTTAATTTTTTATTTATTTTTATTTTTAAAATGTATTTATTTTTATTGAAACATAGTTGATTTACAATATCATGTTAGTTTTAGGTGTACAACACAGCAATTCAGTTTTATATATATATTCTTCAGATTCTCCTCCCTTATAGGTTATTACAAAATATTGAATATAATTACCTGTGCTATACAGTAGGTCCTTGTTGGTTATCTATTTTATATATAGTAGTGTGTATATTTTAATCCCAACCTCCTAATTTTTCCCTAACCCCACTCCCCTTTCCCCTTTGGTAACCATAAGTTTGTTTTCTATGTCTGTGAGTCCTGTTTTGGAAATAAGTTCATTTGTATCTTTTTTGTTTGTTCGTTTGTTTTAGATTCCACATATAAGTGATATTATACAATATTTATCTTTGGCTTACTTCACTTAGTATGATAATCTCTAGGTCCATCCATGTTGCTGCAAATGGCATTATTTCATTCATTCTTATGGCTGAGTAATATTCCATTGTGTATATATACCACATCTTCTTTATCCTTTCACCTGTTGATGGACCTTTAGGTTGTTTCCATGTCTTGGCTATTGTAAATAGTGCTGCAATGAACATTGGGGTGCATGTGTCTTTTTGAATTATGATTTTCTCCAGATATATGCCCAGGAGTGGGATTGCAGGATCATTTGGTAGCTCTGTTTTAATTTTTTAAGGAACCTCCATACTGTTCTCCATAGTGATTGTACACATTTATTGAATTTCTTTCTTTTTTGGGGGGGGGGATTTATTTATTTATTTATTTATTTATTTTTTAATTAGTTTCTGCTTTATAACAAAGTGAATCAGTCATACATATACATCTGTTCCCACATCCCTTCCCTCATGCATCTCCCTCCCTCCCACCCTCCCCATCCCACCCCTCCAGGTGGTCACAAAGCACCGAGCTGATCTCCCTGTGCTCTGCGGCTGCTTCCCACTATCTATCTACCTTACGTTTGGTAGTGTATATATGTCCATGCCTCTCTTTCGCTTAAAAGACCTTTTGTTGACTATAAATAGAAGCAAATGAAAATCTCATTTAGTAATTATATTTGGTAAAATATACAATTTGACAATTCCAGCTGTACCAGTCAATTGGTCAATGAAATTTACTGAATTCACTTTGTAGCACCAAAGACAGAAATAAACTCTGAGATGCAAAGGAAGCTGAAGACATAGAATTATGTATTGAGCTGTGGTTCTTACACTTTAGCATTTATAAGGATAACTTGGGGAGCTTGTTTAAAATGGAAATTCTTGGGTCCTCCCTCTCAGGAATTTAGCCTTATTAGGGGTTGGGTAAAGCCCAGCAATCTGCATTTCCAATAATCTTCCCAAGATGATTCTGATGCAGGTGATCCTTGATCAAACTACTTTTAACTCTAGAGATAGACAGTATTCATGAATAGTGGTTTTCAACTTCTGCAGTACACTGGAATCCTCTGGGTAGATTAAAAAACACAAATGTTTAGCTACCACTTCTTGACTGTCAATGCCAAATTATATGGAAAAACACTGATCTAGGATGTGCCAAGGCTCCTATCTCCCCCATTCAATCTCTTGTTCACCTCTTACTGACTTTACTCTCAGTGCTAGATTAGATAAGGTCTTTGTCCAAAAATTTAAACTCAATTCCATTTCATGCAAAGCATATGAACTTAACCTCTTTAACAGTTTTTCTCTTAAAAATGTAAACCATGGTCCAACTGTATCAGAATTATCTGGGTAGTTCTTGAAAAGGCTCCACCCCCTAGAGATTTTGATTCAGTAGATTTTGGATGGAGCCCAATCTACCTTGGTAAAAAGGTACCCTTAGATGATAAAGATACAAGTGGATCATTATCTATACTGAGAAATACTGATTTTCAACAGCCCAGAAAATGCCTCTGTCACCTTTACTGTAACATCTCCAGTAAGGATAAAACTCGTGAATTCTTCAGGTAGCAGATTTCTCTTTTGAAAAGTTCTGGTTTTAAAATTCTTCCTTAAAATCTAGCTCCTCCTAGAGATTTCAACCTGTTGAGCTCCTTTTTGTCCTCCCCAGAGCCATTTCTCCAATCCCCAGACCTTCCCCACCCCCCACTCCCAATACATTTTTTTCTTCTGCAAACGAAACATTCCTTGTCTTCATGTGAAGCAAACTAGAGATTGGTATTATTTGTCAATATGTGTTTTATCCACCAGCTACACCACAGTCATGTGGAGGCACTTATTAAGCTTCAGACTTCTGGGCGTTAGTTTATTGAATTGAACTCTCTGGTGGAGAGATGTAGGGACTTACTATTTTATTAGGTCCCCTAAGTAATTCTGATGACAGTGGGTCATGGACCACCCTTTGAGAGAATGCTGTAGATGTTATATGTATGGTATTTAGAGTGAGATGGAAATGAATTAAAATCCCAGGTCTATCACTTATTACCTGTATATCAGGGAACTCAAGTTTGTCCTCACCTCCATTCTGCTCTGTTGTAATATTCTTTTCTGTGCATACTCAATTAGGGTATTCTCCTCTGACCTTGGGCAGAGAAAGCCTCCTGAGTAGGTATTACTATTCCCATTATTTCCTTTCTGTAGATATCCATTTGTCCAGTTGTTTACCTCCTCTTCCTTCTAGTCCCCTATCTTGAAATGGTTGCCAGTTCTCCTCCTGAGTCATGTTTGCTGAATGGCTTGGTTTCACTGTTCTAAACCCAAGTATTGATGGCTTTGTTTTGGGGTCACCCAGTTTACAATGTTTTTAGAACAACCACAACTGCAATGCATGGAACTCACTGGAAAAATATCTTTGCAAACCCTAGAACCCTCCCTCCCTGCACCCATTGCCCCTTAGTGTTCCAGAATTGCCAACTCCTCATATCCCATCCCATAGACACAGAAGACATTATAGTTCTTGCAGGTAGAGGACATGAGATCAGGGAAGGCTTCATAGAGAAGGCTGTATGGAGCGGTGCCTTGAAGGATGGTCAGGATCCACTGTCATTGATTGGGGAGAAGGGCAGATCAGAAGGAAACAACAATATGAACAAAAGCATGAACACTGTAGAGCAATGGTTCTTAAAATGTGATCTCCAGACCAGTAGCATCAGTATCAGCTGAAAACTTATTTAAAATGCAGTCTCAGGTCCCACCACCAGATTAATTAATCAGAAACCCTGGGGTTCCCAGGAGTCTGTGTTTAACAGGCCTTCAAGTGGTTCTGATACCCAGTGACGTTTGAGAATCACTGCTATAGGGATTAAGAGTATGAGATCTAGGACTTGGTATAGCTGTATTCAAATCACAGCTGCTGTCATTTGGTAGATCTACTTATGAAATCTACCCCTCTTGCTTGCTCCCTGCTCTTACCCCATTCACACACCTTCTCCCCTGCTACCCATGGATAGTGGTCTAGGGGCAGCCTTTTATTCTCTTTTCTCCTACCAGCCCTTTGTCTTAAAATGACTGCCAATATGCCTTGTCAAACATAGTTCCTTTGTGATTGGAATTCACTGCTCTGACCAATCAGAGGGCTGGTATTGGTTCCATTGTTATAGATTTACTTAATTTATAGCCTGTGAATGCATGTGTTCAATTTTATATCTTGAGTAGAAGCTTGGCTATTTCTTTTTCTTTCGCTATGCCCTACTACTCTTTGGTGCAGTGGTACTTGTACATTACTGTGCATCAGGATCACTCAGGAAACTGATTTGAAATTACCCAGATTCCTGGTCCTGACCCACATGCCCCACCCAAGATTCTGAATCAATGGGTTTGAGGTAGGGCCCAGGAGCATGTATTTTTGACAAGAATATCAGGCCATATTGATGCAGAGGTCTATAGATCACAATTTGAGAAACACAGATCTAGGAACTTGCAATGAAGGCAGCAAAACAAATGCCTTTTTCAGAGTTTATAAGATGAATGCCAACCATGTGGCTGGTATTGTTGCAGAACCATCAACATGTACACAAATATTTTTACTTCGAGAGGAGACTCATTCATGCATAGTGCTTTTCAACTCTTATTGTGCATCAGAATCATATGAGGAAATTTTTTAAATATGCAGAAGTTCTATTTAAAAAATGTAGAAATTCTGATTCAATTGGTCAGATATGTGGGACCTTGTACATTTTGGAAAGCTCTTCAGGTGATTTTAAGGTATAGTTTGAATTGAAAGCCCTATATTTGGTTAGGGAACAGGTAAGGGCATTGAAAGAGGGAAGAATCTGTGGCCAAAAGGTAGTGATTGGAGAAAGTACAAGCAAGCTGAGATAGTCTCAGAAAGAAAAGGTTGAATATTTGTGAAGGGAAACAGCATCACTGAGTGACTTTAACCATTATTTTTTTTACATATAGAATACAATTGTTCATTAAAAATTTATTCAACAAAATTTGTTGAGTGCCTGCTATGAGCCAAGAGTGTGCCAGGCTCTGGAGATAAGACTTCAAGACAACATATAGGGTCCTTGTCTTCATGAGGCAGTTTGGCATATGTTTTTTTAAGTCAAAAAATAATTACACAAGTAACTAATTACAAGTACTATGCATGCTATGAAAAATACATCAAGAGTATTTAGCTTAGTCTGGAAGGTCAAGGGAAGCCTTTCATAAGAAGGATTGTTAAAGTTTACACTTGATATATGACCAGGGTAAAGGTTTGTATGTGTTTGGGGGCTCTGAGGCAAGAAAGAATGCTATTGTAATGGTTCCCAAAGTGTGGTCCCCAAACCAGCAGCATCAGCATCATCTGGAAACTTATTAGAGATGCAAATTATCAGGCCCCACCCTAGACCTACTTAATGAGAAACTTTGGGGGTAAAGCCTAGCCATCTGTGTCTTAACAAGCCCTCCAGAAGATTCTGATCTAAAGTGTGAGAACTACTGGCCTACTCTGAGAGCCTGAAAGATGGCCAAAGTGGTAGAGCATAGTGAGCAAAGGGAGAAATAGCAAAAGAGGAAGCTGGCAAGGTAAGTAGGAATGAGATTTTGCAGGACTCTGTAAGCCCTATTTAAAGATTTTGAATTGTTAACAACAGTAATAACAAATCACTTTTACTGAATGTGTATTATGTATAAGATTCACAATAACCTTAAGAAGTAGGTTACTGTTATTGGTTCCTTTTTGCAGGTGAGTAAACTCAGTTTTAGAGGAGTTACTTTTCCAAGGTTCTACAGCTAGTAAGTGGTGGAGCTTGGATTAAAATCCAGCCAGTTTTTCTCTAGAGCCCAATTCTTTAACCATTCAGCTGTACTGATTAAGTCAATGGAAAGCTACTGAAGAGTCTTAAATAGGGGAGAGAGATGATCATAATGAACTATCAAAATATCATTCTAGTTGCTGTGTGGAGAATGACTTGGAGAGGGTCAAGTCAAACAGTAGGAAGACCTGTTAAGAATCTATTGTAGAAATTCCAGTGAGAGATGATGATAGCTGGAACCAGGGTGCAAATGGAAAGAAGCAGATGAACTCAATATATTTTAGAGGTCGAATTGGTAGATAGAAACATATCTCCCTCTTTATCTTCTTATGAATTCTAAGATTACTCTGGCTGCTGTGTGAAGAATGGATTGAAGGGGGGTAAGAGTGGAAGCAGGGAGACCAGTTATAATCCAGGAATGGGGAGTTATTGGTGTGAGACAGAGAAAACTGGTAGGAAATGAGGCCAGAGTGGTAGTCTGGGGCTAAATTCCTTGGGATCTTGAAGGCCATGATAAAAAATGTGGTTTGTATCCTAAATTCATGTAGAAGCCATTGGAAGGTTTTACACAGGTAATGAATACAATTGAATTAATCTTTTTTTTTTTAAGATCACCTTGGAAGCTGTAAGGAGAATTGATTGGGGATAGGAAGGATGAAAGGAAGAAGACCACTTAGGAGACTAATGTGGTCTAGGCAAGATATGAAGGAAGAATGTTAATAGTATGGATGGAGAGATGGGAGTATATGTAAGATAATAGGTGGTAGAATTGATAGGACTTTGTGATAGGAAGATTCTAAAATGAGGTACCAGATGCCATTGACTAAAGTAAGAATAGTGGGGAAAATGAAAAGCAAAGTCCGTTTGAGGTAGCAAGTGCGTGGGGGTGGGTTAGATAATCAATTCTCATAATTCTCACAACAAACGTGAGGATTTTAGAGATGAATGAAGTAACTTGCTCAATCTCACATACGTGATAAGTAGCAGAAATGGATTGAAACCTCGGTCTGTCTGATTCCACAAGCTATGCTCTTTTAGTTTATACCACATGGCATTTTCATGGTAGTGAGTCTTATGTATCATGTGTAAGGCAAGAAGTAATGTGGTATGGCAGACAGGAAGTAAAGAGAGCTCTTTAACTGAACCTCTCCTGGCCTGATGGACAATGTGGAGGTAGCGGGAAAGAATCTAGGTTTAGGAAAAGGAGACCACAGTGAAGAACTGAATGAGAATGTTCAGAAAAATAAGGGATGGGAAATCATGGAGGGGAGACTTTGGATCCAGAGCCTAAAAGTTCACTCACAAGCAAAATTATTGTTTGGATTTGACATGCTATAGGGGTGATATACTACATACAGGCTTGGGAATAGGGGAGTTACATAATCTGAATATCACTTAGGGAATATATTTGTTTACGTGGGGAAGCACACTTGGTGGTGATGGAGCTCAGGACAGGCTGCCCCAAGAGGTGCCACTCTGGCATGAAGATTATTTTAAGCTGAAAACAACCAAGCCCCAAAAAACTCAGGAAGAACTTTTGAGCTTCCCCCTAACTGCCTAAAAGAATTTAAGATAGGAGGCCTGTCCAGGAAGAAGTTATCACCATAGATAACTATAGTAAAGTATTAAGTATGGTAGAAAGAGAGGAACCTAACAAAGCCCATTTGATCAAAGTACTCTCTGTGTCCCATTGCCTTTGGATGACCCAGAAAACATTTGTTTACCAAACGTTAATTCTTTATCTTCCTGTGAATTACCTTATTTCCCCTTGAAGCCTCAGACCCCTACCTCCTTCTCCTTAATCCAGAATATATATATCTCACCTTGCCTTGATGTCTTTGCGATCCTTGATATTTATGTGAATTTCCCATGCACATGTAATAAATTTAATTTTCCCCATTAGTCTGCCTTATGCCATTTTAATTGCCGCCCAAAAGAACTAAGAGGGGAAAGAAGGGAAATTTCCCCTCCCCCAACAGTGGCATTAAGGAGGCAAGTAGTCATCCAGCTGGTGGCAATTTGATTTGGGGCATAGAGAAGAAGAGACACATGTGAGACCTGTAAATTTTAGGAGCTCCTTAGAATTTTGAGGGCTATTTCTTGAGATCTTTGCAGATTTTCAAATTCATGAATACCACTCTAGCATATAATATGGGGATATGCTATGGGGATAAAATGTAGTGAAGTATGACTGAAAATTTTAAGGGAACGCTTTGGGTCTTTAACAATCCTATAAATACAGTCTAAAATAATTCATAAAGCTCTTAAAGTCTACCAATATTTTAAGCCACCATGCTCTTAGATCGCTTCCCTTTCATCACCATTACTTGGAAATTGGCATTCTCTGTACAACCTTTGGACAAGAAAGCTACTTTGCCCCAGCCTATTCCTAAACATTGCTGTGTCATCCGTTTCCAATAGAGAACAACAAAGCTGTGTTTAAAAAGCAGGCATTTAAAGAAAAAGAAAATGATGTCTGTGGTAGCTGATCAGGTAGTTTCACTTACTAGCTAAGTAAATCACCTCCACACACCAGCTACAGAGAGGACACGGTCCAATTTCATGCCCCAGAACACTGACAAATGACTATGTGTCATGAACCTTCAGAATCACTTGAGAATAATTAGAACTGAGTTTCAAACCTAGGAATGCTTAGTAAAGGTTGAGTATACATTAACCCTTTTGTCACTTAAGGTAAGACTCTTGGCCCATGCCCTTACCTACCCAGTAATCATAATCACTCATTTGGGACCCTTCTGCTTGTAAGGCTCAAATCATATGTCAAAAAGGGGCTGCATATGAGCATGCAAGTGTTGTCTCCTTTACCCAGCACTTCTCTATTATATCTGTGAAAGCTCTATGCCAGTGATTTTGCCTTCCAGACAATATTTGGTAAGACTTTGGTTGTTACAACTTGGTGAGTTGTGTTACTGGTATCCAGTGGGTAGGAGGGAGGGATCCTGCTAAACATCCCACAATGCACACAACAGTCCCCTACAACATAGAATTATCCAGCCCAAGATGTCTGTAGTGTTAACGCTAAGAATCATGGGAATCATCTATGTCAAGGGAATCATCTATTCAGAGAAAGGAAACTTAATTTTTCCCACTAAAAGCTGTGTTTGGTTCCCAGTGTTTTGTTCCTCTTAAGTTCTCTCAGTCCTATGATTAGGAGAATCTACAGTCTCTAGAGTAAAGGATACAGACTTTTTCTATCTACAAACTCCTCTTGAGTAAGTCTCTGACCTTTGTGATTTACCCATCTATCCCATGTATGAAGATTGTTATGGACTGAATGTGTCCCCTCAAGATTCATATGTTGAAACGCTAATCCTAGTGTGATGGTATTAGGAAGTGGGGCCTTTGGGAGGTAATTAGGTCATGAGAGTAGAACCCTCATCAGTTGGATCAGTGTCCTTATAAGAAGAAGCCAGAGAGCTAGCTCGCTTCCTTTCAACCATGTTAGGATATGAGAAGTCAGCCTTCTGCCACCAGGAAAAGGGCTCTCTCCAAGGATTTGACCCCACTGGCACCCTGATCTCAGACTTACAACCTCCAGAACTGTGAAAAATAAATGTTTATTGCTTAAACCACCCAGTTTATGGTATTTTGTTATAACAGCTTGAGCCAAGACAAATATTTTGCATCTGTTGTGCTAATTCTGAGTTACAGTGGAGAATGAGATAGACAGGCTTCCCTTACAGTCCCATATCATTTGCATTTTAGTGAGGCACACAGACAAGCAGATAATTACAATGCTGAATGGTAAGTGCTGTAATGGCAAATGCTGAGGTTCTCTGGGAGCTCGATATGGATTTGTTGAGACCAGGCATTTGGGGGCAACTCACCTTAGAAGTATAACTCTTCTCTTATAGCTTAATGGATCAGGACCCTAGGGGGCCTTCCCGGGACAGACCCCTCCCCCATGTCCTCTGCTTTAGCTCTTCTCTTAAGTACCTAGATAACAGTATCTGATGCACCTTTCCTGAGTTGTCTTGCTGATGCTAAAACTCCCACCAAGGGGAAGAGGTTAACTGCTTGATGACCATGAGCATGTACGCCCCCAGACCTACTGGAGCCCGAGGAGTGATAATGTTAACCCCTGTGACACCACCATGTTACCTCACCATCAACCAATCAGAGAATTGTGCATGAGCTGATCACTTGCCCTGCAAGTCCCCTCCTCTCCTTGCCTTTAAAAATGCTTTCCTGAAACCCATTGAGGAGCTTGGGTGTTTTGAGCATTAGCTGCCCTGAACTCCTTGCTTGGCATCCTGCAATAAACCCTACACTTTCCTTCACCACCAACTGGTGTCAGTAGATTGGCTTTACAGTGTGTGGGTGAGCAGACCCAAGTTTTGGTTCGGTAGCAGTAGTTCCTTGAACTTATTACTTTCCCTTTCACTGGCTATTTAACTGGGCTAACTGACAGCATACTCACCCTGGTTCTTGATTCAGCCCTGCCTTGCAGGCAGATGGATGAAGGAATGGAGGAAGATGGTGTGGAGTGGAATGGGGGGCCGCCTTTCTGGAGGAGGTGACATCTAAGCAGAAACAGCAGGACAAGAAGAAATTAACCATGTGAAAATAGGAGAAGGAGGAGGATACTCTAGGCTGAAAGGAAAGCACATGTGAAAGCCTGGACTCTCTGAGGAACTGAATTGGCCCTTTGTAGCCTAAGCAATTTTGAATTTGTGTTGGTGGATGAGGAGAATAGAAGATTCAAGGGCGAGGCTTATGAGGATCACACTGGTCTCATCTCCAATCCTGAAATCATTTTCCTTTTCTTTATTCTTCCATATGTTACAAAAATAACCCTCGTTTATTGTTAAATTTTTCGAAGTATATAAAATGAGAGATGAAAATCCCCATCAACACCTGTCAACATCCCTTACCAAAGGTAGCCAACATCGTTATAAATATCCTGCCGGCCTTATCTTCACTTCTTTTTTTTTTTTTTTGCGGTACGCGGGCTTCTCACTGTTGTGGCCTCTCCCATTGTGCAGCACAGGCTCCTGACGCGCAGGCTCAGCGGCCATGGCTCACGGGCCTAGCCGCTCCACGGTATGTGGGATCTTCCCAGACCGGGGCACGAACCCTCGTACCCTGCATCCACAGGCAGACTCTCAACCACTGCGCCACCAGGGAAACCCTATCTTCACTTCTTTTGAATGCCTTTACATTCACATGCTATTTACAGTCTTTAGGGTTTTAAAGCATAAAATGTATCATTTTATGTATCATCAGCATAAAATGTATAGATACAGATAAAAACCTCTTCCCGTTTTCATTTTCGCAATATTTTCTGAAAGTTTTTAAATATCAGCACATATGGATCTACCTTATTTTTATTTTTATTTTTATTTTTTTGCGGTACGCGGGCCTCTCACTGTTGTGGCCTCTCCCGTTGCGGAGCACAGGCTCCGGATGCGCAGGCTCAGCGGCCATGGCTCACGGGCCCAGCCGCTCCACGGCATGTGGGATCTTCCCGGACCGAGGCACGAACCCGTGTCCCCTGCATCGGCAGGCGGACTCTCAACTACTGCGCCACTAGGGAAGCCCCTACCTTGTTCTTTTCATATCAGCTTAATATTCCATTAATTACTTCACCAAAGTTCCCCCAATTCCTTTGCTGCAAAGTGGGCAGGGCAGTGGGCAGTGCCCACAGAGAATGCAGTGGGTTGTAGGATGATGGGGAAAATACTGAGAACTCCTTAGCTGAGGATTACATACAGACCATCTACACCTGAAACCTCCTCCCCTAAATCACCATCTTCAGCCCAAAGCATTTTTCCTTTCCAATTTTTGCATAAGCCCTTTAGGCTGCAAGTTTTTGTCTGCCCTGACCCTCAAGAATGTCTTTCATGTTTACCTTAATGTGATTTCATTTGGATAAATGTACCCAAGGAGGGGAAAGGCAGCGAGCTCCCAGTGGGATTTGCCCCAGAACCTGCCCACTCACTTTGCCAGCTATGCTTCAGAGGAAACACAATTGGTTGCTTTGAGATGTAATTTAAATGGTAATTCAGGCTTTTAGAAATAAGGCAAGGAAAGGAATTTGGGAAATTCTCAAAAAAAAAAAAAAAGCAAAATGCAGTTAACAGGAAGCAGAGAATGGAGGCACCTAGCTGGGCAAGCCGACAGTAAAATAACATGTTTGAAAAGCCCTAGGCACAGAGGGATTTATTTGAATTGTTAACTATATTATGTTTTTTTATTCCTGTGTTTGCAGGTTTTATTGGTATATGTTTACAGGATCAAGAGAACAGGCAGTCCGAATTACTGTTTAAAAAATTATCTGCAACACCATCTTTTACTTTACAATTTTTATAAAAGGTGGAATCATCTTCATCCCTCCAGATGATCACAAAGCAGACATGGATATTACCTTCTGTTTTCAGCCAAAAATGGGGTAGACTAAAGCAGGTGTGATCATTGGAGAGGTAGATGGTTCAGAGTACCCTGGGAAGCTCTGGGAGTTGACAGAGGAGAGACAAGACATGAAGAGCAGGGCTAAGGCCATTGCTGAGAGAGCATAGGAGAAGGAGAAAGGGAAGTGGATCAAGCAAGGCAGGAGCTAGAGCAGAAAACAGGGCAAAAACTGAGAGAGGGCTCAATCAAACTGCTCAGGGACAGGAATACAGAAGTCTAAGGACCATTCAAATAGACTGCCAGTGTTACCAAACCAAACTTGGGTCCACTCGCTCAAGCACAGTAAAACCAATCTACTGACACCAGATTGTGCTGAAGGAAAGTTGCAGCATTTACTGAAAGGTGCCAGACAAGGAATCCAGGGCAGCTAATACTCAAAAATCCCAAACTCCTTGATGGATTTCAGGGAAGTTTTTAAGGGCAGGGTGAGGGAGGGGAGTCTCAGAGTATGTGATCAACCCATGCACAATTTTGATTGGTTGATGGTGAGGTAACAGGAAAGTGTCACAGGGGTTAACATGATCAATCCTTAGGCTCCATTAAGTCTGGGGGCTGAGTACATGCTCATGGTCATCAAGTAGTTAATGCCTTCCATTTGGTGGGAGTTTTAGTGTCTGCAAAACAACTTAGGAAATGTGCATCAGATACTGTTATCTAGGTACTTCAGGTAGGAACTAAAGACTCTGTGACTGCCATATGGCTGATCTACTGTTTAAATTCTTACCGGTTCTCCTGGCCCAATTGTTATTTTTGTCACTACATGTTCACATCCTTTCAATTATTAATTCTTGAGCCAGGCTTTTGTGACCCAGGGAAGGTCTGGGAGACTACAGCTTTTATACAAACAAGAGGCAGGCAGAGGACATGGAGGGAGGGGCCTGCCCCAGGAAAGCACCATAAGATCCTTTTCAGTTACTCCAGTGGACCAGGTTGAGTGCCCAGGGAACAGGATTGGCAAGAAAGGGCCACAATTGAGAAGTTACATTACTGAAATGAGTTGCACCAAAATTGCTTGATCTTAGGTTTGAAGAACTCTGAGAATCCTACCAAAGTGAGGTGGGAAGAGCATAATTTTAGTGGCATAGATGAAAGGATACTGGGTGAAGCATAGCAATGGGTGGTCAATTCTCAGATATAAAACTTTGGTCCATATTCTTCTAAGTCTCTTAGGTATTTAGCCCTTATGTGGAATTGGGAATCCAGGGCAATCTGTACTTCATATTCTTCTGAGCCATTTACTGCTTCAAAGGGGAGTATTTATAGTCATGATAAGAGAACAGTGAATTTTAGGTGGAGTGAGCAGAGAGAGTGCTGTAAGACTAAAGAGCCTTAACAGTAGTGGAGAGCTCTGTGAAAATGCCCTCCAGTTTCTTGAAGAGATGTGTTCATGTGGAAACAGGTGCCCATCTTTGTCAGGCATCTCTTTTATAAAGGCTCCTCATTGGGGTGTCATGTGTTTGCTTATGCTTTGTTATTGACTTCTTCCCACTAAACTTGGTGGGCAGATCAGAGTTTACTTAGGACAGTGGTTACTAAATTTTATTTCATTTATTCTTTTTGTTTTTTTAAATTAAGGTAATGTTGATTTATAACATTATATAAGTTTAATGTGTAGAACATTATTTTTCTATTTCTGTATACACTACAGTGTGCTTACTACCAAAAGTTTAGTTTCCATTCAATTGATCCACCCTTTACCCATTTTGCTATCCCACCTCTACCCCCTCTCCCCCTCTGGTAACCACTACTCTGTTCTCTTTATCTATGTGTTTGTTTTTGTTTGGTTTGGTCTGGTCATTTATTTGAGTTTTTTTGTTTGCTTTTTATATTCCACATATGAATGAAATCATATGGTATTTGTCTTTCTCCATCTGACTTATTTCACTTAACATAATACCCTCAAGGTCAATCCATGTTGTCTCAAATGGCAAGATTTCCTCTTTTTATGGCTGAGTAGTATTCTAAATTTTATTTTTAACAGTAGGTTTATTTTTATCAAATGAAATCTTACAGGGTGCTGTAATATGTAAACATATGTTAGAATATTTTAAGTTCAAATTTATACCATTTACTTAGGGTATAATCACTGTGAATGAAGTTTTGATAAACACAAACCTTTGAAATAGGGGGTTCTGGGTGACAGTTGTATTCTTATGTTCAGCTTCAGTATCTAATTTATTTTTTCTATAAGGTTTTGGTTGCACAGTGTAGAGGTATTCCTAATTCACACAGATAAATTGCAAATAGAAACAGTATTTTGGATAGCTCAACTTGCAGTCTCAGGGTACTCCTGAATTAAGTGGAAATGGTAGGAGTAGCTCTCAGTCAAGATCTGCCCCTAAAACTAATTTACATGGTAGCACAAATTGACATTGTAGTGGTTTCCAATATATTACAATTTGCTATTTATTCCATTTGAGTGTGTTGTCATTTTACTATACTTTGAAAGATATTTAAAAATATAATTATTGTAATTCAAACTGAATGCTTTCAGAAACACCATAACCTCTTTGAGGAATCTTCAAGGTCTTTGAATCACAGTGGTAAAACCCTTGACATAGGGAGGTGTCTGCTCTGGGAACAGCATTATGAGAGGTGAATCAGGGAATTGAATCCGAGGAAAATTGTAACTTGTAAGAAAGCCATGTTCTGAATCAAGTCAGATGATCATGTAAGCAAATTCTGTGACTTACAAGAGGCATATTCAGTTATTCCATGGATCATGCAACAATGGAAACAATAGCTTCCTGACTCTCAGTGTTTGGGACTCAGTGGAGGGAGGGTGATCAGCAAAGTAGATAAACCCTTGCCTGGAGCACACAAGATAGAATGCTACTGAAGTCTTTTTGCTTCCTTTCTTTTCTCTTTATATATTCAGTTCCTACTACACTACTTGGCACATAGTAGATTTTCAATAAATATTAATTGAATGAGTGACAAGGGCTATGAATGGTAGCCTGGCTCAGGACTTCACAGAGGCAAGATAGTCTCTGGAAGTATACAGTTGACCCTTGAACAACGTGGGGGTTAAGGGTGCCAACTTTCTCCCTCAAGTCAAAAAATCCACATGTAACTTGACTTTCCAAAAACGTAACTACTAATGGTTTACTGTTGACCAGAACCTTACCAATGACCTAAGCAGTCCATTAATACATATTTTGCATGTTATATTTATTCTATACTGTATTCTTATAACAAAGTAAAGTAGAGAAAAGAAAGTGTTATTAATAAAATTGTAAGGAAGAGAAAATACATTTATATACAGTAGTGTATTTATCTATACTATAAGTTTATGTTATCTGTTTACAAGATGAATCGTCAGTACCTACATCAATATTGTCTTATATGATACAAAACACTGTAGACATTATATGTATTACTAACACTAGACATCAAAAAATGAAAAGAAATTAATGTGAAAAATGTGAAAAAGAAATTCATATTTATTTACAGGTAAAATGATACATGCATTGATAATGAAGGAGCAGCAATATGAATGTGTCTGGGGCTTATTATTAAGTCAAATAAGGGTTACCTGAACACAAATACTGCAATACCACAACAGTCAATCTGATAACAAGATGGCTACTAAGTGACCAATGGCAGGACACACTCGACAAAGGGATGATTCAAGTCCTGGGTGGGATGAAAGGGAGGGCAGAAGATTTCATCATGCTACTCAGAACAGCTCACAATTTAAAACTTATGAATTGTTTATTTTTTAAATTTTCCACGTAATATTTTCAGACTGCAGCTGACCACAGGTAACTGAAATGGCAGAAAGCGAAACCACTGGCTACTGTGTAATCTTTTCCCTTCCTTATGTGCACCCTGATTTTGCTATCTCACACACCTGCTCAACATGTACTTCTCAGGGACACTGAGCTCATCCCTCTGCAACAGCTCGTGTGATGCCTTTCTTTGTATTAGTTCCTTTCTTCATCCCCCTCTATTTCCCCTGATGCATCCAAAAGTGGAATAGTCAGGCTAAATTATAACAATTGGTCACATTTATTTAGAATGTACTGTGTGCCAAGCACCAAACTAAGTCCTTCACATGCTTGACCTCAAGCCTCACAAAAGCCCTATGAGGTCGATACTGTATTTTCCTCCATTTTACAACGAAGAAAAATGAAGTCAGTCAAGGAATAATTAACTTGCCCAAGGTCATACAACTTGTTAGTGTGACAGCAAGATCTGATTCCAAACCCTGGCCTCCTGGGATGAGTATAAGTATACCTCTTATCCCAGAAGTATACGTATACTACTTATCCCAGTATAAGTATACTTCTTTTTTTTTCTTTCTTTTTTTTTTTTTGCAGTACGCGGGCCTCTCACTGTTGTGGCCTCTCCCGTTGCAGAGCACAGGCTCCGGACGCGCAGGCTCAGCGGCCATGGCTCACGGGCCCAGCCGCTCCGCGGCATGTGGGATCTTCCCGGACCAGGGCACGAACCCGCGTCCCCTGCATCCGCAGGTGGACTCTCAACCACTGCGCCACCGGGGAAGCCCTGCCTTGAACTTCTTGATTGTCCCAGACTTAAAAATGAGCTGGAAAACTGTGTGTCCCAACTTGGAGAGGTTAGTGAGAAGTTTTATAGTAATGGTTCAGAGAGGGCGTGGTCAGCTCGTTCTTTTTTTTTTTTTTTTTTTTTTTTGCGGTACGCGGGCCTCTCACTGTTGTGGCCTCTCCCGTTGCGGAGCACAGGCTCCGGACGCGCAGGCTCAGTGGCCATGGCTCACGGGCCCAACCGCTCCACGGCATGTGGGATCTTCCCGGACCGGGGCACGAACCCGCGTCCCCTGACATCGGCAGGCGGACTCTCAACCACTTGCGCCACTAGGGAAGCCCTACTTCTTAAGCTCTTCCCTTACAAAACAGCTTGTTGGAAAGAAGTGTATATTTTTAGCAAATAAGTCATTGTTTGGAATTCTGGCTGGAGTCCAGCTTATACACAGGCCTACGGAACAAAGAGCAGGCCACGGCTTTTTAGATCTCTGCTGCTGCTCCCAGAGGCAAACACTGATACAATTCCTTGTGTTCTTTTACCAGATTTGGGGTTCAAGGGTATTTTTTCCCTATTTTACTAATGGTGAACATAAGTGGCACTGAGAGGGCAAGAAGGCTGTCTCAGATTAACAAATCGAAGGTGTGGCAGGTGCAGGAACAGAACCTGTGAGTCGTCAATCCTGGCTACCTACATTCCCAGGCTATGCCTAAATCAGAGACATAGGGAATTTCCGAGCCTGTCTCAGAATTCCATATTCTAAAAAATATCTTCACTGAGCCCTCTTCCTTTCCTTCCAATGCCACTCCCCTAAATTCTTCCTCAGCAGAAACTGTGGAACCACAGCCTTTTCATTTCTAACCTCCATGGAATTTTGAGGTGAGTTCCATTCTCTTCTCCAAGTGGGTTATCTCCTGTCTGCCTCTATCGCTTCTTCCCTAGTCTGCACTGTTCTAGGCTAACACTCCTAATGCTTAGTGAGCACCTTAAGGCGCTTCTCCCTTCCCCAGACACAAATATATGAATCACCAGGTTTGGGGTCTGTGTATTTGGAATTTAATATTGCTAGGTGAACATGGTACCTTCTCAGAGTCCTTAGGTCGTGGGGTTATGTCCCTTGCAGCAGCCTAGAGAAGTTCAGTGTCAGGACTATGGGTGATAATAAAACAACATAGAGACAGGCTAAGAGCTATGATTGGGAAAACAAAGAGTATGCTAAAGTCAAGGTGAGCAACTGAGTAAGTCAGTTTGTTTCGGGTTTTTTTTCCCCCACAGTGGAAGTTATTCATTATATGAGAATGACAATAAAATAAAATGACAATGAGAAAACAATAAAATAGTTAATAAGGAAATGTGCAAAATATATGAATAGGAAAAAGTTAACAAACAGCAGCTGCCTCTAGTTGGGCACTGCCTGAGCACAGAGGAGAGGGGACATTTTATTCCACATTCTTTACTTTGAGTTTTGTACCATATGTATGTATTGCCTTTTCAGAAATACATATAAAAGTATTGCTGAAAATAAAATAAAATAAGCTATGTTTTATATTTAACCATGTGAAGTAAAGATTCTTGTTTGCATGTGTGGGGGAAAGGAAATTTCCCCTTTCCCCTCTTAGTTCTTTTACTTGCAATTAAAATGACACAAGGCAGATTAACAAGAGAAAATCAAATTTATTATGTGTGCACTGGGAATTCACATAAGTTTGAAGAATTCCAATGATGCCACAGCAAGGTGAGGTATAGGTATATTCTGGATTAAGGAGAAAGAGGTAGGGGTCTGAGTCTTCAAGGGGAAGTAAGGTAATTTACAAGAAGGTAAAAAGAGTTAATGTTCGGTAATAAACAGATGTTTTCTGGGTCATCCAAAGGCAATGGGACACAGAGAGGACTTGGATCAAATGAGCTTTGCTAGATTCTTCCCTGTCTCCACACTTAATACTTTACTATAGTTATCTATGGTGATATCTTCTTCCTGGACAGGCCTCCTACCTCAAATTCTTTCAGGCAGTAAGTGGGAAGTTCAAAGGTTCTTCCTTTGTCTTTTGGGGCTCGGTTGCTTTCAGCTCAAAATAATCTTCATGCCAGAGTGGCATATCTTGGGGCCGCCTGCCCTGAGCTCCATCACATGTACGGTAGTCTTATCCAAACTGCCTGAGGAGGTAGAATTCAAAGTACATTTGCTTCCTTTCCTGGATTGTCTAATGCTGTCTCCCCCCAGACTTAAGAAATACTATTATTTACAGAACTGTGACATATCCTCTTTGTACAAGAAGAAACAATAATTAACATCAATTGAATACTTACTATGTGCCAGGAACATAGTATTAAGGTGTGTTAATTTGTACAATCCACATGTAGACTCCGTGGGGTAGGTGCTATTATTATCATCTCTACTTTTCATTTAGGGGAGGTGAGGCACAAAAAGAGTCAGTAGCTTGCCAGGCTCACATGGTCAATAAGTGGTAAATGTGGAATGTGAATTAAAACAGTCTTACTCCAGAGCCCACCTCTTTCCTTACTCTGCTACACTGCATCTCAGACACATGGTCACTCAAATGCCATCTAATAGAGGAAGGTAAAATTAGGGCATCTGTACTATGTCTGTCTTACTATAAGCCACTCTAAATTTCTTATGGGGGAGTTCAAGATGCAGATAACACAAAAATAATTCTAGAGACCCAGGTAGTGACTGAGACATCTGCAAGGAGTTGCCGTTGAAGGGGTAATGCTGCAGCAACCCAAACAGATCTCTGTGAATTGTTGCTCCAAATTCCTAGAGTGCTTCTGATGCCTTAAAAAAATCACTCATGTGATTATTGAAGGATTATTTAATCCTCACAACTACCCAATTACGTAGGTGTTACTTTTGTCCTCCACCTCTCAGAAGGAGGAACTGAAGTCCTAAGAGGACACCCATGTTATCCAAGGTCACAGAGCTGGTAAGTGGCAGAGCAGCCTGGATTTAAACTCATGCAGTTTGTTTTTAGAGCCCACATGTTTAAATTTTGCAAGTGATGTAGGAAATCTGGAGTCTAAAAGCTCATGCAGGGGAGTTCCCTGGTGGTCTAGTGGTTAGGATTCCAGGCTTCCACTGCCATGGCCCAGGTTCAATCCTTGGTCAGGGAACTGAGATCCTGTAAGCCAAAAAGCGCAGCCAAAAAGAAATTTTTTTTTTTTTTTTTTTTTTTTTTTACTGTACGCGGGCCTCTCACTGCTGTGGCCTCTCCCGTTGCGGAGCACAGGCTCCGGACACACAGGCTCCGCGGCCATGGCTCGCGGGCCCAGCCGCTCCGCGGCATGTGGGATCTTCCAGGATTGGGGCACGAACCCGTGTCCCCTGCATCGGCAGGCGGACTCTCAACCACTGCGCCACCAGGGAAGCCCAGAAATTTTTTTAATAAAAAAAATAAAAGCTCATGTAAATCAAAGGTCAGAGCAATGAGTCACCAATCTGGGGAAAACAAAAACCTGCAGGACCAACTTATTGAAAAGCAAAGCCAGCAGTTGATCAAAAGGGCAAGCTCAGAAGAGCCTCAAGCAAAGAAGGAGCAGGACAGGGCAAAGGAGACTGGAAAACAACCTAGAGCACTAACACAAAGGATATTTGAATTTCGTGTGAA
Organism: Mesoplodon densirostris; assembly: GCF_025265405.1. Taxonomy (NCBI): domain Eukaryota; kingdom Metazoa; phylum Chordata; class Mammalia; order Artiodactyla; family Ziphiidae; genus Mesoplodon; species Mesoplodon densirostris. The sequence goes on along the minus strand of NC_082681.1, from coordinate 35,157,933 downwards.
TACCTGTTCCAGCCAGGAAACTTCATGTATGTTTCTATTAGTGCAAGGACCAGTCCAAAGGCTTATCTAACCTAGAGCTGTAGAAAGAAATAGGTTAAGTAGGAATGCCTGGATGGAGTGGTCATGGCATATTCAGATAAACAGTTGCTAGAGACAATTTAAAAAAATGATAAAATTATGGATTATTAGGGGTCAGGAAAAAATACTAGACTCCTCCCCACCAGGCTTATCCTTAAGTCCTTTTGATAACATTCCTATCAAGAGGTCACCTATCTTCTGCTCAAACACAACCTCCTGGGGCAGCCTGTTTGATTTTCAGGCAACTTTCGCAGTTCTAAACTTACTCTTTATGTTGACCTAAAATCTGCCTCCCTGTACTTCTCCTTTTGGCCAGAGACACAAATAAGTCAAAGCCCCAAACACATGACAACAGACTTTTGGGCACATTTTGGAAAGGTACTGAGAGAGGATAAATTGTGCTATAGCCTAACATGACTGGAAAAGTAAGCATGTCATCGAACCCAAGTTCATAACCAAAATGTTGGAGTTTAGAGCAGAGAAAGGTTTATTGTAAGGGCCAAGCAAGGAGAATGGGTGGCTCATGCTGAAAAGACCCAAAATTCCTGATGGGTTTCAGAGAAGAGTTTTTATAGGCAAAGTTTGGTGCGGAGGGCTACAGGATGTGTGACTTTCCTCTGATTGGTTGGTGGTGAGGTAACAGGATGGTGTTCCAGGAATCTCAGTCATCAGCCTTCTGGTTCCAACCAGTCTGGGGTCCATGTGCTTGTGCTCACCCTGAAGTTACCATCCTCCACCTGGGCAGTGGCCTTAGTTACTATACAAGAACTCAGAGATGTGTACCAGATTGTTATATATAGCCTTTGAGGAGGAATTAGGACTCTGCTTTATAGCTGCCGTACCATTGTTTCTTTCTGCATTCCCTCACTCTCCTAATTAGTAACTTTTTGAAACTGCCCTTTGGAACTCAGGGAAGGTCTAGGAGGCTGAAAGCCTTTTTCTTACAAACAAGAAATGGGGAACATGGAAAGGATTTTATGTCCTGGAGGGCCTCACAGGGTCCTGCTCAGTTTCAATCCCCCCTTTTCTTTGATTCCCCTCAATCTTGAGGGGAACAGGTGTTGGACAAGAAAGGGAATACCATTTTGGATAGAGAAGTTAATCGTAAACTCCGCAGAGAGACTCGGTTTTAGGGGGACTCAGTTTCAAGCACAGGCTGACTTTTCTCATGGAAAGGCTGGTTTCTTTGACCATGGAAAGTTGAGTTCCTTAAGACATGATTTCTCCAAGAGGGGATTTTATTTTGGACTTGCTGTTGTCTGAGCTCATTCTTATGGATCTTCCAAAATACCCTCAGAGCAGTTTGTTCCCATGGTAAACTCAAGTTATAGTTTGACTTTGTTTACTTATTTCTGGCCCACAGGTCTTGGCCCCATTCAGTGAAGAGTATGAGGAAGGAATTTCTGTTCCAAATAAAGTCAAAGCTCAGCATCTCTCTCTCTCTCTCTCTCTCTCTCTCTCTCTCTCTCTCTCTCTCTCTCTCTCTCTCTCTCTCACACACACACACACACACACACACACACACACTGCAACTGTTACATGTAACCCCAAATAAATGCTATCTTTGTGGCTAACCTGATCATTTAGGATAAACATTCAATTTTTAAGGGATGCTGCATAAGTGTAATAAGGACAGAAAGAACAGGCTCTGTCTTATTTTGTTGATGACTTTAATGGCTAAATTACTAAGATAAGATAGAGACAGGTTAAGGGGATGCAAAAAGTTATGCATTTTTTGTCTCATGAGAGAAAGAGAAATTAAGAGAGGGAGGGAGAGAGAGAGAGAGTTTGTACCAGACAGAAAGAGGAATGTGCCATACAGGATAGTCTGGAAAGATCATCCAAGATATACAGCTTCTTGGCCTCTGTATGATGAGAAAGAAAGGAAGAATGGAAACAATGGCAACTATAGATGAAAAGTGGAGTTCGTGAATCAAAGTTAAGAAGGATTTATGAACCACATAAAGAGAGAAATTCCATACTGGGTACTTGTAAATTTTTCCAACCAGAGTCTTGAAAATTAAGAAAAGATGTATTAAGAAGTTGTGGCAGTGTAAATATAAGAATTAAAGAAAGAAATGATAGAGTTTAAATTGGAACTCAAAGAAGCAGAAACAATTATTTTAACAGAAGTTTGGAATAGCATTTCATGAGGTTCCTTTTCTTCCCCTTGGGTGTGTGTATAGAGTCAGGGGCTATGACTTGGCAGAGATCTAAATCCCGAAAGGCACTGGTACAGCCTTTGTAATGTGGTTCCAGGGAATAGCAGGGGTGGGGTGCAGAGCAGGACAAACCTGGGTTTAGGCAAAAGGAAAAGAGGGAGTACAGAAGACTGTACAAAACTGTCAGGGAGGAAGAAGTTTTCCTCTACCATTTTAGGTTCCTCTGGCTGGTCTAAGAATTAAACTGACATGAAACCGATTAAGAGGAGAAAATCAAACAAAAGTTTAATAACATATATACATGGGAGAGACCCAGGAAAACTGAGAAATTTATGAAAAAGGCTGAAGCCCTCACCTTAAATACCATCTTCAGCTAAAGACAAAAGAGGATGTTCAGGGTAAGGGTTTGGGACTTCACAGGGGAGGAAAGCAATTCACATGGAGATGGAAAAGCAAATGTTTGGTAAGCAGATGTTTTGCTGGCCTCACAGAGACAATGGGACACAGAGAAGATTTTTAACAAGCAGACTTTGCTAGGTTCCTCCCTGACACACCTAGTTCATACTATAGTTATCCAAGGTGATAACCCTTCCTGGAACAAGTCCTCTATATTCTTTTAGGTAGTTAGTGTTACCAACCAAGCTTGGGTCCTGCATGCAGTAAAGCCAATCTACTGACACCAGGTTGTATGAAGAAAGGTGCAGCATTTATTGTAAGGTGCCAGACAAGGAGTCCAAGGACAAAATACGTAAACTCCCCAATGGGTTTCAGGGAAGCATTTTTACAGACCAGGTGAGGGAGGGAAGTCACAGGGTATATGATTAGCTAGTGCACAATTCTCTGATTGATTGCTGGTGAGGTAACAGGACGGTGTCATGGGGTTAACTTTATCTATCCTTAGGTGCAGAAAGGTCTGTGCTCATGATCTTCAAGTAGCTAACTTCTTCCATTTGGTGGGAGTTTTAGCATCTGCAAAACAACTCAGGAAACGTGCATCAGATACTATTATCTAGGTACTTCAGAGAGTTGCTAAAGCAGAGGACATAGGAGAGGGGTCTGTTTCTGGAAAGCCCCTTAGGGTCCTGCCCAGTTACATTAGGGGAAAGGTCAAAGGTTCTTCCTGAGTCTTTGGGGCCTTAAGAATAATCAACCTAAATTAATTCTCATGTTTAAGAGGTAAAATAAGGGGTGGCAGATATTGCTTCCCTACAAAACAAACAGGGAGGAGCCTTCCAGATAAGCCAGAAACTCTATTGGATCTTATAAGAGTCCTTTTTCAATTCTGCTGTTGTCAAAGCCAGATTTGTAAAGTGCAAAGAAGGACCATGAGGCATTTTTAGAAAAGAAGTAGACACCCAGGATGCTGGGGAAGTAGAATAACTAACTAACTAACTAACTCACTCACTCACTCACTCACTCACTCACTCACTCACACACACACACACACACACACACACACACACACACACACACACACACACACACTTACTTCTGAATGCCATTATTCTGGAATAGCCTATAACCCAAGCCCAACAGCAATTTAGGACAATGATGCAGTCCAACAAGCAGCTCAGCAGTCCTACAAGCAACTCAATAGCGTGAGCTGGGTACTGAAAATTTTCCATAGCTCTGACCCACAGAAGGTGAACCCAGGGTTCACCAGCAGGCTACATTTTTGTGAGTAGTTCTTTAGGGGGGCAGATATTCTAGGGTTTTTTCCGGGTCAGAGAGAAAGAAAAGTTACACTGAGTGCCCAAAGCAGAAGGAGCCAGGCAGAATCTCTCTTCTCCTCTGCCTGCTGTTGTCAGGTACACCCTCAAAAAGTCTTGAGTGGATATTGTGTGGAACAGGAAACAAACTTCTCTGACCTCATGATTTTGCTGAAGGTAATGAAAGGAATGAGTGGATCCTTTCTATTTCAATTGAATGATGGGAATGGAAACTCTACTGCCTGTAAAATATAGGATGGGAGAACAAAATGTCTAGGAAGCTAATCCTTTATTAATCACTAGTTGATCTCCCTACACTGAGGAACTCTTTCTACATTTTAAGATCTAATTATTTAATCCCTTCATAGTGCCATATTGTTTATAATTTATCCCAGATAAGAAGTGCATTTTCTTGCCAATGCTTAAAATGCAAAGATATTTAACCCTGAACAAATGAAAACTAACATAAAGAAAATGAGCTTTTTTCATTAGGATGCTCTCTGCTCTGGCTGAATAAAGAACATCTTTTTTTCACCTAAATTTTAAGTGATAGAGTGCCCTGGATCAAAATCATAATGACATTTATCCTGTTATTCAACACCTCTAAGAGGTTGAAGGGATTTATAAATATAGTTGTCTTCATGTTTCAGACACATCTTTCACTCTTTTTGACAGTTATTAAATACATTAATTTTCTGGTGGTAATTTCAATGTAATAACCATATAAAAATGTAAGTCTTATTTTCCCATCAGAAAAGAAGAAACTGGGAAGTATCTTCAGAGCCATAAATTAGAGTATGAAAGACCCTTAAGCTGCCATTCACGGAGTGGGGTGGAATTTTGTGTGTCAGAGTTGAATTAGAAAAATATAATGTGGTTACAGTGAAAGGGATTTTTCTATGTAGTACTTCCCTAACCTGGTTAGAGAGAGATAGTAGCCTTATCAGAAGTATTAGTAAGCAAGAAACACATAGACATGAGACACGGTCTTGAATTTTTAGTTAACTCTACCAAAATAAACCCATAAATAATGTAAGGAAAATGCATTATTGAATCAGATAGCTTAAAAATCAAATAACTTGGGAGTAAACATTGGCTTGGTACAACACTCTGTGAAGGACCTGAGTTTATTTCCCGGAGGTGAGGCTAGTTGGCTCAGCTCTGTTCCCGGGCTCTAGGATGTACCTCCTAACCTTAGCTAGATCTTTGGCTAATGTACACTGTTGGCCCCAACGGAACTAGACCAAAGATCATGTAAATGGCCTAAATATACATAACAATAGAAAAATCATCCAAAGGGCATTCCTTCTCCCTAAATGAAGAATAACACATTATTTGTAATGAAAATGCCACTTTTATTCAGAAACATCTATTTTAGGATATATATGGTTCTTAACATCCATCCTTGTTAAAAGCCCCAAATGAGCCCCAGAGAATAGTTGGAAGCAAGCATGGCAGAGCATTTTTAAAGGTTGGCTGGTAGTATTATCCTCATCATTGCTTTTGAGGCAAAACCGGCTGATTTCTTGTTCATTATAAAGACCTTCCTTTCAGACACACCATGACTATTTCACATCCTGCTTTGGCGACTCATTTCATTTTGCTTCATTACTTTTCTTTCTTTTTATTTAATTTTTAATGTTACCAAGGTAATATATGTATATAGTTTAAAAATAAAGTTTAACTTGAAAAAAGCAGTCCCTTTATTCATATTTCTCCACTGCCCAGACCCACTTGAAACTTTCAACTATTTCTTCTAGTATTTCCTTCCATATTTCTAAGGGATATGCTTATGTTGCAATTTTTTGACTTATCAACTTTGTAAAACTTGATTGTCTATTAACTTCTTATAATGGCAGATGAAAAATTTAAGCTCTCTGCTTTCCTCTCACAGATTTACTTCTATTATTATTTAAAATATCAGTAAATAATATTCACTGTTGAACTAAGTATTCTACCATGATTCCATTTCTTTTCTCATACAATTTTTTGTCACTAATTTTCTTTTTTGTTTGTTTTCATTTGCCTTGTTTTCTGTTTACCTAACACTAACTTTTCCTCCAAATGTCCATCCAGAATTGTCAAATGCCCATCAATATTTTTTACAAGCACTCAAATACTTAGAAAAACTTGCAAAAACTCTACCATTTCCATTTTTCCCTATAAGCCTCTTTTTCACTGTCCTTTATCCTCCCATTTCAATCTAGAATGGCTGCTTCTGCACTGCAGGCCTGGGGCACAGTTCTTCTCTTATAACCTGCTTTCATCATTCTGTGTTGGATCACCTACTTCCTATATCCTATTATCTTTTTCAGTTTACTCCCTCACTTTGATAAAGCATATGCAACCTGAGAAAAGATACATAAAAAGTAAAGTTTTGAGTTCTTGTAACCTGTCTTATCTTAACGGTTTTGCTCAAGTTGGAGACTTGCTTGGCAATTCTTGGCTATATAATAGTGATACATTATGAAAGTGATACCAAAAACTCAGCCTCTGTGCACCAGTGCCAAATCGAATCTCAGAGACAGAGCTTTGGGTGAAGTAGAAAAGAATAACTTTATTGCTTTGCCAGGCAAAGGGGGACACAATGGGCTCGTGCCCTCAAAAACTGTGTGGCCCAACTTGGGGGGATTTGGTGAGGAGTTTTATAGCAATGATTCAAGGGCAGGGTTGCTGATAAGGATCAGAGGGTGTACAGGGCCTGCATTCCTTTAATCTGGCCTCAGGTGGTATCTTGATGAGCTCCTGTGGTTCTCAAGGTTATCAAACTGTGACCTTCTCTCTGGAATGAAGAATGCTTCATCAAGTAGTTAACATCTTCCATTTGGTGGGGATTTTTAGTTCTGCAGAAGAGCTCAGGGATATTGTTATGTGTATCACTTGAAGAGGAACCAGGACCCTGTCCCAAGGCTGCACTATTGTTTCTTTTTTTAAAATTTATTTATTTTATTTATTTATTATTTTTGGCTGCCTTTGGTCTTCGTTGCTGCACACGGGCTTTCTCTAGTTGCGGCAAGCGCGGGCTACTCTTCGTTGCGGTGCGTGGACTTCTCATTGCAGTGGCTGCTCTTGTTGCAGAGCACGGACTCTAGGCGCATGGGCTTCAGTAGTTGTGGCTTGCGGACTCTAGAGCGCAGGCTCAGTAGTTGTGGCACACGGGCTTAGTTGCTTCGCGGCATGTGGGATCTTCCGAGACCAGGGCTCAAACCTCTGTTCCCTGCATTGGCAGGTGGATTCTTAACCACTGCACCACCAGGGAAGCCCGGCACTATTGTTTCTTGACTGCTCCTCCCTTGTCTCTGCATCCCCTCCCTTCCCTGATTAGCAACTGTTTGAATCTGCCCTTTGGAACTCAGGGAAGGTCATGGAGGCTGAAGCCTAAACAAGAAATGGGGGACACAGAAAGCCTTCCATTCCCAGGAGCCCCACAGAGTCCTGCTCAGTTTCAAAAGTGATTAGAGTCTCTATGTGTATGTGTGACCAGGCAGAAGCTGGCCTCTTCATAGGGACACTCCAAATGTCAGAGTTCTTTTTCTCTAAGGACCTTAGTTTCTCTAAGAATAGTTACCCACTTCATTATCTTGAGCAAAGCAGTAGTAGTATATACCTGGCTGTGTCTAAGAATGGGGTACAGGAAAAGCGTGAGGGTCCCACTGTCCTTTTTGTTACTGAACCAAACCTTGGGTTCCCTTGCCCACACGAGGTAAAGACAATCTACTGACACTGGGTTGTGGTGAAGGAAAGTTCAGTGTTTATTGCAGGGTGCCAAGCAAGGAGTCAGGACAGCTAATGCTCAAAACCCCTGACATCCCCAATGGGTTTTAGCAAAGCATTTTTAAAGGCAAGGCAGGATAGGGGAGTCACCGTGAAACAGGAGGGAAGTGGGCAGGACACAACCTTTGAAAGAATGACATAGCCCGAGGACATGATATAAATGGGTTAGAACCAAATGGGTCCAAGATGGTGGACACGTCAACTTCCACTAGACCTTGAACCTCAGTATAAGCTCACTGTAACACATCAGCAAGCTAAATGACACACCCACAGGTGCCATGACAGTTCTAAGGTGACCATAAGGATCAAAAAGTGGGCAGTGGCCCAATTCCTGGAAATCCCTGCCCCTTCCCAAAATAGTTGGAATACTCCTCCCACTCATTAGCCTATGAAATTACCCACCCATATAAAGACTGACAACCCCATACCCTGGTGCCGCTCTTGCCTTCTGAGATGGCCCACACTCTGTCTGTGGAGTGTGTTTCTCTCTAAATGAATACACTTCTTACCTATCACTTTGTCTCTCACTGAATTCTTTCTGTGATGAGACATCAAGAACCTGAGCTTCATTAAGTCCTGAAACCAGGTGTGTGATCTCAGTTGGAAGACTGTGGGTTTTGGCTGGGTTTGAGCCCCAGCTGCATGGGTTCAAGTCCCAGTCTGTGTTTTGGCTGGGTTTGAGTCCCAGCCGCATGGGTTCAAGTCCCCAATCTGGGTTTTGGCTGGGTTCAAGTCCCGGCACGTAGGTTCAAGTCCCAATCTGGGTTTTGGCTGGGATCGAGTCCATGCACATGGGTTCAAGTCCCAATCTGAGGTGCATGGTTTCAACAGTGTGTGTGTTCAGCTCATGCACAATTCTCTGGTTGGTTGATGGTGAAGCAAAGTAAAAAGACAATAAATTGTTGCAAATATTTCCTGGTTCTTGCCAGACTCCAAAGGGGATGTATGAATTTCTTCCATTTGGTGAGGGTTTTAGCATCTGTAAAACAGCTCAGGAAATGTGCATCAGATACTGTTACCTAGGCACTTCAGAGAGGAGCTACAGCAGAAGATATGGGGGAGGGGTCTGTCCCAGCAAGGCCCCATAGGGTCCTGCTTGGTTACACTTCTTCTCAGCTCCGTGATTTATCCTTGACCTACACTATCATCCTTGAGTTTGGAGACTCCCCAGTTCAATTTTTCCAGAGACTAAGCTTCTTATCTCCTATTGGAGAAGGAGAGGTAGTCACCACCTGCATGGATCTGAAGAGGGGACCTGGTGAGTCCAAAAACTCTGTATAATATCTTTCAAACGATCATTCTGTTTTCATTTTGTGCCACTTCCCTACCTTCTATGGCACTGACCCTCAGGTTCTGCCAGGATACAGGGGTCACTTCTCATTACTCTTCCCCCTCTGCAGGCACTTAAGTTACACATTTCTTTATTCTGCAGAATTCATTTACACTTTTCCTTCCACTTTTTGTTTTCTGAAAATCTGTTGAAATATTTTGTCTGCTGTTGTCTCCTCTCCTATTTTCTTAGTCCCTGTCAGTGAATACTTTTCATTATTCCTATCCTTGACATTTAAAAAAATTTTATTTATTTGGTTTCGCCGGGTCTTAACTGCAGCAGGCAGGCTCCTTAGTTGTGGCTCGTGGGCTCCTTAGTTGCAGCTCTCCAGCTACTTAGTTGCATCATGCAGCCTCCTTAGTTGTGGCAAGCAAACTCTTAGTTGTGCCATGCATGTGGGATCTAGTTCCCTGATCAGAGACTGAACCCAGACCCCCTGCACTGGGAGCATGGAGTCTTAACCACTGTGCCACCAGGGAAGTTCCTTGATATTTTGCTAAAATTTTGGGAGGAAAACAAGATAAATTCATGTTGTCAGTTTGCCATATTTAACTAGAAGTTTGTTTACCCATTAGTTTTCTATAAGCAAGGTGGTTTCTACATTCTTCTCTGTTTACCTGTGATTACCTGTGATTTAGTGCAGCCTTAACTGAAAGGCTGTTAATTAAAGTAGCCTGTATATGAAGATTGTTTTGACTTCAACTCAGCAATACTTCTTAGGGTCCTGTAGAAAGTGTAACCAAGCAGGACCCTATAAGGAGTTGCTGAGACAGACCCCTCGACCCCATGTCCTCTGCCTACCTCTTGTTTGTAGAAAAGCTATAGTTTTCCGGGCCTCCCATGAGTCACAGAAACCTGGCTCGTGAATTAATGATTGAAAGGATGTGAACATGTAGTGACAAAAATAGTAGTTGGAGCAGGAAAACTGGTAACAACTTAAACAGTAAATGAGCCATATGGCAGTTGCAGAATCTTTAGTTCCTCTCTGAAGTGCATAGATAACAGTATCTGATGTACATTCTGAGTTGCTTTACAAATACTAAAACCCCCACCAAATGGAAGAAGCTAACTACATGATGACCATGAGTACTTAGCCCCCAGACCTACTGGAGCCTGAGGATTGATAATTTTAACCCCTGTGTCACCTCCCTGTTACCTCACCATCAGCCAATCAGATAATTGTGCATGAGCTGATCACACACCCTGCTACTTCCCTGCCTCACCTGGCCTTTAAAAACTCTTCCCTGAAACCCATTGAGGAGTTTGGGTTTTTTGAGCATTAGCTGCCCCAGAATCCTTGTCTGTCACCTTGCAATAAATGCTGCACTTTCCTTCACAACAGCCCGGTGTCAGTAGATTGGCTTTACTGTGCATTGGTGAGTGGACCCAAGTTTGATTCGGTAACAAAAGTAATTTTATTTTTCTATACTTTAGGGAACACCATCAATCTTGGGACTATTACTAGTTAATGAAAATATCAGTGTACCCTTCATCAGTTGTCTCTCAAACACCTATCCTAAGCACTGTAGTGAGAGAATTATAAGGAGATAGTAAGTTGAAATCTCATAAAGGCAATTCAGGTATTTGTGTGGGAATTTTTTCAGCTAACCTTTACTTATTATGTAAATCCAAACATCAGATAATCATATATATAGCTTCAAGTTACACTAAGATATTTTATGCAATTCTGAGACCTATTAATATCTCAGTCATTTATTCAGAACTATCCCTGCCAGCAAGAAATTATATAGACTCAATTTTTTTCTACTTATTTAGTCTGAGAAAGATCTATGGCAGGAGATTGGGCTTCTTAAAAAGAAAAAAAAAGAAGTGAAAGAGAAGTTAAACTGCATAATTCCTTGTTCAAGAATTTATTACATTGTTAAATGTTTTAAAGCAGTGTAAAAAAAAAAAGAAGAAAGAAGCTTTGGTAGGCAGAATAATGCCTCCCACAAAGATGTCCATGTCCTAATTCCTGGAGCCTGTGAACATGTCCATGTCTTAACTGCTGAAGCCTGTGAATATGTTATAATACTTAGAAAAGGCCAATTAAGATTGCGGATGGAATTAAGGTTGCTAATCAGCTGACTTTGAAATGGGGAGATTATCCTGAATTATCCAGGTGGGCCCAATGTCATCACAAGGGTACTTATAAGTGGAGGAGGGAGGAAGAAGACTATCAGACTGATGGAATGACAGTCTTGGCCAGCCATTGCTGGCTTTGAAGATGGAGGAAGGGGGCCAGGTATCAAGGAATGTGGGCTATCTCTAGAAACTGAAAAAAGCAAGGAAATGGATTCTTCCCTGGAACCCCCAGAAAAGAATGCTGCCCTGCTGACACTTTAATGTTAATCCAATGAGACCTGTACCAGACTTCTGACTTCCAAAACTGTAAGATAATTAAGCCACTAAATATGTGGTAACTTGTTACAGCAACCATAGAAAACTAGTACATGAGCCATATGGTGAGACTACACTTCATTTATTCAGCATACTTATTGAACACTAACTAGTACAAATCACTGTACAGGTAATATGAAGGCTACAGAGATGAAACATAAGAGCCTTAATTTTTAGGAACTTATAGTCTAGTAGAGTGGATGAGATACTGCTTTGTTTCAGATGTGCTACAGATTGATAGGAAGACCCTCACAGCCTGCATGCACCTACGTGCACACACACACAGGCACAGTTCTTGATTTATTTACCCAAGGATATACAAATTTACCAGAAGTGAGGTGCCTATGAGAGCAGGAGCAAAACAGCATAATTCCTGTAACCCTTTGAGTCCCTAATGTGAGGCACACAGTAGCAGTAATACTGCTTGAATAAGGCAGAGTCTTTCTGGGTGCAAGAAATATGATTTTGTGTTACACTGTACCCTTCTCTATGTGTGGCTTATATCACTGTTGAGGAAGAATTAAATAATCTTTGCACTTCTGTTTAAGGGGATATTAATAAACATCACTGTTCTCCTGCTTCTTCAATTGAACTCAGCATCATGAGGCTACATGTCACCTGGGGTGAAAAAGCAGAGTCAGTGAGTACTAAGGTGCACCTGAGAAGTATTTCTTCCTTGAGCTCTGCAGTGTTCCAGAAAGCCCATTTCCCCATAGCTATTTATGTAAGTGAATCTGATCACTGTACATAGAAGGTAGGAATTGATAAGAGGAATATGTATTTATACACAGAAACACACACATAGACATGTAGCTTTAGATATTTATAAACAAACATTGCTAAGGTGATTAATGTATTCTCTTAAGCAAACAGATTCAAGGCAGATTTTAGGATAAATCTGGGCTTCGAAGGGTCAGAGAGGAGAAATTAATCATGAAGAAAAGAAAATATCTTGCTGAGGAAAAAAACAGTGACAGAAACAGCAAATGTTGCATCATGCTTATAATTTTTTTTTTCTCCCGTCTTGGCTTGCAAGAAGGGATAGCTACAGTGACAGGGAAAGGCTAGAGAACAATAAAGCCTTGGAAGATCTAAAATCAAGGAAATCAGGGTTAGATTAAATAGTGGTTAATGGCTGAGTTTAGTGTTGCTACCACAATCATGAAATTCAACAATGATCATTTTAGCACCTACTATGCGCTCAATAGGTTTTGTGAGAATACAGAGATGAGCAAGAACAAGTTCTTGGCATCAAGTAATTTTCAGTCTAGCATTTGGGTATAAATACTCATATAACTCTAATGCAAGGTCAGATATAGGAACTCTTAGCTAGAAGAACAGGGCCATGTTAGTCAAAGATGGAGAGGCATCAGACTGATGGGTGATGGGGGATGGGACGGAGGAAAAGAGGAAAGTCTCAATGAGGGAGGAGGTATTCAAATCGAGCAACAGAGATGGTTAGAAGTTCAACAAGAAAAATGGACTGGAAAAAATGTGGACCATTGGGAAACAAGACCAAGTCTCTGCCCTCAGTGAGCTCAGAGTCTTTGGGGGACTATGATGGACAAGTCACTTAATGTTACCGATTGAATTGGGCCCTGCTGCTCGCTGCTTACAAAATTAAACTCATAAACATTGGTAGAGGGGAAAAATTGTCTTTAATCAGAATGCTGGCAATCTGGGGAGATGGTGGACTCAGTGTCCCCAAAGAACCACCTCTGAAGATTCTGCTCGGCCATGAAAGTTTTAAAGGAAAGGGCAAAAGTAATCTCAGTTAATCACTGAGATAGGAGGGTCAGAGTCATCATGATCCCCCAATGAATGCAGGCTCTTCAACTCCTCGTGATCTTCCTCTAGATGTTGTCTTGTTCACACAGTTTGGTCACACAGTTTGTTTGTTGGATTACTGAAGGGGAAGCTAGGAAAGAGATCTGGTCGTCTGTTAATTACTTATTCTTCATGTCTACTTCTTTGATCTACAGAAAGAACCGACAAGTTTGGCAAGGTATTGTGTGATTAAAAGATTTGAAAGCTGTGCTCAGGCCGGAGATGAGTAGAGCAGCAGTCCCCAACCTTTTTGGCACCAGGGACCAGTTTCGTGGAAGACAATTTTTCTATGGACCAGGGGGGTAGAGGGTGTTCAGGAGGTAATGAGAGTGATGGGGAGTGGCAAATGAAGCTTCCCTCGCTCACCACTCACCTCCTGCTGTGCAGCCAGGTTCCTAACAGGCTGTGGACCGTTATGGGTCCTCAGCCCGGGGGTTGGGGACTCCTGGAGTAGAGCATGGGGGAGGCTGGTTAACAGTTAGTTACAATAGAGCTTTGCTAAAGTGACAAGGAAAAGGGCTTCCTGCTGAGGGTGGTTTCCTGCAAAGAGCTGCTTACGTTAACCTTTTGAAGCCTCACTTTCCTCATCTTTGAAAATGGAGCTTGGAATGGCTTTCCTACATGGAGCTATGGTAAGGCTCAAATTACTGTATGTGAAAGAACAGTTAAAAAGTATGACGGGAAAGCAACCTAAATGTCCATTGACGGAGGAATGGATAAAGAAGATGTGGTACATATATACAATGGAATATTACTCAGCAATAAAAAAGAATGAAATAATGCCTTTGCAGTGACATGGATGGACGTAGAGATTGTCACACTGAGTGAAGTAAGTCAGACAGAGAAAGACTAATATATGATATCACTTATATGTGGAATCTAAAAATATGGTACAAATGAACCTATTTACAAAACCGAAATAGTCACAGATGTAGAAAACAAACTTTCGGTTACCAAGGGGGCAAGGGGGCAGGGACGGATAAATTGCAAGATTGGGACTGACATATACACACTACTATATATAAAATAGATAACTAATAAGGACCTACTGTATAGCACAGGGAACTCTACTCAATAATCTGTAATGACCTATATGGGAAAAGAATCTAAAAAAGAGTGGATATACATATATGTATACCTGATTCACTTTGCTGTACACCTAAAATTAACACAACATTGTAAATCAACTATACTGCAATAAAAATTAATTTTTAAAAATAGCAAAAAAGAAGTATGAAGGGCATTATAAATGTTCAGTGATATGATTGTGTGAATCTGGCTATCCTCTCCCACTTCTTAGTCCTTCTGCATTGCATAGAGGAGTCTCCTGGGCCAGACTGAACCAGGGTAAGTGCTTGTCCTCTTAACTGCTGCAGTGATGAGTCAGATGAATGCCTTGACTCCAACACATTTGCCTGGCTCTCTGACATTCTCTGGCACTGTTTCTTGAATAAGCATATTCCTACTTGATTGACCTATTGGGAAAATGGATTCTTATCTGGGAGGCATCAGGCCTCTGAACACCGGGTTGGAGCTCTTCTTGCTGGTGCCCTCTGAACCACTGGTGTCTTGTCAGACAGCAACTTCTCCCCAGAGTTAACCTTGTTATGCTCTTCAGCTGAGGTCTTCCAAGTGGGAGGTGCAGCAGCAAATGGAAGACTTTCAAAAATCTATCTGTGGGTAACTTTTACTGAAAATATTGCTATTAATGCACGCATATTCACCGAAGAGTAATGGAACAAAGGAAGAGGGAGTGGGCTTTTGAAATTGATGGCTCGGGTGAACACAATTTGTACTAAGTTTGCCTCTCAATTGGACTTGTGACAGCTTTCAGCTCGGTTTGAAACATCAGAGACATTTGTCTTTTGTCCCTTGAAGGGGAAGTGGCTAAATTGATTTGGGTTATTTGTCTGGAAAACTGTTTGGATGCATGAAACAGCCTCTTTGATAAAGAGGGCCCCTTGGTCATGGCTACCTTTTATAATTACAAAGTGCACCGTGTTTATCAGCAATAGAGATGTATAGTTTCTCTGTGGAAATGTTCTGGCTGAATTGCAGCTGTTTATCATTAGCTCTAAAGCAAAAGCTCTGAATGGGTTGTGACGACTGCCAGACAGGTGTTATTTAAATAAATAAATAAAACATTGGGAGAATTCTGATTACATTTCTCAAAGAAGTGGCATCTCAGGTAGTGAGAATAATCATCCTGAGCGCTAGTCTCCCCCCCCGCCCACCAGCCTGCACCTGCGGAAGTTGAGCGACAGCTCTGGGGTGGGTGGAGCGGTGGTGGTGGATCTACTTAAAGTATCGCTGCTCCAGGATTATATGGAAGATGAAAGGAGTACAAGAGTTGGATGGCCCCCTGATATATTGCATATTTCCATCTGGTACCGAATGAGGAAACTGGCGGAAACTTGATGTGCCCCTTTATATGACTGAGAGTAGTATCTTAAGAAGCAATACATAGTCCATAGAGAGAGAACTTTTTTTTGAAGATAGAAACATGGAATATAGCTTGGTTTTTCAATCTATAAGATGGGTAAGGTGATGCTTTCTGTTTACCTCTCTAGGCCCTTTATGTGTGTTAGTTAACCAAGACAGTGCATGCAAAACAGTGCAATGCCTGCCTGTCACGGGGTAGGGACTTTATAAAATATCACATTGCTATTGTTGATAAACGTGGTGCACTTATTTGAAAAATGAGTGGATACATGAACAGAGGGTAGTGGGAAGCTCCACTTGGGTGTGTCCCTTTGGGAGGAAACATGCTCCTGGGTAAACCTCTGAGTGTCTTAAATGGAAATAGGTGAGGAGTCCATAAAAGGGAGAAAGTTCTAGGCAACAATTACATGGCCTTCCCTGGTTCTATCAGAGAAGAAACTACGAAGATTCCTCTTTCACTTCTCACAATTCCTTCATCCTCTTATTCCTGCAAATATTTTTGGCAATCGAGTATCTGTACTGTCCTCTCCTATGTTAAGCATGGATCATCATGCTATTAGAGTGCTATTCCCATTATGAGGTTCTCTTTTTTTATTAATAGTTATAATATTAGCATAGGTATCGTGTTTTGTTTTGTTTTGTTTTGTTTGCGGTACGCGGGCCTCTCACTGTTGTGGCCTCTCCCGTTGCGGAGCACAGGCTCTGGACGTGCAGGCTCAGCGGCCATGGCTCATGGCCCCAGCCGCTCCGCGGCATGTGGGATCTTCGCGGACCGGGGCACGAACCCGTGTCCCCTGCATCGGCAGGCAGACTCTCAACCACTGCACCACCAGGGAAGCCCTAAGTATAGTTTTATTGAATGCTTATTATATGTTAGGCCCTGGGACAAGCATCTTTGCATGCCTTACCTCATTTCATACTTAATATCCTTTAAGGTGTAGGTATACTGAGGCCCAATGAGGTTAAGTAATTTTTATAAAATCATATGGCCAGAAGAATGTGAATACATTTCAGAAGAATATTAAGAAATACTAAATATTTTTAAATAGTGTATTGGAGGAAAGGAAAAATGCAAATGGAATTGTTTTGTCAGGCCAAATGAAGTCTGAGGAGTGAATTCCTAATCATCTTCAAGTTTATGAAGGAATATTGTCCTTGATTTCTTTAGGGAGAATGGCAAGAAGACATGGGCTAATGTAGATGAAAAGACAGAAAGAAGGTACCATGTGCTGTGGTCAAACCTCTGGAATAAATGACCCATGGATGATGGCCAATTCCACAGTTAGCCAGGGGGCTTGGTTGATTTGTTCAAATGCTTGCTCAGTAACCAGGGTCAAATGAGCTAACCTTTTGAAACACAAGGCTCAAGATATAGGCGCATGTTTCTGCCTCCAGATTTATTTTGCTTTCTGTCCATTGCTTTAGAGTGATCCATTTCATTAAACTATTTTCATGTTTTAAATGCATCAACTTGGTGACGTGACTTACTTTTTTTTTAACATCTTTATTGGAGTATAATTGCTTTGCAAGGGTGTGTTAGTTTCTGCTTTATAACACAGTGAATCAGTTATACATATACATATATCCCCATATCTCCTCTGTCTTGCGTCTCCCTCCCTCCCCCCTCCCTATCCCACCCCTCTAGGTGGTCACAAAGCACCGAGCTGATCTCCCTGTGCTATGCAACTTCTTCCCACTAGCTATCTATTTTACATTTGGTAGTGTATATAAGTCCATGCCACTCTCTCACTTTGTCCCATCTTACCCTTCCCCCTCCCCATGTCCTCAAGTCCATTCTTTAGTAGGTCTGCTTCTTTATTCCCATCCTGCCCCTAGGTTCTTCATGACCTTTTTTTTTTTTTAGATTCCATATATATGTGTTAGCATACGGTATTTGTTTTCTCTTTCTGACTTACTTCACTCTGTATGGCAGACTCTAGGTCCATCCACCTCACTACAAATGACTCAATTTCATTTCTTTTTATGGCTGAGTAATATTCCATTGTATATATGTGCCACACCTTCTTTATCCATTCATCTGTTGATGGACACTTAGGTTGCTTCCATGTTCTGGCTATTGTAAATAGTGTTGCAGTGAAAACTGTGGTACATGACACTTTTGACTTATGGTTTTCTCAGGGTATATGCCCAGTAGTGGGATTGCTGGGTCGTATGGTAGTTCTATTTTTAGTTTTTTAAGGAACCTCCATACTGTTCTCCATAGTGGCTGTATCAATTTACATTCCCACCAACAGTGCAAGAGGGTTCCCTTTTCTCCACACCTTCTCCAGCATTTATTGTTTGTAGATTTTTTGATGATGGCCATTCTGACCGGTGTGAGATGATATCTCATTGTAGTTTTGATTTGCATTTCTCTAATGATTAATGATGTTGAGCACTCTTTCATGTGTTTGTTGGCAATCTGTATATCTTCTCTCGAGAAATGTGACAACATTTTTATATGTGAAAACCTTTTTTAAAATTTTTAAATATTCTCATCTAAAATGCAAAATTCATATTGACCCTGAAATAGCAATTAATATAATTCCTGAGAACAGTCTTTAAATCTCAGGGTTAAAAGTCTGGGCTACATATTCTTTGAGTATACACCTAAGATGATAGTTAGCCTTTGGAAAAAAAATAAGACAGACAACTGCCAAAAATATGACTAGAAAGGATAAAGGAGTTTGAACTGTAATCTTAGACTAGGATATATGTATATGGCAGGATACGTGTTAAGTATCCAGATCCAAAATCTCTTTAATATGTATGATTTGAGAATTGCATAGTGAAGTGGAATCCATAGCACCTTCCTCATGTACAGTGACATATCAAACAAGCTCCAAGTTCAATTATTATTATCTTAATGTGCAAAGTTATTTATCGATCTTTCATGAATTTCTCTCATGCTTATAATTATAGTACCTGGGCACTTAATGAATCAGTTAACAATGAAATCAGTATACCATCCTAACCTTTCTACCTGCAACCAGAGATCACTTTGGGGCCATGTGTACATTAGTTCTCTAGAGTACTTAGAACAATGTGGGCATTTAATAAATGATGATCAATAACAATACAGATAAGTCTATGCATTGAAGAGGATAGAATTATAACTTTGGATCAATTTTTTGAAATGCTTTCACTTGAAACAGACCTGAAATTGATCTAAGGGAACAGCAATAAACTGCAAATATGGATAATACATTTTTTTCTTTCAAGTGAAATATGAACAAAATGTGCATTTAACAATTATTACTGCCTTATTATGCTCATGGTGGCTAGGCCTGTTTGGTTTTTTAATCTAGATACTTTCCTGAAGTCCCTACCTTTAGACTTGCAGCAGATGAAGTCTTACTAGTTTCCCCACTCAGTCTCTTTGAAGGATTTATGAGCACTTGTATCAGCCTCAGGGATCTCCTTTATGGACTTGTTCTCAGCTCTGGCGTTTGACAGGACAAACCTTCTACACCCCAGAGTTCAAGTCTTCCCTACCTAAACTGGCTGACGAGTCCTGTCTCTTTGATTCCAAAGCGGGAATCTTGGAGTTCCTGGTTCTTGAACCTGACCTAAACAGATTTTGCTCTGACCACTGATTATTCCAGATGGGATCTTGTAGACTAGTACTTGTTATCTTATTGAGTTCACAAAACTCCTTAAAAATCATCTGAAACTTATGGATGATTGCCCCAGAAAAATTTTTCATAACAATCCTAGTTTATTTATGGATCCCTAGATACTCATCTATGAGCCCCAGGTTAAGAATCACGGCTTTAAACTGTCACAGGCACTTTTTGGTACTCTGAAGCTAGACCCAAAGATTACAGGAAAGTGGTATATTCCAAAAGTATTTTCGGGAAAAGGTAATTTCCACTTTAAGCAAATTCGTATAATTTATCCCTTAGTTTGACATTGTCCAGAGACTCAAGTTGCATAGAAACTAGCATGAGGTAAAAATTTAATACCAAAACTGTAAGTGGAAAATAATATAGCAGTTTTGTTTATGTTGCTAAGATTAAGATCAGAGTATTTTCTTTTGGAATTGTGTGTCTTCTGGGTTGGCAGGAATATTAAAGTTCATCTTATCCAACAGCATTTCTGATGCTTGAATCCCCACTATGTTGATCAGTTTTCCTTTTGCTTCTGAGTTAGTTCTCACATTTTTAATGTCTGGGGAAGGAGCAATTTTTTAATCAGTTTTTAAAGCCATTAGTTTGAGAATTTAAATATACTTTCTCTTTACATAAGGAAAGTTTAGCCTATTGTGACCTCAGGTGTTTTTCTCAAAATTGTAAAGAATAAAGCAAATGGTTCATGCAGTAAAAGTATATGACATAATCCATTTATTTTTTCCTGACCTGTTCTTATCTATATTCTAACATTTGGCTTCTGCAGTCGTTGACATGACATTATTCTTTTTTTATGATGAGAGATGGTAACACTTTTTGAATGAGAAATAGAAGATCATTGTTGGACCAGATAAAGAAAAATTGAGTCACTTATTTGCAAAATGCTTTTCTCTCTGTGACATTCACTACCTAAATTAATAGCATATTTTAGAAGTCAGCCTTTTATACCATGGATATTCTAACTCAACAACTTGGATAGAAATGTAGTGAAGAGAACAAAGTATTTTTGAATGTCAGCTCCAGTAATTCTAGTTATATTTTCCATGTGTTTTCATCAAACTTGTGGATTCCAAATGTCTTTATCCTTTCACAAATTCTTCCTCCCTCTTTTACTTTCATGTTGAAGTGTATAAAAACCCTAATTTTATGTATGAGAAAGGATTGAAAAATAATGAGACCAACTTCAACAACAACGTATGTGCTAATGAACATTGACCTTCAAAGTAGACACCTTGGGAGCCTGCACAATTATCCCAGTTGTCATTGCTAAAAATAGTTTACAATTTTGTTTCAGAGCTAGTTCATGAGCCACAGCTGTTCCACTGGCCAATGGGGTTAGATCTGTGGTTATCAACTTTGTTTCACATTAGGAGCACCTACGAAGCTTTTAAAATATGGTGTCCAGGCCCACCTCTAGAGATTCCAGTTTAATTGGTATGGAGTGTGGCTGGGCATGGGGTTTTTTGGACTTCTCCAGTTGGTTCTAATGTGCAGACAGGATTGACAACCTTTGGGCTAAAGGTTTTAAAGGTACCTAATAGCTTATCTGCCTCTTAAGAATGCTTTAAAACCAAATTTCACAGCTTAAAGACATTCAAAGTGAAGTAATAGAATAGCCTGTCAGGTAATTTACCATGGCTCTCTAATTCGCCATGAGTTCTCCAGTCCAATGGCTAATTCAGCACTTTGTCTTACAAGCACATTGCCCAGAAAGCCATTGAACTTTTTTTTTTTTTTTTTTTTTTTTTTTTTTTTGCGGTACACAGGGATCTCACTGTTGTGGCCTCTCCCGTTGCGGAGCACAGGCTCTGGACGCGCAGGCTCAGCGGCCATGGCTCAGGGGCCCAGCTGCTCCGCGGCATGTGGGATCTTCCTGGACCGGAGCACGAACCCGTGTCCCCTGCATCGGCAGGCGGACTCTCAACCACTGCGCCACGAGGGAAGCCCCCATTGAACTGTCTTTAACAAAGGAAATCTAAAAGGGAACCATATTCACAATCAGGGCAATCTTTAAAATTTGACTTTCAGTTGACTGGGTTTAGATTTATATTTAGTTCGTTGAAGAAGGTTATTTTTGTTCTGTACTCTTGAATAAATGGGTACTGAATTAATGTTTTTTTTTTTTTTTACCACATAACAGCAAAGAAGGAGTTTTTGTTTGCTTTTACAGCAGAGGGAGAGGAGCAGCTAAAAATACTCTTTTTATCCCATGGTCTTAGCTTATGTGGATTTGAGATTTTGTTCCAGCTTCATGGTACTTGCTCTATCAATAATTTCTCCATAATGCTGATTTTTTATTGAATATGTCTTACAAAATGAGATACTATCTAACACTTCCAAAGTTCTGAATGATTTTACAGAAATACTTGATGTAGTAGAAACATTTTTAGCTCTCCCTCAAATTAATGAGGTTTGACTTTTACTACAACGATAAACATATTTATTTGATCAATATATTTGATGGAATTAGATTTAGGAGCAGAACTCATTCTCAAAACAAAAAATGAAAGTACAATAACTTACAGATAAAGTGAATGATAAAAATGTAGTTATAGGAAGAACGGGGAAAGTTGAAATTATGGCCTATGTGTTTTCCATGGGAAGAGAAATTTTTAAGTTACAAAGAAACAAACAAAACTCATCATTTTGGAAAAGCTCCATATCTGTTGATGGTGAACTAAAGAGAGGCCTCAAGTCCACTGGTGAGGCTATTACACTTATGCTCTTGATAATGATGCGAACCTTGTTGTCTATTAATTCAAATTGGAATGTTAAAGGGGTGTTAATGAATTTCATCATGGCTGTTAAGAACTACCTATGAGGAACTGATACAATCCGATTGATAAGTAAGGTTGAGGGGGGAGGATCTGAAAGAAAATGCTGAAATACAGGCATCTGCCTATTCCCACAAAACCTAGGATTTCAAAAATTCCAAATAATTCCACTGTCCATGTAAAATTTTAGAAATGATTCTCATATTCGATGAGGAACATTTCTTGTTTACTAGGGTGGTAAAGAACTTTAAAAAAATTTAGATGTGTTCCATGCATGTACTTCATAGACCAATATTTTGTCCCCTTTCATTCTTTAAAAATATCATAATAACCACTGTTTATTGAGCATATGCTAGGTGCCAGGCACACTGCTTTATTAGATTGAAGTATAAAAGTGCCATCTTTGACCATTGTTGATCTACATAAATAGCAATTGCATATAGTTCAACCTAATACATTATTTCAATTTATTTTTAGAACTACACTATGAGGTAGTTACTATTATCCTTCATTTCATAGATGAGGAAGCTGAGGTTCAGAGAATTAATTTGAGTCTCCAGAACAAGATAATGGCAGAAGCATGATTCAAACTCAGAATGACCCAATTCCAAAGTAATTTTCTAGTACAGTACTGTTTCTGGCATTTTCCAATTTATTTAAGTGGTGTAAGCATAAGACACACCTATGATAGAGGTTCAACTTTCAATTGTTCAAGAATGGAGCAGTATTGATGGATATAAGTTATCTTATATAGTTACACTAAATTGGAAGTTACAAATTAAAAAGGAGTGACAAAATATAAAAGTATGAATGCCAAAGAGAAATGTAAGTTTTACACTAGCTGGCATAGATCTAAATGTTATCTTCTGTGGTTGCTAAAAATTAGCAGCTATACATACTTAGCCATATGGGTGTGAAACCATCCAGTAATTTACTACGTGACTTTGAGCAATTAACCTTCCTCTCTGAGCTTCAGCTTGCCCATACGTAAGATGAAGGGTTAGGCTTAACAAATCTTTAAGATAATTTCCACATGGACTATTCTGTGATTGCCAGGATTCTGTGCATTCTAGCACTTAGATTCTTTCATGTAGTATTCACTCAATATGTCCTATGGAATAAATGGATTTGAAAAATCACCAAAGTAAAAGGCAGAAATGTTTGTTTTTAGTCTGTTAATTCAAACACGTATTTGAGCATCTATGTGTTTACCATCTTGCCACCTTGCCTAGGACTGGGTGTGTGTGTGTGGGGGGGGGTAGCGTTCAGGATCAATGGGGAGATGATGAACAGATACCGTCAGAGAAATGAAAAGATCAGGTATGCATATAAAAATATACAGAATATAGAATATAGAGGGATGGCATGGCCATGCCCTGAGACATTGAAGGAGAGATTGAGCTGAGGAGAAGAGTTCAGTTTTGGATATGGAAGGTTTATCTTACTGCATATAAGATATTCAAAGTGGAGATGTCCTATTGGACTTTTGGGACTAGAGAGCTCGGAAGGAGAAATTGGCTGGAGATCCATGCTTTAAGGATATTTGTTTAGTAATAAATTAATTTTCCTTCATTCTTTGTTCTGTGTGAGGTTTAGCTATACATCAGGAGCCATTTATAGAAGACAGACACAAGGCATATACTGAGAAGCAATATCAAGACAAGGGAGGGAAAGAAATTTCAAGGGAAGATGCTGAGAATCTAGTGAGGACTTTCCAAAGCCATAATGTAGAAAGAAAGCTGAGATTGGAAGCTGGGGTACACAGTTATGAAATGGATCATAGGAATATGAATTGGGTTTCAGGAAAGTTCTGCAAGGTCTTCCAAATCCCCTCTACATCATTTAATGCAGTCTCTATTTAGCTGTCTACACATATATAGTAGCCTTTGCCACTTAAACACACTGCTTAATCTCAGACATTACTATAGCAGCTGACATGAAGGGTACTTGGGGATTGAGAAGAAAAATGACAGACCAACCTTCAGAAAATCAAGTAACCAGTAATGAGGGACATTGACGAGATGGTTTGCAGAAGGAGAGGAATCACTGCTCATTACAAGTAAACCTTTAGTGTTTCTTTCTGGATAATAGAATGAGAAGTGAGAGTATAGGAGGACTGTACTAGAGACTGAACAATCAGTAAGCCCTTTACTCTCTTTACTTTCCATCCTGTGTGTCATATGGCATCATTCAAGTTTCTGTTTAGGTCATTCTTTGTGGAAAGTTCATTGTCTCTGAAGTCCGTTAGTGAGGAGTGAGCTATAGATCTGATAATCAAACTAGAGAAGTGACCGCAGTGGAAAGGCCATAAATGGAGAGCACGGAGAGGATGCCCAATCTTTGCTTTAATTAGTATTCAACATTATGTTGATGGTAGAGGATTTTTATCATGTCATGTATTATGGACAGACACTAGGGAGCTGGAAGTATATCACTCAAATTTTTTCCCTTGAAGTATTTTATTTATTACTTTGGAGCATTTATTTAGAGAGTTCTTGCTTCTGCCCATTCTCACAGAAGGTGATAAGGGCATATCTATAAATTTAGACATGATTTGGAAGTTCTGACTTTTCTGTTAGACTGATTGTTACCCCTGGAAATGTGTCAAGATCATGAAGTCAATGAATCCCAGACACTAAGTGTTGTTATTCCTAATTTATAGAACACGAACAAAAACAGTGCAAGGCAAGGTGATGCTTTCTAAAAGAGTTAATTTTCAGAGACAGTGTCAGGACAGCCTGAGCCACATATGAGCTTTAATAGAGCACAGAACAGAGACTAAGTAAATATCTTGTCTCTGCCAATATTCTGAGAAAAATCAGGATTTTACACTCTGGCAGAGTGAATACTGTGCGGTACCTGCACTGTCATAGCCATCATCTTTTCCGAGGCCTTGGCTGGAGAAAATGGAATTGTCCATGCAAAGGAATGAGGGCAGACACTAAGGAAAATCCACAGAGGCAGCACAGCACATTGAGTAGTCAGAGAAGAGAAAACAAAGTGGAAACTCCTGACAGACGAACTATTACAAATACCAGAGGGAGAGTAAAAATAATTAGATGATTTCATCTTAAAATACTGTGTCCTTTTAACCTCCATCTCCCCTATTGTTTTACCTGTGTTTCCTCTTATGGGAACAACTTGTCATTTCATTTTACATATTTAGTCATGCAAACCCAATAACCTTGAAATGTTCATGGGTTACAGTTGTCACTATGATTAGGGGTATTATTTTTGTTATTTTTTTATTGTCTTTCCCAGATATTGAATAAACATGAAAATTACTTTAGAGATATGGAAATGGTTTGGCTAAAACAACATTCTGCCCTTCAGATGAGAGCCCTACAAGCTTATGATATTGTATGCACCCATTCATTCAGGCATTCTTTCATTCATACAGAATTATTTCTTGAGTTCTTCTATTTTCCAGGCTTTCTCTAGGTATCGAGAGATCAATGCTATATAAATCCTGCTCTCAAAGTGCTAACCATCTGTTCAGAATAATTTTGCTTCTAAGAGTCTATGTAAGTTCCATAAAAACAATCTCAGTCTTTCATCTTATTCCTCTTTCTATCACAGTTGCATTTTCTTTTTGAAATGTGAGGCCATTAGAGTTCACCTTTTTAAAAAAAAATTTATTGAAATATAGTTGATCTACAATGTTGTGTTTAATTAGACTTCACCTTGAAATTGCAAGTAATAGGTATCAAATGAGCTACAAATCCGAATAGTAAACAATATCAATGTTTAGGGATTCATTTGGGGTCCTAGATTACCCTCTTCTATTTAAAAATAATAGTGAGGTTACATCATAAAAAACCTTCACTATATCTCAGACTTGAAAACCCTCAGAGTCACATACTGTGCCTCTGTCCAACCCAATTATCAAGGCAGTTCTACTGTTCCACAGTTAGGGATAAAGAACCACAAAATATTTACAAGCAGATTCCTTTATGAAAAAGTACCCTAACTACAGTCTGAACTACAGTGGTACCCAGAGCTTGTCCTGAGGTTAATTTGATTTATAAAATATTGCCTCAATCATCATTCAGAGTCTGGAGTACTTTTACTAGAAACTGTATTCAGGTGAGCTCAATGTTTGTGACTCTGGTAACCCTGAGTATTGCATCTGGCCAGAGAAACCTGAAGTCCTGTGAAGAGTTTTAGGATGGCTGGTAGTGAACAGGAAAGGTGGGTCCTTTTCCGCTCCTTCATATAGACAGACTTAATATAGTTAGTCTGCACGTTCTCTCCATTAAAAATACCAACTTTCTGTGTATTTACCCACTTTTTTTTCTTCTCTTCTTGGCAAATCTTGAACTTCATTGTCCATAAATTTGGTTGGGAGCTGACATCATTAGCTGTCATTCTGATTCTAAGCCAGGACAAGGGTGCACAGCAGGAAGATTCAGTGATCAGAAAATATTCTCTGTGGAAAGCCACTTATCAATACATCTTTGTGGGGTTAATCCCCGTTAAGAGACTAACTGCTTATTGGTATTTCATTGACACTCTTTGGGTTAAATCTTCCACCTCACTTTCACCTAAGCCCCTGGGGCTATTTTGATGCTGCATTAAGGAAGTAAATCAACCAATTTATCAACATGTTACATGGATAATTGGAGCCAAGACTGCAGCAAAAATTTGAATTTTATTCTTTTGTTTCTTTTTTTTTCTTTCTATGATAAAAAGAGAGAGAAATAACTCTTCATTGGCTAAAGGGTTTTCATACCATGGTCCTTGCCAAATGATGTAAACCAGCAAGTTTTTACAAATCTCATCCATACCATGCCTCACCCAGTTATGCTTTTTAACACGAAGCGGCCTTACTGGACAGTGTAACATTTAGTGAGGTGTAATTGGTTTCCTTTTACCCTGTCAGCCTGAGAGACAAATCACCCATTCCAATGAGCAAACATCTTTTCCTCGATCAACCTTGCAGTGACCTTGGCATGACTCCTCTCCATTTGGAAGTAATGACACCCGAGTCCCATTAATCTTCTCAGTGATGCTGTCTGGCCTCATGTAATGGTTACCAACCCTTGAGTTGCTCTAAGGAAATGAAGCATTATGCAAATTTGCACTCATTCCACCGAGGTCATCCTTTTCAGTATTTCCACCAAAAGAATAATGCTTCATTCATGCTTACTCCAGCTTATGAATGGTGTCTCTTAGGAGCTGTGCGGCCCTTACTCGTTTGCTCTGTAGCCTGTATGACCTTCCTGTTTGCTCTGTAGCCTGTATGACCTTCCCTGAGAGGACTCCTTTGCAGTGTAATTAGGATGACAGACCCCAGTGTTGTAAGTTGATGTCTCACATCAGCATATGCGTTTAGGGTACTGATGGGATTAAGGCTGAAGAAGAAAAAGAAAAAGAAGCACCTTTTTTCTCTGAAGTATTTAGGGTATTTATTTGGCTCCTAGCTCTCTGAAAGGCAAGCCTGCCCTCAGCCACAAGTGAGAGAAGCAGTTTTCCTTTTACTTCACACTTCCAGAATGGCTAAATGATTGTAAACTGTTAAAGATGAGTGGAAACTTCATTTTGGGGAGGCTTTCGTATAGTTCTGTGATGCCAGGATGAGCAAAATTAATCTGTTCCAGAATGTTGTTTTTCAACCTTTTATAATTAGTCAAAAAAATATTATAAGGCTATGCCTAGCTTTAAGAACAATAGATATTTGCCAAGTAAGAAGTCATTATTTGCATTTCAAGAAGTCTTCACTTGACTAATTACAGAAAGTTTCTTGAACTCCATAGTGCACCTCTGCATTTATTTACAGATTATTAAATGTTTGACAGAAAGGCTGATGGACAGAAAAAGTGAAAATGCAAGTGTTAAAAACCAGTATTAATGGAAGAATAGAAAATATAACACATAAGAGAGTTATAAGGAAGTCAACAGAAGATTATACTCAATTTAAAAATACTGATTTATATACAACTTTAGAGAAACTCAACCCCTGTGTTATAGAGAACCCATATCCAGGTTAAATGCTTTCGCACTGCTGAAACCTATTGACAGATGCCAACTTGGAATAAAGATTAAACACCTTTAAGAATTGCACAGACCAACCTCATGGTATATATTTGGGTAGAAGAATAGATCCATTCTTAGATCCATTGCCTTATCTTCACAGTACTTTCTAAGGCAATAACTCAAATTTTGGCCAGCCTCAGAATCACCTGGAGGCTTTGCTAAACCACAGCTTGCTATGCCCCACTCCCAGGGTTTCTTTCTTTCTTTTTTTTTATTCCAATTTTATTGAGATATAATTGACCTACAGCAGTGTATAAGTTTAAAGTATACAGCACAAATGATGTGAGTTACAAACATCATGAAATGATCACCACAATAAGTTTAGTGAACATCCATCATCTCATATTAATAGATAGAACATTAAAGAAATAGAAAAACGATTTTTTCCCTTGTGTTGAGGACTCAGGATTTATCACTCCCAGGGTTTCTGATTTAAAAGGTATGTGGTGAGGCCTAAGAATTAACATTTCTACAAGTTCCCAGGTGCAGCTGATGCTGTTCTAAGACAGGGCTCCCCAGCCCCCAGGCCGCAGGCCAGTACCGGTCCGTGGCCTGTTAGGAACTGGGCTGCATAACAGGAGGTGAGCAGAGGGCGAGTGAGCAAAAAGCTTCATCTGCTGCTCCCCGTCGCTCGCCTTACCACCTGAATCATCGCCCCCCTTCCCGGTCTGTGAAAAAACTGTCTTCCACGAAACCGTTCCCTGGTGCCAAAAAGGTTGGGGACCGCTGTTCTAAGGTATTCAGGGCAAGTATTAAAATATACGTATTTTATAAATGGGATAAATCAATATAAGTGGTGCACTGAACCATCAGAATTCAAGGCATATAATCTGAAAGCATCTTTATTTTGCTTCCCACTGTTACTTTAATATTTAGTTGGTGCTGAGAGATCTCTTTCTCATAGATGAAAACCTGAGCAGGTGTGGACTTTCAAAACACTCTCAATGGGTCAATTTGTCCAATATTAAGGCTTCCAGGCCAATGCTTTAGCGCTGATAAGAGAATTACCTATATAGGAAAATGTTAAGTGGGCCCAGTCATCCATTCCAGGTAAAACCATAAATAACAGAAGCTTTGAAGGTTCTATGAAAAAAAAAAAAAAACCAGACTGGCTGCAGAAATTTTCAGTTATGAAGTATATAACATAGACTTGATGGTGTCCTTTCTCTTCCTTCTGTCTTGTAGAAAGAAGGAAAATATCTCTGAAAGAAGAGAGGTGGCATCAGAAATACTCTATAAACAAGGACAGTTACACAAATCATTTCTGGAGCTGAAGTACTTCTGCCTGGTGGCTGAGAGAAACTTTAAGGCCTTTTGTGGTCAAACTAATCAGGAATGTTAGAATGATATACTTGCCCTAGTCAGTGTTTCACCCTATGATAATAATCAAGGGCGATTAGAAATTTCTACCCAAAGGCTGCAGATAAAACCAGGGTTAGATAAAGCTGTGATTGATAATGCGTAAGAGGTAGAGGGAAAAGTACCTGATCTGACCTAGAGTTAGCTGAAATTCATCTGGAGTTCAGGCAAAAAACAAGTCTCTATCTTCCAAAGTATTCCCCAGATTTTAGGGAATAAAATCAATATATAGGAAAAATGACAATATAAGCCCTGAAACTGGAAATCAAAATTTATGAAGGTAAGACAAAATGATTTAGAAATAAAAATCTGCAGATATTTTCAAGTAAAATAGTTTCATTGTCCTTGCCAACAAACAGACACACTTTGAACTAACTTTTGTTTCCCTGTAAGTCTATCTTTTATGTCAGATTTTATGTCAATAAATGTTAAGCCCTACCATGTGCCAGGTACTTTACCAATAATATCTTATTGAATAATAGAAACAGGTATGTACTAATCAAAGTAAGTAATATGAGCAATATAACAATAGGTAACTAAATATACCAATATAAATATATAAATAGTATATTAAAATCTATTAAAATATACAAAAGTAATATAAGCAATGTCATAATATTTTTGGCATGCTACAATTTTTTTTCACTCATATTTCAGCCTATTCAGGTATTGGTGGGTGGCTTTGCATAGACTTCTCCTCCAAGCAAGTGACTCAGGGACACAGGCTCTGTGTATTTAATCATTCCCCATGATACGAGGCTTCCTCAGAATTCTGTACTAGGTGCTCTGCATTCCATGAGCCAACAAGCCAAGAGAGAGAGCATGGAGGATCACATGGGCTGTTTCATGGCCAGGCCTGGATGTGGTATACATCATTTCTGTCCATATTATTGCATTGGCCAGAACCCAGTCAAATGCTACTACCTCATTTAAAGGGAGACTGGGAAATATTCTTTCTGTATAGTCAGGTAAAGGAAATGGGATTGGTTAACCTTTACCTAGTTTCTGCCGCAGTATGAGATATTTTACACATAAGGAAAGTGAGGCTTCGTGGACTTCAGGGAGCTAGGAGTAGGTGTTGGATCCAAGATTTGAAGCCAAGTGTATATGATTTTTAAAAGACCAATTTTTATTATTATTATTTTTTTTTTTTTTTTGCCGTGCTGCATGGCTTACAGGACCTTAGTTCCCCAACCAGGGATTGAATCTGCACTCTCGGCAGTGAAAGCGTGGAGTCCTAACCACTGGACCACCAGGGAATTCCCAAAAGTACATATTTTCCAACATTGCCTTATCAATCAACAACTGAAAAATATGTTCATAATGTTCTAGGTCTTCCTGAAAGTATATATGGCAGAGGGAGTGGAGTATAGCATATGATGATGAGGATAGGAAACAATTATTGATTTGGGATTTATTGAAGCTTCTTGAATTGTGTAAAGAATAGACTAAGTTGGTGAAGGCACAAGGAGATTAGATTCATGGAAGGCTGTCCTCAGTATTTATTGCTGCCTTAACCCACCTAGAAAACTGGTTACTGTCTGGAATAACAATTAGAGGATGTGTCTCTGGCTGCTTTGTTATACTTGCTATCTTCCTTCCAACAGTTGTTTGACAGTATTTTTTTTTATTGCTTTTCATTCTTCCTCCTTTTATTGCACTGCCACTGGATGGATATACAGCAATACTTTAGCAAATGCCAAAGCATCACTGCTGGATGCAAATCAAAGTTGCCAAAGGCAGCCAAAGTACCACAGGCAGATATATAGCTTAATGTCTACTACTCAGTACCATGCCATATGTTTTTTCCAAAAGTCAGGTATTTGTTGCCAGCTCTCTTTTATCTGGGCTACCATCATAGAGATGGAGAGTTTAGGAATTTCCAGACTATGAGAGCCACATGATCAAATTTATACCTTAGTCAAAGCAGGAAGGAGGCAGCATTTGTCCTCTGCCTTTCAGTTTCCTTTTCTTCATTCCTTTCCAGCCCTGTTTTCTTCAACCAGAACCCCATCATTTCAGTTTCTACTACTATCTGTTATCCCTCCTAAGAGGGCCTCATAGTTACTTATACATTAGTATAAATTAATTTAGTGCTTTTATACCTCCTGGAAGCATTCGTGTTTTAAAAGTTGGTCAGGGCTTCCCTGGTGGCGCAGTGGTTGAGAGTCCGCCTGCCGATGCAGGGGACACGGGTTCATGCCCCGGTCCGGGAAGATCCCACATGCCGTGGAGTGGCTAGGCTCATGAGCCATGGCCGCTAGGCCTGCGCGTCCGGAGCCTGTGCTCCGCAAAGGGAGAGGCCACAACACTGAGAGGCCCACATACCGCAAAAAAAAAAAAAAAAAAAAAAAAAAAAAAAATTTGGTCAGTCTTGTTTCTTATAGTTCTATGGGTCAGCAATTCTGAAACTACTTTATGTGTATGCTAGGGATGAACAAATAAGGAAATATATTGTAGATAACAAAATCCAGATTTCTCATTATTGGTAAAAGAAATTATAAATAAGCAAAGGGGGAACGCTAGAATGAATTCTGTAGTGCTGTATTGGAAATTAGATAGATAGGTAGGTATGTAGGTAGGCAGATAGATAGATAGATACATATATAAAATTTCCTAGGGTAGATATGTATGTAAAATTTCCTAGCTATCAGTATATAGACTGAGAGGGCCTTCTAAGAGGGATATCACACTAGCAATAAGTATACCAAGCACACAGATCATGGTTTCTAAATACAACTCTCCAATAAAAGGAATCAGGGATCCTTGGAGAAATGTTTGATTCTAGAGCTAGGCTAGGAAAAATACAAGATGATCTTGGTGCCAAGAATTTAGGTGTTCTTTTTTTAAAAAAAATGATGGTTTTAGGCTAAAAGGACATAGTAGTCAACCCAAAAGA
This sequence comes from Mesoplodon densirostris, assembly GCF_025265405.1. Lineage (NCBI taxonomy): Eukaryota > Metazoa > Chordata > Mammalia > Artiodactyla > Ziphiidae > Mesoplodon > Mesoplodon densirostris. The sequence continues at coordinate 35,125,514 of NC_082681.1, read as the reverse complement.
GTGTCCAGTAGCCAAAGTTGGACAATTTAAACAGAAAATAAACGATGATAGTATTATATCCAAAAAAATAAAATAAATATCAATGCATCCATAATGATATAAATAAATGATTGGTCTGTATCCTGACTGTGGTGGGGTTACACAAATCTATACATATGATAAAATTTCATAGAACTACACACACACGAGAGAGAGAATATAAAAACTAGTGAAGCAACTACACTCCAATAAAAATTAATAAACAAAACTAGTGCAATCCAATAAATTTTATAGTTAACAGTATATTTTGTGCCAATGTCAGTTTCCTGGTTTTGGTACCCTACTATGCTTATGTAAGATACTATCTTTGGAGGAAGGTTACATGGAAGCTCACTGTACTATTTTTGTAACTTCTTGTGAGTCTAAAATAATTTCAAATAAAAATTTTTATTAAAAAATAATTGAATAAATAAATAGAGGAGAAGGAACAAATCTCCCTTACAGAAGAATTTCAAGTAATAAATGTGCAAGTAACGATAGAAATCATTAGAATACTATAATAATAATTGCTACAGGCAAAATTCACTGGTAAATATCCAAATTAGTAAGCAAAAGTTTAAGAAGAAACAAAATATTCACATAGCCTCAAACTATCTCCCCCTAAATATATATTCATTACAAAGAAAAAAAATAGTAAATTCATAGTGACAGACACCATCTTAACCAAGCAATCAAGGTTAACATCATGTACCTCTTGATATGATGCACTGAGAAGGGCACAATGCCTCCATGGTGTTCTTTCCAAAAACTCATAAACTCAGTCTAATCATTAGAAAACATCAGATAAATCTAAACTGAGGGCTTGCCTGAGCAGCACTTTACAAAATACCTGAACAATATTCTTCACAACGTCAGGGTCATAAAAGAAAAGACCAAGTAACTATCACAGATTATAGGATAATAAGGAGACATCATGACTAAATGTATTGTGGGATCCTGGTACAGAAAAAGATATTAGTGGGAAAAGTGGTGACATTTGAATAAAGTCTATAGTTTAGTTAATAGTATTGTACCAATATTAGTTTCTTAGTTTTGATAAAAATGCCATGGTTATGTAAGATGGAAGCTAGGTGAAGGATGTATGAGGATTCTCTGTACTATTTTTGAAAGTTTTCTGTAAGTAATGTAGAAGAATATTTATTGATATATGAAAATGAACTGTATCCTATGCTGGAAATGGCGTTTAACCTCTCCCTTGCCAATCTTTTTATCAGGAGTGAGATGATGTCCACAATCCTTGATCTAGGAAGGAGCAGAAGAAAATATCATTGAGTAGAGGAGACCGTGTAGGTCAGTTTCTAGTTCTGCAGAGAGAATCAGATTTTGTCAGGTTATATACTTCTTTTAAGAATAATTGTTTTCTCTATTGTAAAGATAATACATATTAATTAAAGAATATGAAAAAGCACAACTATCATTATAAGGAACCCTCATCATCCCAGCCCTGAGAGATTACCACTAATAATCTTTTCCATGTGATATATACACATATATACACATTCATGTGCACATACATATACACATGCCACCATCATGGCCTAGCATAGTATTTGTCACATGGTGGTTGCTCAATAAATATTTAATGAGTTTTAAAATGGGACTATACATATACTTTTAAATCTACTTAACATTGTAGGACACCATGTAGCAGGGCTTTGATATAAGAAGGACTTGGATTTAAGGCCTGGTTCTCTCCCTTCCTCCCTCTTTCCTTCCCTTCCTCTTTTCCTTTCCTTTCTTTTTTTTAATTTTTATTTTATATTGGACTATAGTTGACTTAAAATGTGTTTCAGGTGTACAGCAAAGTTAAAAAGAATAGACATATTAATATGTCTATTCTTTTTCAAATTCTTTTCCCATTTAGGTTATTACAGAATACTGATCCTTTTCCTTTCCTTTTTTTTGGCTGTGCCACACGGTTTATAGGATCTTAGTTCCCCAACCAGGGATTGAACCCTGGCCCTCGGCAGTGAGAGCACGGAGTCCTAATCGCTGGACTGCCAGGGAATTTCCTTCCATCCATCCTTCCCTCCTTCCTTCCTTCCTTCCTTCCTTGCTCCCTTCCTCAAATATTTATTAAGCATTTACATTGTACCAGGCACTGTGCTAAGCCCTAGTGATATAGTCACAGGAACAAAAGTCATGGTCCCTGTCTTCCCTTATAGTCTATGATCACACATAATATAAATACATAAATAAAATGTAAAATTGCAGTTTGCTAAGTTCTATGAAGGGGAGGTTCACAGTGAGTTGACAGCCCATAGAGGGGTCAGGAATGACTTTTTTGAGGCAGTGAGACTTGAACTGAGATATGAACCATTAATTTAATCAGGTGGAAAGGGGAGGCAAAATAAATAGCATGTGTGACGGCCCTGACGTGGGTTAAGGGGCAGTGCAGTCATTAAACTATTATGGCTGTGGAGTATAGAATGATGAAGAGAATGGGATATGATACTGGATAGGTAGGGACAACAACATGCAAGGCTTTGTTGGTCATGGTAAGGATTTTTTTTTTGTAGTTTACCAAGAAATAGTAAGCCAACAAAGAATTTTTTGGTATTAGAATGATATGATCAAATTTACATTTTTGAAAGGTTATCCTGGCTACATAATAGAGAAATATAAGAGATAGGCAGAGCATAGATTCTAGAGTTAGACCACCTGAATTCACACCCTGCCTCTACTACTTGCTAGTTTTGTATACTTGAGCAAGCTGCTGAATCTCGCTGTGTCTCAGTTTCCCCATACGTAAAATGGGGATGATGATAAATTTTACTTCATAGAGTTGTTATGAAGAATAAATGAGTTCATATTTGTAAAGCATTTAGGAGAGTTCATATCTCATGGCAAGTTCTATTTAGTGTTGTTCAATGAATAAAGGGAAACAGCAAGTGCAAGTTTGGAGGCCATTGCTAGGAGAGGTATGGAGAGAGATATGGTGATGTACTGGACATGATAAGGTAAGGAAAAGATTATTTAAAAAGGTAACTTCTAGGTTTCTAGCTTACATGAGTGGATAGGTGATGGTGTCATTGACCAAGACAGGGAATAATGAAGGAGCACTATATACTAGCTATGTGATGCTGTACATTCTTAGTTTCCTTTTCCTCTTTTGTAAAATGGGAATAAAACATAGTCTTTCTGAGCTCTTATTCATTCTATATATATAATCCCATCAGGTGAAATTGATGACTGTTTCCTCTTTTCCAGTCCTTACATCTTTCATTTCTTTTCTTGCCTTATGGTGCTGGCTGGTGACTCTAGTGACATGTTGAATAGAAATAGTTGTAGCAGGTATCCTTCTCTTGTTCCTGATTTTCAGAAAGTATGGTTGTAAACTTTCACCATTAATTGTGAAATTTGTTGTAAGCTTTTTGCTGATACTCTATCAGTATGTAAGGAAATCTTTCTGGTTCTCATCATAAGAAAAAAAAATTTGTAACTATGTATGGTGACAGATGGTAACTAGACTTATTGTAGCAGTCAGTTCACAATGTATACAAATATGGGATCATTATGTTGTATACATGAAACTATAATATTATATGTCAATTATACCTCAATTACCAAAAAAAAAAGTCTTTCTGTTTTAGGGTTTAAACTAACCCCTTTAATCATGAATGGGTTTTCAAATGCTATTTCTTTTACCATTCACTGATAAGATTATGTAAATTTTCTCTTAATTCATGAATTTATAAATTAATGAACTTTTCAATACAAAACCAATGTTGTTATCATGCAAAAAACCCAACTTGGTTGGAATCATCTTTACAAGTGTTTGAGTCTGGTGTCTTTTATGCAAAATTATTTTTAATTAATGACTTGATATTTTAAATGACTAGGGATCTACTTGAGTTTTCTGTTTCTTCTTGAATCAGTTTTGATACAGGAAATTGTTTACCTTATTAAAATATTTAAATTTATTGGCATAAAGTTTTCTATAGAATTATCTTGGGAGATTGAAAAATCCATCACTGTATGTATAGTTATACCCCTTTTAATTTCTAATATTATTTATTTGTGCATTCTCTTTTGTTCAGTCATTTTTTAAAATATTTATTTATTTATTTATTTGGCTGTGCTGGGTCTTAGTTGCAACATGTGAACTCTTAGTTACAGCATGTAGGATCTAGTTCCCTGACCAGGGATAGAACCCAGGCCTCCTGCATTGGGAATGAGGAGTCTTAGCCACTGGGCAACCAGGGAAGTCCCTCTTCTGTTCAGTCTTGACAGAAGTTGCCACTTGCATTTAGTTTTCACATAACCAACTTCTGACTTTACTGATCCTTTCTATTGTATCATTTTCACTTCATTATTTTCTGTGCTTATCCTTATTTTTTTCCCCTTCAATTATTGAGGGTTTTAACCCATTTTTATTTTCTGATTTCTTAAGCTGTATGCTTTGTTCACAAATATTTAACATTTCTTCATACATAAATTGAGCTAAGTTTCTCTCTAAATTTCACTTTAGCTGTATCTCACAAGTTTAGACATGTAATAGAGTATTTTAGTTTTTATTCCTTTATAGTTATTTTCTTTTTTTTTAACATCTTTATTGCAGGAAAATTGCTTTACAATGTTGTGTTAGTTTCTGCTGCATAACAAAGTGAATCAGCTATACATATACATATACCCCTATATCCCCTCCTGCTTGCGTCTCCCTCCCACCCTCCCTATCCCACCCCTCTAGGTGTTCACAAAGCACCGAGCTGATCACCCTGTGCTATGCTTCCCACTAGCTTTCTATTTTACATTTAGTAGTATATATAACTCCATGCCACTCTCTCACTTCGTCCCAACTTACCCTTCCCCCTCCCCGTGTCCTCAAGTCCATTCTCTACATCTGTGTCTTTATTCCTATCCTGCCCCTAGGTTCTTCAGAACCTTTTTTTGGTTTTTTTTACATTCCATATATATGTGTTGGCATACGGTGTATGTTTTTCTCTTGCTGACTTACTTCACTCTGTATGACAGACTCTAGCTCTATCCACCTCACTACAAATAACTCAATTTCGTTTTTTTATGGCTGAGTAATATTCCATTGTATATATGTGCCACATCTTCTTTATCCATTCATCTGTTGATGGACACTTAGGTTGCTTCCATGTCCTTGCTATTGTAAATAATGCTGCAATGAACATTGGAGCGCATGTGTCATTTTGAATTATGAGTAGATGAGTATATTTTTTTCTCTGAGTAGATGAGTATATTTTTTTCTCTGAGTATATGCCCAGTAGTGGGATTGCTGGGTCATATGGTAGTTCTATTTTTAGTTTTTTAAGGAACCTCCATACTGCTCTCCATAGGGGCTGTATCAATTTACATTCCCACCAACAGTGCAAAAGGGTTCCCTTTTCTCCACACCCTCTCCAGCATTTATTGTTTGTAGATTTTTTCATGATGGCCATTCTGACTGGTATGAGGTGATATCTCATTGTGGTTTTGATTTGCATTCCCCTAATGATTAGTGATGTTGAGCATCCTTTCATGTGTTTGTTGGCAATCTGTATATCTTCTCTGGAGAAATGTCTATTTAGGTCTTCTGCCCAGTTTTAGGTTGGGTTGTTTGTTTATTTGATATTGAGCTGCATGAGCTGCTTGTAAATTTTGGAGATTAATCCTTTGTCAGTTGCTTCATTTACAAATAATTTCTCCCATTCTGAGGGTTCTCTTTTCATCTTGTTTATAGTTTCCTTTGCTGTGCAAAAGATTTTAAGTTTCATTAGATCCCATTTGTTTATCTTTGTTTTTATTTCCATTTCTCTAGGTGGTGGGTCAAAAAGGATCTTGATGTGATTTATCTCATAGTGTGTTCTAACTATCTTTTCCTCTAAGAGTTTTATACTCTCCAGTCTTACATTTAGGTCTTTAATCTGTTTTCAGTTTGTTTTTCTGTATGGTGTTATGGAGTGTTCTAATTTCATTCTTTTACATGTAGCTGTCCAGTTTTCGCAGCACCACTAATTGAAGAAGCTGTCTTTTATCCATAGTATATTCTTGCCTCCTTTATCAAAGATAAGGTGACCATATGTGCATGGGTTTATCTCTGGGCTTTCTATCCTGTTCCATTGATCTCTATTTCTATTTTTGTGCCAGTACCATACTGTCTTGATTACTGTAGCTTGGTAGTATAGTCTGAAGTCAGGGAGCCTGATTCCTCCAGCTCCATTTTTCTTTCTAAAGATTGCTTTGGCTATTTGGGTTCTTTTGTATTTCCATACAAATTGTGAAATTTTTTGTTCTAGTTCTGTGAAAAATGCCATTGGTAGTTTCATAGGGAATGCATTGAATCCATAGATTGCTTTGGGTAATATAATCATTTTCTCAATGTTGATTCTTCCAATCCAAGAACATGGTATATCTCTCCATCTGTTTGTATCATCTTTAATTTCTTTCATCAGTGTCTTACAGTTTTATGCCTACAAAAGTTTTCTTTTGTCTCCTTAGGTAGGTTGATTCCTAGGTATTTTATTCTTTTTGTTACAATAGTAAATGGGAATGTTTCCTTAATATCTTTTTCAGATTTTTCATCATTAGTATATAGGAATGCAAGAGATTTCTGTGCATAAATTTTGTATCCTGCTACTTTACCAAATTCATTGATTAGCACTAGTAGTATTCTGGTAGCATCTTTAGGATTCTCTAGGTATAATATCATGTCATCTGCAAACAGTGACAGTTTTAGTTCTTCTTTTCTGATTTGGATTCCTTTTATTTCTTTTTTTTCTCTGACTGCTGTGGCTAAAACTTCCAAAACTCTGTTGAATAATAATGATGAGAATGGGCAACCTTGTCTTTTTCCTGATCTTAGTAGAAATGCTTTCAGTTTTTCACCACTGAAAACAATGTTGGCTGTGGGTTTGTCATATATGGCCTTACTTATGTTGAGGTAAGTTCCCTTTATGCCTACTTTCTGGAGGGTTTTTATCATAAATCGGTGTTGAATTTTGTCAGAAGCTTTTTGTGCATCCATTGAGATAATTATATGGTTTTTATCCTTCAATTTGTTAATATGGGGTATCACATAGACTGATTTGCATATATTGAAGAATCCTCGCATTCCTGGGATAAACCCCACTTGATCATGTTCTATGATGCTTTTAATGTGCTGTTGGATTCTGTTTGCTAGTTTTTTGTTGAGGATTTTTGCATCTATGTTCATCAGTGATATTGGCCTGTAGTTTTCTTTCTTTGTTACATCTTTGTCTGGTTTTGGTATCAGGGTGACGCTGGCCTTGTAGAATTCGTTTTAGAGTGTTCTTCCCTCTGCTATATTTTGGAAGAGTTTGAGAAGGATAGGTGTTAGCTCTTCTCTAAATGTTTAATAGAATTTGCCTGTGAATCCACCTGGTACTGGGCTTTTGTTTGTTGGAAGATTTTAAATCACAGTTTCAATTTCAGTGCTTGTGATTGGTCTGTTTATATTTTTTATTTCTTACTGGTTCTGTCTCGGAAGGTTGTGCTTTTCTAAGAATTTGTCCACTTCTTCCAGGTTGTCCATTTTATTGGCATAGAGTTGCTTATAGTAATCTCTCATGATCTTTTGTATTTCTGCAGTGTCAGCTGTTACTTCTCCTTTTTCATTTCTAATTCTGTTGATTTGAGTCTTATCCCTTTTTTTCTTGATGAGTCTGGTTAATGGTTTATGAATTTTGTTTATCTTCTCAAAGAACCAGCTTTTGGTTTTATTGATCTTTGCTATTGTTTCCTGCATTTCTTTTTCATTTATTTCTGATCTGATCTTTATGATTTCTTTCCTTCTGCGAATGTTGGGGGTTTTTTTGTTCTTCTTTCTCTAATTGCTTTAGGTGTAAGGTTAGGTTGTTTATTTCAGATCTTTCTTGTTTCTTTTTTTTTTTTTTTTTTTTTTTGCGGTACGTGGGCCTCCCACCATCGTGGCCTCTCCTGTTGCGGAGCACAGGCTCCGGACGCGCAGGCCCAGCGGCCATGGCCCACGGGCCCAGCCGCTCCGCGGCATGTGGGACCCTCCCGGACCGGAGCACGAACCCGTGTCCCCTGCATCGGCAGGCGGACTCTCAACCACTGCACCACCAGGGAAGCCCGTTTCTTGTTTCTTGAGGTAGGATTGTATTGCTATAAAGTTCCCTCTTAGAACTGCTTTTGCTACATCCCATAGGTTTTGGGTTGTCGTGTTTTCATTGTCATTTGTTTCTATGTTCATCAGTGATATTGGGCTGTAGTTTTCCTCCTTTGTGACGTCCTTGTCTGGTTTTGGTATCAAGGTGATGATGGCCTCGTAGAATGAGTTTGGGAGTGTTCCTCCCTCTGCTATATTTTGGAAGAGTTTGCAAAGGATAGGTGTTAGCTCTTCTCTAAATGTTCAAAAGAATTCGCCTGTGAAGCCATCTGGTCCTGGGCTTTTGTTTGTTGGAAGATTTTTAATCACAGTTTCAATTTCAGTGCTTGTGATTGGTCTGTTCATATTTTCTATTTCTTCCTGGTTCAGTCTCAGAAGGTTGTGCTTTTCTAAGAATTTGTCCATTTCTTCCAGGTTGTCCATTTTATTGGCATAAAGTTGCTTGTAGTAATCTCTCGTGATCATTTGTGTTTCTGCAGTGTCAGTTGTTACTTCTCCTTTTTCATTTCTAATTCTATTGATTTGAATCTTCTCCCTTTTTTTCTTGATGAGTCTGGCTAATGGTTTATCAATTTTGTTTATCTTCTCAAAGAACCAGCTTTTAGTTTTATTGATCTTTGCTATTGTTTCCTTCATTTCTTTTTCATTTATTTCTGATCTGATTTTTATGATTTCTTTCCTTCTGCTAACTTTGGGGTTTTTTTGTTCTTCTTTCTCTAATTGTTTTAGGTGCAAGGTCAGGTTGTTTATTCGAGATGTTTCCTGTTTCTTAAGGTGGGATTGTATTGCTATAAACTTCCCTCTTAGAACTGGTTTTGCTGCATCCCATAGGTTTTGGGTCATCGTGTCTCCATTGTCAATTGTTTCTAGGTATTTTTTATTTCCTCTTTGATTTCTTCAGTATCACTTCATTATTAAGTAGTGTATTGTTTAGCCTCCACCTGTTTGTATTTTTTACAGATCTTTTCCTGTAATGGATATCTAGTCTCATAGTGTTGTGGTCAGAAAAGTTACTTGATACAATTTCAATTTTCTTAAATTTACCAAGGCTTGATTTGTGACCCAAGATATGATGTGTCCTGGAGAATGTTCCATGAGCAGTTGAGGAGAAAGTGTATTCTGTTGTCTTTGAATGGAATGTCCTATAAAAATAAACTCCATCTTGTTTAATGTGTCATTTAAAGCTTGTGTTTCCTTATTTATTTTCATTTTGGATGATGTGTCCATTGGTGAAAGTGGTGTGTTAAAGTCCCCTACTATGATTGTGTTACTGTCGATTTCCCCTTTTATGGCTGTTAACATTTGTCTTATATATTGAGGTGCTCCTATGTTGGGTGCATAAATATTTACAATTGTTATATCTTCTTCTTGGATTGATCCCTTGATCATTATACAGTGTCCTTCTTTGTCTCTTGTAATAACCTTTATTTTAAAGTCTATTTTGTCTGATATGAGAATTGCTACTCCAGCTTTCTTTTGATTTCCATTTGTATGGAATATCTTTTTCCATCCCCTCACTTTCAGTCTGTATGTGTCCCTAGGTCTGAAGTGTGTCTCTTGTAAACAGCATATATACGGGTCTTGTTTTTGTATCCTTTCAGCCAGTCTGTATCTTTTGGATGGATCCTTTAATCTATTTACATTTAAGGTAATTATCGATATGTATGTTCCTCTTACCATTTTCTTAATTGTTTTGGGTTTGTTTTTGTAGGTCTTTTCCTTCTCTTGTATTTCCTGCTTAGAGAAGTTCCTTTAGCATTTGTTGTAAAGCTGGTTTGGTGGTGCTGAACTCTCTCAGCTTTTGCTTGTCTGTAAAGGTTTTAATTTCTCTGTCAAATCTGAATGAGATCCTTACTGGGTAGAGTAATCTTGGTTGTAGATTTTTCCCTTTCATTACTTTAAATATGTCCTGCCACTCCCTTCTTGTTTGCAGAGTTTCTGCTGAAAGCTCAGCTGTTAACCTTATGGGGATTCCCTTGTATGTTATTTGTTGATTTTCCCTTGCTGCTTTTAATATTTTGTCTTTGTATTTAATTTTTGATATTTTGATTAATATGTGTCTTTGCGTATTTTTCTTTGGATTTATCCTGTATGGGACTCTCTGTGCTTCCTGGACTTGATTAACTATTTCCTTTCACATATTAGGGAAGTTTTCAACTATAATCTCTTCAAATATTTTTTCAGTCCCTTTCTTTCTCTCTTCTTTTTCTGGGTCCCCTATAATTTAAATGTTGGTACATTTAATGTTGCTCCAGAGGTCTCTGAGACTCTCTTCAAGTCTTTTCTTTTCTTTTTCTCTTTATTCTGCTCTGTGGTAGTTATTTCCACTATTTTACTTTCCAGGTCGCTTATCTGTTCTTCTGCCTCAGTTATTCTGCTATTGATTCCTTCTAGAGAGTTTTTAATTTCATGTATTGTGTTGTTCATCATTGTTTGTTTGCTCTTTAGTTCTTCTAGGTCCTTGTTAAAGGTTTCTTGTATTTTCTCCATTCTGTTTCCAAGATTTTGGATCATGTTTGCTGTCATTGCTCTGGATTCTTTTTCAGGTAGACCGCCTATTTCCTCTTCATTTGTTTGGTCTGGTGGGTTTTTACTTTGCTGTTTCATCTGCTGTGTATTTCTCTGTCTTCTCACTTTGCTTAACTTACTGTGTTTGGGGTCTCCTTTTTGCAGGCTTCAGGTTCATAGTTCCTGTCATTTTTGGTGTCTGCCCCCAGTGGTTAAGGTTGGTTCAGTGGGTTATGTAGGCTTCCTGGTGGAGGGGACTGGTGCTTGTGTTCCTTTGTCTGAGGCTGGATATTGTCCTTCTGGTGGGCAGGACCGCATCCAGTGGTGTGTTTTGGGGTGTATGTGAACTTAGTATGATTTTAGGCAGCCTCTCTGCTAATGGCGGGGGTTGTGTTCCTTTCTTGCTAGTTGTTTGGCATGGGGTGTCTAGCACTGGAGCTTGCTGGTCATTGAGTGGAGCTGGGTCTTAGCATTGAGACAGACATCTCTGGGAGAGCTCTCACTGATTGATATTACATGGGGCTGGGAGATCTCTGGTGGTCCAGTGTCCTGAACTCAGCTCTCCCACCTCAGAGGCTCATGCCTGACACCCGGCCAGAGCACCAAGGCCCTATCAGCCACATGGCAGTTTTACAGTTCCACCAAGTCTCTTCTCTGGGTCTGATTCCTTGCCAGGCTTGTCTTGGGCAGCCATAAGAGAAGATCTCCAAACCTGTTACCAAACCAGGTTGCTCTTGCTGACATCCCACAAGCCAAAATGCTGAGATGTAGAGGTTTGCAGCAAAGAGAGGGTTTATTCTTAGTTTACTAAGACTCATATTTTATGTGACTTAAGACATTTGTAATTACCAGGTTCTGGATTCTTGGAAGCTTGGATATCATCAATTGCAGAAATAGTCATTAATATTAACAATCTTTTTTTTTAAAGAGCTATGCTTCTATTATTTTTTTAATGTAGCAGACTATGAATATGTTTTCAGTTATTTGATGTACTCTATTTTGAGGAATATGAGATGATGATAGAGACACAAAGATGCCATTTACAGCTGTAATTTCTTTCAGTATTATCTGTTTTCAGAACTTGTTGACAGACAAGAATGATATATGTGTCAGGACCCCTTTTCAACAGTCAAACGATTTGATGTCTCCCCCTCCCGTGTCTTTTTAAAAAAATTGCAGCTCTTTGAGAAAATACAGGTGTACATATGGTTTTATAGAGTGCCTACAGTAACTCTGTGACCCCCAAGGGATCGTCTGCTCACAGTTTAGAACCACTGCCATATTAGAGTTCATGTATGTTTCATCTACCACCTCTGGGTATGCTTCTTGTTTTTGTCAACTGAAGACTGTACAACCATTTGGTAGTCTGGGTCATGAATGGTTAGGCACAAGGAAATATTAATAATAGCTAACACTGATTCAGTGCTTGTTATGTGCCAGATATTTTACATGTATTAACTCATTTAACCCTCACAACAATGCTATGAGGTAAGTTCTCTGCATAATATCTTCACTTTTTTTCAGATAGGGGAACTGAGGCACAAAGAATTTAAGTAATTGTCACATAGCTAGTAAGTGGGAAAAGTTGAGATTAGAACTGGCAATCTGGCCCATCTCTTCATCACTATACAATACTACCTGTCAGCAGCATGCATAGTCAGATGCCAGTTGATAAGGAAAAGACAAAGACATGTTCTAGTTGCATCTAAGCCACTTCAAATTCATTTTGAAGGGAGGCAATATATAAGGGTCCAGGAGCCCCAGGTAGTATCTGAAACATCTGCAAAGCAGTATTAGGAACTAAAGTTGAAGAAGCAATGCAGGACAGCATATAGGAGTCTGTGATTGTAGCAATCCAGTTAGGTTTTTAATTGTAGCAAATCCAAAGAGATTATTAATAATTGTTCAGTGTTGTTTCAACGTTTGCTGGAATGCTTCTGATACCTTCAAAAATCAACTGCTGACTATATATGCCTGGCTTTTTACATACTTACTTAATACTCACAGCGGCCCTAGGAGGCTGATACTATTTTGACCTATTTTACAGATGACAAAACTGAGACCATAAAGAACTTACCCAAGATTATACAGCTAAGTAAGTTGCATAACTGGGTTTTCAGCCTAATTTTTTTAGACTTCAAAACCTATGTACTATCATATTATACTACTTTTTATGTTGAAACATTTCAGATCTCCCTCCTCAGTGCTTTTATATTTGAAGGGCCCTCACTAGTTTTTGACCAAGTTCACTCTCTTCCTAGTAGCCTCTTATGGAATACATTCTTGAAAAGATGGGGGAAATCCTAGAGGAATGTTAAGTCTCTAGAGACCTGGATAAGAAGGCCCCAGGCCTAACCATAGTCATTCCAAGGGGAATAAGAAAGATCTGGTTCCCAGGAGCAGGAGCCCTTATACTTTCACCATCTGGTCTTTTATTTATGGTGCCTGAGTAGATCATGTCCCCCAAATTATCCTGATTTGCTTTACTATCTCAATAACCGAAGCCATATTCTGATCCTATGCACATGTCTATTTTCAACCTGTACTACCTTTATAAACCATTATTTCCAAAAGCTTACTCCCTGTTGTGTGATAACAGTAATAGCTCACTGATCTGGCAACACTGGGGGAAGGTCTATTCTTGATCTGCTGAAAACTAGCTCTTTCCTATCTATGTTCATTTTAGTGAGGTTGACATTTGTTTTTTTTTTCTCAAACTCCCAGTTTTATAAAACTCTAATATCTGATTTCAAAGAAGTCAAATAAAGGTCCAGTAGTATTTTAAAATTCACAGAACCTTCGTATAGGGCCATTATTCTTCATCCCGATCTGACTATAATCAGGTTCTTAATCAAAAGGCTTGGCGTTTTTAAATGTCTATGCTCCATCTGCTCATAATGTGGGCAGTAAAATAGACTTTTGATGCTTGTTACTGTAGGTTGCCTTGTGCTCCAGTAAATATGAGCATAATTAAATATATAACCAAGTTTTTGAATCAAATCCAAACTGTTAATAATTTGCCAGACTAGCATTATGCCCATTAAGGAAATTAGAAGATTCAATCTGTACTTTAACTTGGAAGTAAACATTGCAAAGCCATTCTCCAATTTCCTGTTATTTTCTTTTAACCATTCTGCAGTTGAAGTATGGGATCAGATGGCTTCTCCTTGGTGAGGTGAAAGACTGGGTTAAATAATAGATACTTTATGGGAAAAATCCATTACCTTCCCCTCTTCCCTTCCCTTCAGTGATGTTTAGAGGTCTTATACTCTTAGGTTTGTGCATTATTTCCACAGGATGATGAAATAAAGAGACCATCCTTTCTTAAGTTGATAACAGGCATTTCTATAACCTGTTGAAACTTTTCAATGCAGAGGCAGTAAAAGTGGATGCAGTGGTGTAAGCAGAGAAGAAGGGTATGATTCCCTTTGTATCCCCTCACTGGGCACAGCTACTAGGACTGAACCTGGGCACACATCACTGAGAGGCAAAACAGTCTACTTTTGAAGAATACAGGCTGTAGTGTTAACTGATCAAATCACAGCTCTATCACTCCCCAGGTTTGCTATCTGGGGCAAGTTATGGAACCCCCTTCAAAGCCATAGTTTTATAATCTGTAAAATAGAAAAATAATAGTATCTATACCATAGGATTGTACTGAGGATTAAATAAGATAACCCATGTAAAATATCACAATGTCTGACATGTCGTAGGTGAACAATAAATATTAATTACTCTCATAAATGTATTTTTAAATACTATTATCATTGAAGAAGGAAGAGAAGGAGAAGAGAGTATTAAGCCAAGGACACCATCTTGCTGCCCTTTCATTTCCATATTTTCCCCCATGAAAGAGAGGAACAAAGGTACGCATCTCACATAGCAGCATAGCTGAAGTATTGTGGAATGTGGAAAGTAGACATTCTTTTTTTTTTTTTTTGGTAAATTTATTTAATTAATTATTTTTATTTATTTATTTTTGGCTGTGTTGGGTCTTTGTTCCTGTGCGTGGGCTTTCTCTAGTTGCGACGAGCGGGGGCTACTCTTCGTTGAGATGTGCAGGCTTCTCATTGCAGTGGCTTCTCTTGTTGCGGAGCACGGGCTCTAGGCACGTGGGCTTCAGTAGTTGTGGCAAGTGGGCTCAGTAGTTGTGGCTTTTGGGCTCCAGAGCACAGGCTCAGTAGTTGTGATGCACGGGCCTAGTTGCTTTGCGGCATATGGGATCTTCCTGGATCAGGGTTCGAACCAGTGTCCCCTGCATTGGCAGGCGGATTCTTTTTTTTTTTTTTTTTTTTTTTTTTGTGGTACGCGGGCGTCTCACTGTTGTGGCCTCTCCCGTTGCAGAGCACAGGCTCCGGACGCGTAGGCTCAGCGGCCATGGCTCATGGGCCCAGCCGCTCCGCGGCATGTGGGATCTTCCCAGACTGGGGCACGAACCCGTGTCCCCTGCATCGGCAGGTGGACTCTCAACCACTGCGCCACCAGGGAAGCACAGCAGGCAGATTCTTAACCACTGTGCCACCAGGGAGGTCCTGAAAGTAGACATTCTTGACAGTGTGTAGCCAGACACCATGGTACTCTAAGACCAAGTGTAAAATAAGTAATAGTATGCAGGCCCTGGCACACCTGCACTTGCACTCACATGCTACAATCAGAGTCTTCCTTCTAAAGAGTAAACCCCACCCCTATTTGAAACCGTATAATGGCTTTTCATTGCCCTTAGGCTAGAGGTGAACCTCCTTCATGCAACTCATAGATGATCTGTCCTTTGTCTACCTCTCAACATCATATCATTCTTGTCTTCCCTCTCTGCTCCAGCTGCTTTAACATTATTTCATTTCTTTTAATGTGCCTTGTCTGCTAACCTTTGTACACGTTGCTGCAGCTTTAAATACTGTCCCCCTATTCATGGCCAAGCTAACTATGACTTATGGTTCAAGCTCAGCTTAAATGACTTCTTCAGGGTAGGCTTCCTTGACCTCCTAGACTAAGGTATCACACTCATAGATATGTTGTGAGAGCGTAATGTACACCTCTATTTTTTGAAGCATATACCAAAACTTGTTATTTGGGAGAACATTGTTCTCCCAAAATTCATATGTTGAAGCCCTAACCTTCAATGTGACTGTTTGGAGATATGGCCTTCAAGAAGGTAATTAAGGTTAAATAAGGTCATAAGGGTGGGTGGGGCCCGGCTGGGTGGGGCCCTAATCTAATAGGACTAGTGTCCTTATAAGAAGAAGAAGAGACACAAGAGTGCATTCTCTCTCTCTCTCTCTCTCTCTCTCTCTCCCTCTCCCTCTCCCTCTCCCTCTCCATGTGCACAGAGGAAAGGCCATGTGATGACACAGCAACAAGGCAGCTGTCTATAAGTTAAGGAGAGAGGCCTCAGCAGAAACCAGTCCTTTTAGCATCTTGATTTTGAACTCTAGTCTCCAGAACTATGAGAAAATAAATTTCTGTTGTAAGCCACCCAGTCTGTGGTACAGGTATACCTCAGAGATATTTTGCATTTGGTTCTAGACCACAGGAATAAAGTGAATATCACAATAATGCAAGTCACACAAGTTTTTCAGTGTCCCAGTGCATATAAAATTTATTTTTACACTGCAGTCTATTAAGTGTGCAATAGCATTATGTCTAAAGAAATGTACATACTTTAATTTAAAAGTACTTAATTAGAAAAAAATGCCAACCATAATCTGACAACACAGGGTTGCCACAAATCTTCAATTTGTAAAAACTGGAATATCTGAACACAGTAAAACAAGGTGTGCCTGTATCTTACTATGTCAGCCCAACCTGACTAATACAAAATTTTAGTACTCTAATTGTTTAATTATTTAATGTCTGCTTTTTCTGATTGCTTTAGGTCCTTATGAGCCAGGGATGTCTGCATTATTCTGTATCCCTCAAGGGCCTATCAGAACACTTAGCAGATAGTAGGTTCTCAATAAATATTTATTCAATAAATGAGTTGCTAATCCCCCCTTTTTTTTCCTTCAAAAACTATGGAGTCATTAGAGAATATAATTAATGAACAGTCTCTTGTTCATTGCTATATGCCAAGCTTACCTAACAAAGGACAGTTCATTCATTTGCACATTTATCAGATATATATTAAGAGCAAAATGAAAACCTGTGATAACCAGAGAAGAAAACCAGAGCATAAGTTTTTGATCATGACCTTTTGCTATGCTTCTTTTCTGACAAAACCCAAACAAAGGAGACAAACAAAAAGACATTTTCATTATTTTTTACATGATGATCATGTAGGTTCCCAGAGGTTAAAAACTGTGGAAATATTATATTCTGAAATTGCCAGCATTAATTTTAATTTTGAAAAGGCCTTTTAATATGGGTGAATGATATTACCTTATTGATATCTTTAACAGACTAGGATTTAGATTTAAATTTAGATAGTCTGGCTGGAATATCAGCTTCTTATTATTTGATGTCTTCTCATCTATTACTCCTAATTTACACAAATAATATAATGTCTTTCCTGAAAATAGTGTGTGGGTACTTGGTAATGCTGCCCATCCTCCACTATCCTTCTCATATTAGCTCTTGTCACCATCAAGAAGAAAATAAATAAATCACCTTATTAAGAATAATGATATCTTTAACAGCTTCCCAGCTCTGTTGGTAATGAGGAGATGCTTTCTGTAGCAGAGAGTAAAATGCACCCTATGAATGTGTGACTACCTACTGCATTTTACGTGATTTAGTGATGCATTTAATGAGCATTTTCACTACGGTGTGTTCCAGAACTCCCTGTGCAGGTTTTTGAGATTTAAAAACCTACTTTTGGACGATTTCAATTTCAGCGTGCTCAAATCTTTTCACACCATTTATCGGGAAAGATGGAATGTTTGCACTGTCGTTTTTCCTCTGTGATTTGGTATCCTTTTTGTCTCTTTCCTGTAATGCAGATTTGGCAGATAAGGAGCATCCAAAGGCCAAGTATCTACTCAAAGTAGCTAGACCTCTATTAATGAAGAGGATGCATTCCAATGATAGATTTTGTTGTCAGAAGCTTTGCTAACAGAAGTAATAATATTTAAGAGATCTGGGAAATAACATCTTAGCCCCATGTTGCCATGGTAGTGCTGCTTCCTATCTCTTGGAGCTCAGTGACCCACCCCAGGGACTCCTGTCTCTCTTGGAATAATATGCTAATCCCTATTAACACACAATTGCTATTTTTTTCATGCAGGGCCCAGATACGTGGCCCTCCGTTCTGCTGGGTTCAGGTCTTATACTTCAGAGAGTGTTTACTCGTTCCTCATAAGTTATTATCACCTCTAACTCTTTGCTGGAGAGACTGAAATTTATCCCAGTCCTTCTGATCCCAGATGAATTTTTTTATGATTCAATTTGACCTCTGAAGATTTGTTAATTAAACTATTGTGGTATATGGCTAGACTCTTTAAACTTGGAAAACATTATCAGACCTTGTCTTTCCTTAGAAAAATATTCCATTAGAAACATTGTTTCATTATTTATATGGTCTAGTGCAAGAAGAGGCAGGATTAAAATGGCAGATTGCAGAGTATTTAATATTCCTTTCATTTTTCAATCTACAAAAAAGAGGAACATAAAAGCCAGAAAGTTCCTATTTTTATGACATAGGGAAGGTCACTTCTTATCAGTCATTTTGAGGAGCAAGCTAATCTGTCTCAGGTGATAATCCTATACTATTACCACTCTGATGGGTTATGTGTGCTGATAGTATTGGAGATGATCTAAGACCCTTGCATAGCAGGAGATTTTTTGATTGAAGAAATAATTGCTGAGTGTGTCTTCAGCTACTAGTAAAATATAGCTAAGGTAAAAACTGTAGGGTAACAATGTGGGGAAAGAAATGGGGGCATGAGTATGGGTTCTGGAGTCAGGCAGACCTGGGATTGAATCCTAATTCCTCCTCTTACTAGTTGTGTGATCTTCAACAAAATACGTAGTTTCTCTGAACCTCAGTTTCTTTAAAGATTATTTGCTTTTCCTCCATGTTCAAAGTCTCTGTGTGCTCAGAGGAAGGTCTATTACATTCCTGGCTTCAAGCCCCATCCCTATTATTTTTCATGGAGCTGCAGTGAGTTTCCTAATTGGTTTGTCTGGAAGAGAAGCAAGGTATTTATAACTCAACTTATCCTCTTTTCCTTTCTCTTGAGAGACCAGCTGGCTACAAGGAGCACATATTCTGTTCTGCTCCTCCATGCTGTAGGGGGTCTAAGTGGCAGGAAAAGCCTGCAGTGTTCCAGTGATGCCCATGACTGATTGTATTTCTCATAACGCCCAGTTTTGGGTGTTGAGTCTGTCTAATTTTTTTGTTCAGTATTATGAACCCTATTTGTCCACATATATAAGCCACACTAATTTATTTCTAATTGTTTTATTAGTAAAGGTAAAATTTTATTCTCCTATACTGATCTCTGTGATCTCAATTACATCAGAACAAAGGCATGGAAAAGAGATCCTGTTTCCTGGGTGCCTTCATTTACCCTAATAGGTTGTCATGAGAATTAGATTAGACAATGTAAGTAAAATGTGAATAAAGTGACTTGTACATTTTAGGTGCTTAATAAAATGTTACCTCTTGATCATGCTGGTAATTATAGGTATGCAGAGTTCTTTCATTGAACTTAATGTGAATGTTGCAAAGTTCCCTTGGATCAAGCATCATTGGAATAGAATGTATCATTCTATTAATTCAGGACTATTTGAGTCTATAAATGTTTCGAGAAAACCATAGGACAAGGGTTTGAGGGAAAACTAGGATGCGTTGTTACAAGGACTTAATCTTTATATCCTAATGCCTTACAATCATAACTTTTTTCAACTAGAAAGATTTGGATCATCTGGTCTAATACCTCATTTTACAGAAGCAGAAACTGAAGCCAAGGTAATTTAAGAGATTTCCTTAAAGTTATACAGATACTAGCAGATGAGAATTATAATTCATATCTTTCCATTGCACTCTGCAGATAAGAAAGGGACCATAAATCAGCTACTAGAAAACTTTAGTTTTAAACTTCCTGGCACTGGTTGCCTTAGAACAAGCTTGAAAATGTTGATCTAAATGAACACTTATTTCTGAGGAAAGGTCTACCACCCTTCTGGATCAGGGGCCCTATGGTGGTAAATATCAATTGAACACATCCTGGTAATGGTAAGCAAACATATTTTTATAGTCTTGGGATCTGAATAGCCTGAGTGTTGACCCATAATCTCCCTTAACACACACAACATTCATAATTACTAAAAAGTCATACTGTGAGAATTATGCCTTTTATTTTTCCACGGGATCCTGGCCCAGCTTCCCTGCTGGCTTAGCTGACTCTAGCCTCATGACCTTTCATCATGTATGTAAAAACTTCAGAAAAAACCTCACTTGGCTCCACTAAACTAATGATCAGCTGAAAAACAAAACCAAAAAAACCTCAAAAGAACAAAAACAACTCTACTCCTGATGCCTATCAGAATCACTGGGCAAATGTACTTGTCACCCAAGGAGAGGATGCTGCAGATTACCACAGCAAGCCTAAATCTAACATGGCTCAAGAGGCAAAGCAAAATGACAATGATAGGTGGTAAACCTGACACTTAAAAACCCTCTGATATTTTTGAAAACTGGTCTCCTGCCATTTCCTTCTCAGCAGACAGAAGCACAGAGCCATCATCCTGCCTTTAAATGAATATTTAAGGGAACATAGCTACTTACTTATATTTAGTTTGTTTTTTCTTCAAATTGGAGAGCAGAAATGTTTTTCTTTCCAAAGTGATTATTTGTGGTACAAATGGATCTAAATCTGTAAGCATTAATACCCACCGTTCATTACAAATCACACATTTCCCTAAGTGGGAGAAGACTATCCTAACAGTGTATTCTTTGTTCATTATGGCTTCGTACCAGAAATGGTGGACTGTTGAGCTATGCAACTTGGCAAAATCTGTTGTATGTTAGAAACAAAATACCTAAATATTTAAACATTTCCAGACTGACAAGACTCTAGGCAGGGAGAAAAACTCATTCCTTATGATGCCAAGTCAAGCCACAAGGTAGGTTAGCCTTATTCCTAGAGGACAGCAGTAAGAAAAATCAAAATATTAAATGTCATACTTATTACTTATGTGTAATTGTTCCATTCTGTATTTAGCAGAAAGCAAAGGGATTGGATCCTATCTCAATGACCCTCCTGCTCACATCCAGTTTTATACTGTAAGGCTATTCCTACATCCAGGCACATAGCCTGGAGCACTACTGCTTTGCTGTACTAGAAACAAAGAATTCTATTTGAACAAGAAATTCTCTATAAAAGATACATTCAAAAGCCTCTGCTCTTAGTAAGAAATCTAAACTTACGGGCTCAGAGAACCTTAAAGCTGAGCAGGATCTGAGAAAACATCTAGTCCACCCTGCTCATTTTTCTATGTTGGGAAACTGAAGTCCAAGTAGGGGAAGGGATTTGCCCATGGTGACAGTCATGGGCAGGAGTGGGATTAAAAACCTAGGTCTTTTGATTCTTAGTCCTGGAGTCTTTTCATTAAATGTATGTTGATTCTCTTCCCCTTAGAAAGGAAATACACCATGGTTGTTATGAATATAGACTCGAGGGCTAAAGTACATGAGTTGGGCTCCTTATTTTGTCCCCTTGCCGATGTGTGATTTAGGACAAATCACTTAGACTTTGCTCCTCATTTTTCTCATTGTAAAATGGTGATAATAATAGTGCTCATTTCATAGGATTCTTGTTAGTATTAAATGTCTCGAATAATGTAAAGCACTTAGGGAGGGGTCTAGCACATAGTAAGCTGTCAAGAGTGTTTGATAGTATTTTCATATTACACTATTAAGATAATTGGTTTAATAAAGATAGCCTTTTTTGACAAGATATTTAAGAACAATATGTGATATTTGAGAAAGAAGTGATCAATGAAAATGTCAACAGAACAGCTAAGAAGAGTACCAGTGGATTAGCAGAACTCCATTATATAGAGTCTAAAATCTTCATGGCTATATCTGGTCTCTCAAGACATACCTGATATCAGAAAGGGAGCATTACTGCTTCTACACAGTTCTCAAACTAACTATGCCTGGTTAATGTTTCTGATACAGTCTCAAATAGTGCATTTTTATTGACACAGAGGTATCCACACTAGTGGATATGCCAATATCACTTGAAACTGTGAGACCTGTTACTGGTCCATAATGAGATACAGAGCTTACACCAATGTATGAATCAACTATGTCACTAAACACACACACACACACACACACACATATGAATATATATGATGTATATAAAAGAATATATATATGGGGTGATACACACACACACACACACACACACACACACATGCAATTGCAGTTAGACTTTTTTGATGTTGGAAGTGGTGCATTGCTTCACATTCTGGCACAACACTTCAAATTTCTAGGTGGACCAGTAAAGAGTTTGTAGACTGACACCAATCTATTGATTAGCACTGGCCTTCAGAGCACACTTTGACCAGCACTGACCTAGACCATGATGTTTAGGGTACTCTAGCAGCAAACTCCTCCTTTTATTTATTTTATTTATTTTTCTTTTTTTTTGCGGTATGCGGGCCTCTCACTGCTGTGGCCTCTCCCATTGCGGAGCACAGGCTCCGGATGCACAGGCTCAGCAGCCATGGCTCACGGGCCCAGCCGCTCCACGGCATGTGGGATCTTCCCGGATCGGGGCACGAACCCGCATCCCCTGCATCAGCAGGCGGACTTTCAACCACTGCGCCACCAGGGAAGCCCTCCTCCTTTAATTTTATTGGCTCTATCTAAAGCACTTGGCAGCCACCTAGCCTTCCAGAATTGCACTTGTGGGTAAACAGTGCATTCTAATATAGAAAAGTTGGAGACTTGCCCGACTGGTCCATTCCAACCTGATTTGTGGGACATCACATATAATTTAGTCTTTCTGGAAAATTCCATTGGTTTGCCTTCTCTAATAATGGCAGCATAGCTCCTCCAGCAAAGGGATTTATAAAATTTTTACTTATAACTGTATTAAAATGGCAAGTATTAATCCCTAGCATTTGTATTTAAGTATCTGCCCAATATTAAATGGCACTTTAAAATGAAATAGCAATAAATGGAAGTAAAATGAGGAGCATGTGACAAGGAGAAAAAGAGATGGCTTTGTTTCTAATTCTGCATAGGTTTTTTTTTTTTTTTTGCTGTACGCGGGCCTCTCACTGCTGTGGCCTCTCCCGTTGCGGAGCACAGGCTCCGGACACACAGGCCCCGCGGCCATGGCTCGCGGGCCCAGCCGCTCCGCGGCATGTGGGATCCTCCGGGATCGGGGCACGAACCCGTGTCCCCTGCATCGGCAGGCGGACTCTCAACCACTGCGCCACCAGGGAGGCCCTGCATAGGTTTTTGTATCACCTAGTTTTATCTTCTAGCTTTTCCTCAAGGAACTGTGGTGATGCTTTCTGTAATACTGAATTTTGAAATCACTCCTTCAATAGGGATGTTGCAAACACCTAGAAGAATACCTGTAGTTTTACCAGCACCCAATTAATGGGGGTTATCTGCCCTTCTTCTTCACTTCCTGCTTTCTCTGGGAGGAGCATACATCTAGTTTTCAAACCCCAATTTTACAGTCCTCCTTAGGAAGGTCAAGATCCTAAGCTGTCTATAGCTGTATGGGTAGTTTGGTTACAAATGCTTTCCCTTTTCCTCAGAGTATCTCCCTGCCTT
Source organism: Mesoplodon densirostris (assembly GCF_025265405.1). Classification (NCBI taxonomy): domain Eukaryota; kingdom Metazoa; phylum Chordata; class Mammalia; order Artiodactyla; family Ziphiidae; genus Mesoplodon; species Mesoplodon densirostris. The sequence goes on along the minus strand of NC_082681.1, from coordinate 35,102,130 downwards.
TATTTCAAATCTTTGCCTCCAGATTCCTTAGCTTTGGATGAAACTGACCCGTCATTATTAAACCAATAGGATTGGTTTTACCCCTCACACTAGAAATAGCTTTGTGAAAAGAAATCCATTCTAGCTCAGAGCATTTCCAAGTCCGGTGGAAGGAAGCATTACTACCAACATGTAGCTCCCAGCCCTGTTCTTCCCAACACCTAATAACACTTCCCCAAACTATCTATTTATCAATGCTGTAGAAATATTTTTCCTTTTGTGAGGATTATTTAATTGTTAAGGTTAAACCCAGTGAAAGCAGAAGGACCATTAACGCTTTAGGAATTAAGACTCTGGAACCTGCCAAAAAAAAAATCCCATGTGGTAATCATTAATGATGTTTTCCAAATATTACAATTCTCTTCTCCTTCTAGATTCATGGTAGAGTTGTACTTTCTGGACACTTATAGCCTTATACTTGGGTAAGGTTGTGTGACCAGTTCTGGCTAATGAATTGCAAGCAGCAGTGACATGTATCACTTCTGGCTGAGCACTTAATTACGTTATCAGTTAGAGCTCTCTTTCTCTCTGCCATGACAACAAGAAATGCTTCAGAGAATGGCTGTTCCATCATCCATCCTGGGTCTTAGGAAAAGGCAAAATAGGAGATTTGTGGGTTTGTTACCGCTACATAACTTTAAACGATCCTGACTGATAGAGCTTCCTTCATGGAACCCTTCTGGAAACATCCCTACTACCTATCCTTCCTTTTAATTCTGAGTGGAACTGAACATTGTTTCCTTAAAATAATTGTTTCCATAAACAATATAGCATAGCCCCTAGGTAAAATGTAGCCCTGGGGTTTTGATTTTTTGAAAGTTTGGAGGTGATGTGGGAATTTTATTATGCTCTGTAGCTTATTAAATGACCTTTTACCTACATAATTTTCACTTAGAAATATATCTGATAAGTTAAGGTGTAAATTGTAAGCTCTAGAGCAACTGACATACACATAAATAAAAATAACGGTCGACTTAAAACCAACCATATCAATAATTAATTTAAGTGTAAACTAACTAAGCATTCCACATAAAAGGTAGAAGCTTGCCAGATTGGATTAAAAAAACAAGACCAAATTAAATGCTACCTATAAGAGATGTACTTTAAATTTAAAGACATATATAAGCTGAAAGTAAAAGGATGGAAAAATACACCATGCAAAAAATAAGTTTTACAAATATATCTGAGAAAGAACCAGAAATGTACCCTGGCAAATATTCTAGGATATTAAATGACAGAGAAAAAGAAAAAAAAATATTCAAGCAAAGTACAGGCTTTATTTGTTTTCACATATTAAAACATTCTCTTACACACCTGCTATTTAAATGCAGGTGTTTTATATCTTGAAGGAAGAAAATAGCTGGAGCATTTTGAGATAAAATGATCATACAGAAGAGCCTCATAAAATAATAATATTTAGGGTTCGAAGAGGACTTGAAAAATCATCCAATCCAAGGTTTCCAAATGAAATAGAAATACCACCTGTGGTATGTGAAATGCTTTTGGATGGTACTTTAAAACAATTTAATAGTTATGAATTTAATAAGATTCATTAGGAAATACAGTAACCAGTACATCACACTCATGATTTCACTAACATTGTTAACCACTAAAGACAAAGCTTACCCAAACAAGTCATGTTTTAATTTAAAGGTAGTTACTAGGTAAATGATAACAGACATGGAATTCAAATATGGCAAAAATCGTGGAGGTGATAAGAAAATGACTGACATTTTGGAAATACTGATTGAACCTAATTCTCTATGGGAAGAACTGAGGCTCAGGGAGGGGAAATAATTTGATTAAGGTCACATAGTAAGACAATGGCAAATCTGAGTCTAGAACTTAATTCCTCCAGTGTTCATTGCAGTGTTCTTTTTCCTACTTTACTATTTAAGAAGAGGCATAGTTACCTGGATATTTTACACCATCTTGCATTCAATGAAAAATAAGCCGACATTACGGATTTATTGAACAGTGTAACATGCCAGGACTGAATGAGCTCAATACAGATTCAGCTCAATTTCCTTGTCCATCTCCACCATCTTTCTTATTTAGAGATGGTTGGTGTTAACTCTGAAGTCCTAAATCATCAAAAAGCAATTCTTTTGCTGGTAATCAAGGTTTTCAACTAGCAAACATTTCTATATGTTTATCATCTCCCACCTCCATTAGAATATAAGCTACATGAGGCAGGGATTTTGTCCATTTTGCTCACTGCTCTATCCTCAGAACTTAGAATGGTGCGTTGTCTATATTGAGTGCTAATTTATTATTTCTTGGTTGAATGAATTTGAAAGATCAAGAGGAAATTGTGACGCCAGAAATGAAGCTTATATATCTTGGCATATGCTCGTGTGTCATTAATTCAACAGAAGTATTTATTCATTCATTTATTAATTTAACAAACACTTGTGCAGAATCTATCATGTGGTAGACATTGTCATGGCATAAGAGACATAATAGTGAATGAGACAAACATGATCTCTCCTCACAGAACTCATTTTCTATGAGGAATAAGTACAAACAGGCTGGCAAATATGATCAACTATGTTAAGTGCTACATTAAGTATAAGTATTAAGGTGCTACGGGCAGCAAATAGGGAGAAAGCTTCAACCAGACTTGAGAGTAAGGAAAATCTAAATTGAACCTGAAAGATGAATGGCAATTAATTAGTGCAAAACAGTTTATGCTTAATCACTACTGCAGTCAACCCCTGAGCCACCCCTAGGCAAAAAGATGATATAGATAAAATGCCTTCCCTGCCCCCACCATTTTCCTATGAGTAGTGTATCTGACAGATTTCTGTCTGGTGTTTCATTTCCAAAAGACCTTGCTCTCAACTGAGCTTCACTGTATTAGTAACTGATAAAAGTTCAAGGCATTTCTCCTTCTAGAGATATTCTAAACAAGTCTACAATTATCCAATCTTTGTATCCTTCTCTGAACTATAAAAACGAACTTAGCATGCTTTAAAAAGTTATACTGAGGAGCTTCCCTGGTGGCGCAGTGGTTAAGAATCTGCCTGCCAATGCAGGGGCTACGGGTTCGAGCCCTGGTCCGGGAAGATCCCATATGTTGCAGAGCGAAGAAACCCGTGTGCCACAGCTACTGAGCCTGCACTCTAGAGCCCGAGGGCCACAACTACTGAGCCAGTGTGCCACAACTACTGAAGCCCGTGCGCCTAGAGCCCGTGCTCTACAACAAGAGAAGCCACTGCAATGAGAAGCCCGCACATCACAACGAAGAGTATCCCCTGCTCACAGCAACTAGAGAAAGCCCTCGCCCAGCAATGAAGACCCAACGCAGCCAAAAATAAATAAATGAAATAAATAAAATTTTAAAATAATAAAAATAAAAAACATTAAAAAAACTTATGAAGATATCCTTATTTAGAGAAGAGGACAGCAAACTACAACCTGCTAACCAGCCACTTGTTTTTATGAATAAAGTTTTATTGGTACAAAGCCATGCTTATTTATTTACATATTGTCTGTGGCTGCTTTTGCTCTACAATAACAAAGCTAAGTAGTTGCAACAGAAACTATATGCCCCTCAAACCTAAAATGTTTTCTATCTGGACTGTTACTGAAAAAATTTGCCAACCCCTAGTTTAAAGTTGTGGTTTTACCCTTAAAAATAATCATTCAGAGGAATTCCTGGTGGTTCAGTGGTTAGGACTCTGCACTTCCACTGCAGGGGGAATGGGTTTGATCCCTGGTCAACTACGATCCCACATACCGCACGGTGTGGCCAAAAAATAAATAAATAGATAAAATTCAGTTTGGGATTAGCAGGTACAAACTACGATATATAAAATAGATAAACAATAAGGTCCTACTGTATAGCACAGGGAACTATATTCAATATCTTATAATAAACTATTATGTAATGGAAAAGAATCTGAAAAAGTATATATATATATATATGTATATATATATATATATATATATATATATATATGTAAAACTGAATCACTTTGCTGTACACCAGAAAGTGACACACTGTAAATCAACTATACTTCAACTTTAAAAAATTATAATAATAATTCACTTTTACAGTGGAAAATTAAATTTACTGAGGTATTTAATCAATTTCTGTACTTACCACTGTTTTCAGAAATAACACCCTCTGTGTTTAGTTTCCTTCTTTCTAAAATACACATTTCAATAATTTTTTAGGAGAATCTCTGATAAGCTTAGTCTTTACATGTCTAAAAATGCATTTATTTTGCCCTTGCTTATAAATGATAATTTACCTGACTATAAAATACCAGGTTCATAGTCTCCTCCCACCCGAAGTACTTTGAAGGCACAAGCATATCTCGTTTTATTGTGCTTTTGGGTGCTTTCCTTTATTGCGCTTCACAGATACTGTGGTTTTTAAAAGTTGAAGGTATGTTGCAACCCTGCCTTACCGGATGATGGTTAACACTTTTTAGCAATAAGGTATTTTAAAATTAAGGTATGTACATTGTTTTTTAGACAATGCTATTGCACACTTAATAGCCTACAGTATAGTGTAAACATAAATTTTATATACACTGGGAAACCAAAAAAATTGTGTGAGTCTCTTTATTGCAATATTTGCTTTATTGTGGTAGTCTGGAACTGAACCTGCAATATCTCTAAGGTATGCCTGTATTATTTCAAGGTCTACGGACTTTTTTTTTTAATTGAGAAATCAGCTCAGTTTTTTTGTATGTCATTGGTCTTTTATTTCTGGTACATTTTAAGATTCTCTCTTTAACCTTGATGCTCTGCAGTCCTACAAGATGTACCTTGATAAAAATTTATATTTATTTAAAATGTTTGGTATTTGGAGAACCCTTTCAATCTGAGGAATTATGTGTTTAGTTCTGGAAAATTTGTAGCCATTATAACCTCAAATAGTTCTTGTCTGCCATTCCATTCATTCTCTTTTCCTGGACTTTTATGAAACAAACATTGGAAACTCTTGGGCTATCCATGTCTCTTTAATTTATCCTTCATATATTTTAAAATCTCTGTCCCTTAGTGCCATGTCCTGGGTTGATTTTCCCAGATATATTTTCCAATTCATCAATTCTTTATTCAATTCTGTCAAGGCAAGAGCATCTTTTATTTCAATGACTAATGCAAAGGATGAGATTCCCTCAAGCTCCTAGACTCAAGCCTGGATCAGGCTGCACATCTTGCATGGAGTACCTTTAGATGCTTTATCCCACAATGGCTGGATTTCCAGCTACCTCTGCCTGCTTCTAAACAGAGAACCTGGAAGTGACTTCAGGCTCACACAACATTTTATGCTTTTGTCCAATTTCTGGTCCTCAATGATAGCCATATTATTTTTTTAATTGAAGTACAGTTGATTTATAGTGTTGTGTTAGTCTCTGGTGTACAGCAAAGTGATTCAATTATACATATATATACATATTCTTTTTCATATTCTTTTCCATTATGGTTTATTACAGGATATTGAATATAGTTCCCTGTTCTGTACAGTAGGACCTTGTTGTTTATTTATAGTAGTTTATATATGCTAATCCCAAACTCCTAATTTATTCCTCCCCCACCCCTATTCCAAAACTTATTTTGGTAACCATAATTTTGTCTTCTATGTCTGTGAGTCTGCTTCTGTTTTGTAAATAAGTTCATTTGTGTCATATTTTAGATTCCACATATAAGTGATATCATATGGTATTTGTCTTTCTCTTTCTGACTTACTTCACTTAGTATGATAATCTCTAGGTCCATATATGTTGCTGCAAATGGCATTATTTCATTCTTTTTTTATGGCTGAGTGGTATTCCATTATGTATATATACCACATCTTCTTTGTCCATTCATCTGTTGATGGACATTTAGGTTGTTTACATGTCTTAGTTATTGTGAATAGTGCTGCTGTGAACACTGGGTGCATGTATCTTTTTGAATTAGAGTTTTCTCTGGATATATGCCTAGGAGTGGGATTGCTGGATCATATGGAAACTCTATTTTTAGTTTTTTAAGGAACTTCCATACTGTGTTGCATGGTGGCTGCAACAATTCACATTCCCACTAACAGTGTAGGAGGGTTCCCTTTACTCCACACCCTCTCCAGCATTTGCTATTTGTAGAATTTTTTAATGATGGCCATTGTGACTGGTGTAAGGTGGTACCTCATGGTAGTTTTGATTTGCACTTCTCTAATAATTAGTGATGTTGAGCACATTTTCATGTGCCTATTGGCCATCTGTATGTTTTCTTTAGAGAAATGTCTGTTTAGGTCTTCTGCCCATTTTTGGATTGGGTTGTTTGGTTTTTTGTTATTGAGTCATATGAACTGTTTGTATATTTTGGAAACTAAGCCCTTGTCAGTCACATCGTTTGCAAATATTTTCTCCCAGTCTGTAGGTTGTCCTTTCATTTTGTTTATGGTTTCCTTTGCTGTGCAAAAGCTTTTAAGTTTGATTAGGTCCCATTTGTTTTTTTTATTTCTATGGCCTTGAATGACTGACCTAAGAAAACACTGGTACAATTTATGTCAGAAAATGTTTTGCCTATGTTCTCTTCTAGGAGTTTTATGGTGTCATGTCTTATATTTAAGTCTTTAAACCATTTTGAATTTATTTTTGTTTATGATGTGAGGGTGTGTTCTAACTTCATTGATTTACATGCAGCTGTCCAGCTTTCTCAACACCACCTGCTGAAGAGACTGTCTTTTCTCCATTGTATATTCTTGCCTCCTTTGTCAAAGATTAATTGACTGTAAGTGTATGGGTTTATTTCTGGGCTCTCTATTCTTTTCCATTGATCCGTATGTCTGTTTTTGTGCCAATACCACAATGTTTTGATTACTGTAGCTTTGTAGTACTGTCTGAAGTCTGGGAGGGTTATGCCTCCAGCTTTGTTTTTCCTCAGGATTGCTTTGGCAATTCTGGGTCTTTTATGGTTCCATATAAATTTTAGGATTATTTTTTGTAGTTCTGTGAAAAATGTCATGGGTAATTTGGTAGATTAAATCTGTAGATTGCTTTGGGTTGTATGGCCATTTTGACAATATTAATTCTTCCAATCCAAGAGCATGGGGTATCTTTCCATTTCTTTGAATCATCTTCAGTTTCCTTTATCAATGTTTTATAGTTCTCAGCATATAAGTCTCTCACCTCCTTGGTCAGGTTTATTCCTAAGTATTTTATTTATTTATTTTTTGATGCGATTTTAAAAGAGATTGTTTTTTTACTTTCCCTTTCTGATATTTCATTGTTAGTGTAAAGAAATGCAACAGATTTCTGTATGTTAATCTTGTATCCTCCTACCTTGCTGAATTCATTTATCAGTTCTAGTAGTTTCTGTGTGGAGTCTTTAGAGTTTTCTATATATAGTATCATGTCATCTGCATATAATGACAATTTTACCTCTTCTCTTCCAATTTGGATACTTTTTATTTCTTTTTCTTGTCTGACTGTTGTGGCTAAGTTTTCCAATATAGTGTTGAATAGAAGTGGTGAGGGTGGGCATCTTTGTCTTGTTCCTGAATTTAAGGGGAAGGCTTTCAGCTTTTCACCATTGATTATTATGTTGGCTGTGGGTTTCTCATAAATAGCTTTTATTCTGTTGAGATATATTCCCTCTATACCCACTTTGGTAAGAGTTTTTATCATGAATGGATGTTGAGTTTTGTCAAATGATTTTTCTGCAGTGATAGCCATCTTATTTTTGATTCCAGTTATGTGTTTTTGGTTTTTCTCTTTTTATATTCTGTAAATCATAACTTTGTGTTTGTAACAGAGAGCTAACTGAAACATGATCTCACTATACCATCTCAACCAGAGATCTCTTTCCAGAAGTGTTTGTACTTAATACAGATTATTTAAGAATAAGTGCCTTCAAGAATATAAAATAAATTCATGACAGTAGCTCTTGAGGCAGCATGGTTTATGGTTAGGAATTTAGGGGAAGGGTCTCTGTAGGGTTCCTTAAACCATATCACATAAACAACAACCTCCTTCAAGGATGAACACTACAATGACATGTGTAACCCCTTATCAACTGGGTTCCTCTATTTTTAATAAGATTCACTTCAACTCTATTCCATACCATTTGGAAGTTCAAATACCTCCTGAAGATTTCCATGAATTTTAGGTGGATTACATTCCCATGGTTCCCTTTACTTCTGGACTCTTATTCCTATGTGTGCTCTCTGTCTTCTATACTGTTCTGATACAGATGAGAAAAAAATATCCCTAGCTCATATTCTTTGTAGTTAACTCTGGTGATAGTTTCCTTCCAAGAAGAGACCCTCTATCTAAATTATTTTAGGCAGGTAAGCAGGGTGGGGGTAGGTAGATAAAAAGAAAAATTGCTTGAGTTTTCTGATTCTTAAAAATAATCAGCCTAAAATAATCCTCATACCAACAAGACACATTTTGAGGTGGCAAAATTTTGCTCGCCTACACTGTATTTACTCAAACAATCAAAACAAAAACATATTGATGTAAAAAAGTCTGTGGAGACTTGGAAAGAAGGCTTACATTGAAAAAATAAAACTATTTTCAAATTGAATATTAGACACCCTGTTTTTAAAATTCTTTCACATGCACACAAATGAATACAAGGAAAATGGGAAATCTGAAACAGATTAACGTCAATATCTTGGTTATGATATTATACTATAGTTCTGCAAAATTTACCATTGGGGTAAACTGGACAAAGTGCACAGGGAATCTCTCTGTATTATGTTTTACAACTGCATGTAAACCTACAATTATCTCAATTTTTTAAAGTTAAGGAAAAAATACAACTTTGTCACTGTAAGAGAGGAAGAAATTTTCTTCTACCCTTCTAGGTTCTTCTGGCTGGTCTAAGAATTAAATTGACATGAGACAGATTAATAGGAGAAAAATCACACAAAAGTTTCACAACATGTATACATGGAAGAGATCCAGAAAAACTGAGTAACTTACCAAAATGGCTGAAACCCTCACCTTAAATACCATCTTTAGCAAAAGACAAAAGTGGATCTTGGGGTTAGGGGTTTGGAACTTCAGAGGGGAGGAAGGCAGTTCACATGGAGATGGAAAAGCAAATGTTTGGTAAAAAAAAATGTTTGCTGGGCCAGGCAGAGACAATGAGATCACAGGGTGGACCCTGATCTCTGAGGGTTTCCCCCACCACACCTAGCCCATATTCATTACAGATAGCTCTGGTGATAGCTCTGTTCCAGGAACAAGCTCTCTACCTACATTTTTTTAGGAAGTTAGGGGAAAGTCAACGTTTCTTCCTAAGTCTTTTGGGCCTTGATTATTTTCAGCTCCAAATAATCTGTGTGTCAAAGAGTATTTTGGGGTGGCAAATTTTGCTCCCCTACACCCCTGAAGAGTTTTCTTTCTGGTCCTTCACCCCACATGGTACCCAATCTTCTACCATTTTAGTGGCACCTCACTTCCTTCTCTGTCCTTCTCGTGTTCTCCTTTTTCAGAGTCAAAAAAATTTAAAAGAGAGAGAGAGAAGGAAAGGAAAAAAAAAAGCAAGAGAAAACAAAAAAAAAACACATTTATTTCTTTGTATAATATAGAAAAGAAAAAACTGGCCATTACCTTTCACTGTCTTGGCTCTGTATCTCACCCTCCATTCCTAGGGCCTTGAAAATTATTTTTCCTAAGAAGTTTTATCCCCAAGAATTCTGATACCAGCTGCTGATATAATATGAGTTTTACCTCCCCAACTGAGACTATTTATTGCTTCTCTGTAAGGTCTTAAAGAAGAACTTAAGTTCTGAGCAGGATATTTACTGGGTTGCAATTAATTGATTTCATGGTTCTGATTTGTGGCTGAGTGGTAGTATTCAGGTTTCTGCTATCATGGTGGTTGTATGACTAAGGAAGACAGGTGGTGCCATGTGGGAAAGTTCAAATCATTCCTTGGCATTCTATCCAATTATGGGTATACTTAGAAACAGCTGGAATTTGATAGAAAGAATTAAGTTAGGGTTGGGAAATAAAGGGGAGAGGAGTGTTCTTTGGGCCCAGAGGCAAGAGTTGTACACAGTTTATATGAAGATGGTAAGTGAAGGTTCCTTTGACTATAGCAGATAGTTCCAGCAGTGCTAGAATGGATGGAGAGAAAAGCTAATGCTCTGGGATATTTGGGGGAGAGTCATGGCCTCTGGATAAAAATGGTTAACACTTCCATGATGCTTATTATGTGCCAGACAATCTTCTAAACTTTTACATATCTCAACTAATTTAATCCTTGTGATAATCCCATGAGGGTAAGTACTACTGATGCCGAAAACTCGACCTCTGTGCACCGGCACTGAATCGAATCTTGGAGACAGAATTTTGGGTGAGGTAGAAAAGAATAGCTTTATTGCTTTGCCAGGCAAAGGCTGACGCAGTGGGCTAATCTGGGGGATTTGGTGAGGAGTTTTATAGCAATGGTACAGGGCAGGGTTGCTGTTAACAATGCGGGAGTGTGCTTCACTCCTTAAATCTGGCCTCAGGTGGTCTCCTGATGAGCCTCTGTGGTTCTCAAAGTTATCAAACTGTGACCTTCTCTGGAATGAAGAATGCTTCATCAGGTAGTTAACATCTTCCATTTGTTGGGGGTTTTAATTCTGTAGAAGAGCTCAAAGATATTGTTATGTGTATCCCTTGAGGAGGAACCGGACCCTGCCCCAAGGCTGTGCTATTGTTTCTTGACTGCTCCTCCCTTGTCTCTGCATCCCCTCCCTTCCCTGATTAGCAACTGTTTGAACCTGCCCTTTGGAATTCAGGGAAGGTCATGGAGACTGAAGCCTATTCCCTACAAACAAGAAAAGGGGGACACAGAAAGAATTTCATGCCCAGGAGCCCCACAGGGTCCTGCTCAGTTTCACTACCATTATCCCAATATTTGTATTAGGAAACAGAGGCACAGGGAGTTTAGGCAACTTGACTAAGGTCACACAGGCAGGAAATCTTCAGTAATCCGCTTCTAGAGTATATATTTTTAATACTTTCTTCTGGATTCTAGTCCCAGTTCTGCTACTTAATAGTTATGAGTCTTTAGGTAACCCGCTTAACTTGTTTGAATTAGTTTACTTAATAGCTAAATATATTTTTGCAAGGATTAAATAAGATACTACAGGTAAAGGACTTAGAGTAATGCCAGATACAAAGCAGGCACTCAATGCATGCTAGCTGCTATTATTATTATTAGTGGTGGTGGTGGTGTTTTTATTGGTGTTATCACTCTTTTTGTCTCTCCCATTCCTGTCCTTTCCATCACCGACAGCTGAAGGGAGAGTTTAGATGTGATCCAAAACTTAGCTCTGAGAGAAAAGTAGCCAGAGGCCCTTTAAAATCAAGCCTGTCTGAAAACTGGGAGGAAGAACTTCAACCCCAAACTATGGCATGCTAAGGTGAGTCACAGAAATGCTCTCATCAGTTTAATCAGTGGCTCCATATTAAATTACTCTTAGAATAAGTTGATGAAGATTAAAAATCTTATGTTAGATTTAGTTTTATTTAAAACTTGCTTTGTAAGATGCTTTAAAAATCTTTTAAAAGATGTAGTTTTCAAGACCAGTATATATATGTAAAGGATCAATTTCACTCCTTCGTTAAGAAATGCAAAATAAAGCAACAACCAGCCACCATTTCCCCCTATCATTGAAGCTGATTAAAACCCTGACAGCTCCCTGTTGTGAGCACATTCATACACTGTGCAACCTCTTTGGTGAACAATTTAACAGTATCTATCAATATTTTTTTTTCTTTTTGCTGTACGTGGGCTTCTCACCGCTGCAGTCTCTCCCACTGCGGAGCACGAGCTTCAGAGGCGCAGGCTCAGCAGCCATGGCTCACGGGCACAGCCGCTCCACGGCATGTGGGATCTTCCCGGACTGGGGCACGAACCTGTGCCCCCCGCATCGGCAGGCGGACTCCCAACCACTGCGCCACCAGAGAAGCCCTCTATCAATATTTTTAATGCACATCCCCTTTAACCCAGCTATTTCATTTCTAAAAATGCCTCCTAAAGCAGTACTTACTCAGGTGAGCAAAGATGCACGTACAAGGCTGTGCAGCATTGTTTCCATTTGCAAACAACTGGAAACAGCTTAAATGTCCATCAAGCCCTCAATACTGCTATGAATATGTGCAGTGCTTTCCTAACAGGCATCCCTGCAGCTAAAGTTCTCTGCTTTAGTAACTTAAAAAAATGCTTTCTATTCAATGGACTTGTCTATTGCTTTTTGAATAAATCACTGAGTAATTTCAGTGATTCTATTGTTGTTTTCATAAACCCGAGTTACCAGAGGTGTTATGATACCATATAAATGTCAAGAGGTGATTGAAAGGAACCATTTTTAGTGTTTAATCACTGCTCACTCTCATTTCTAGGCTATTTTCCCTACCCTGAGTGTTTAGCAGAATTATGTCTTCTTTTCCAAATAGATTTTTCTCTCTAAAGTTTCTTATGTTTCTCTCAAACTCTGACTGTCCTTCATCTCATACCTGAAGGGCTTAGTCATTGTCAAATTTCTCCAGTATTTAAAAAAATAAGAAAGGAAGGAATGAAGGAACGAACACGAATGAATGATCCCTGGACACTTTGGAGTGGGGGAGTTACGTGACCCCTCTCACCAAATACCACTGAGGCAATTAACATATAAGAAGAAAGAGATGGCCAGTGAGAGAGTGGATAATAGTTTGAAATAAAAACCCAGCATGGTCCTCTAGGGAAGAAATTTTAAAAATGTTTTATATAGCCCTCTAAATGCTCAATTAAGTTTATTTAGCAACTTTTTCCTAATTATGGCATAACCATTCAGAGTAGACATAACATTGCTTTATCCTGGATATTTACAATTGTGTCTGAGAGCCCATTTGTCCTTCAGAGACTAGCAATCACCAAAGCAGATGATGAAGCTATAAATCTATGGAATCGCTGTGCCAAATATCAGTGTCTCATCGTGATGGTGGTGAAATGAGTTCTTTTACAGAACACTATTGAATACGTCTCACAATCACCATTTTTCAGTGGCTTAATCTACACTGTGAATTGACTTGAAATTTTTTTCCCAAAGCTTTGGCTATAAATAACACATCACAAAAGGACAAAGCTGAAGAATGAAAAAGGCTGGAACAGATTTTATTTTAAATCTTTCAAATCATGTATTTCTAAAGCAAACTTACGTATTTGCAATCATTTCTAGCCACTATTTGTGCATCTGTGCTCAAGAAAGAGAGGAAAGACTATGACCATATTTAACTCAGAAAAACAATAAAAATCAGTTCTTTCTTCTACCATTAACTCTTTGTCTTTTAGACATTAGAACATAAATATGTCCTGGATTGCTACCATGCCTGAGAACAGAATCCCAACCATCTACTTAAGAACTTCAATGGACAGTGTAACTTTTTACACCTAAGAACATGCTAGATGAAACATCAGGATGCAGACTTTAAATGCCTGTAAAACTAGGCCCCTTCCTTCTGTCTAAACAAAATGAAGCAATCCTCTTCCCCATCACCAAACAGACACACCTATTAAAAGATAGAAACTGAGACATACTGAAAAGTTTAAGAGTTTATGTGAGCAAAAATCCATGCAAATGGAGCAGTGCCAAACCAGAAGTGGTTAGGAGTGCTGACTGACAGGAACCAAGGGAAAGACTGATACAGAGAAATTGAGAAAGCAAAGAAAGGAAATTGTTGATTGGAGGCAGCTTACACCCTAGCTGGCTGTGATTGGTTGTCCTTAGCGTTTTGATTTCGTGACCTTGAGGCCTTTACAGGCTTATATTTTCGTTTGCTTATAGAGGTCACCAGGGCATTAGAGATACCTCAGTCTAATGGCCTCCTTGTTTAATTAATTTAACAAACCTTTGATTTAAGCTTTAACATTCCAGGCCTTTTCTATTAAATCAAGCCCATGCTAATGTAACCAAATATTCTGAAACCCTTAAATCTACACCAGCATTCACCTTTTTACCAGATAGCCAGCTGTCCTGCATTTTGGTAGAAATGACAAAAGTTTGAGGTAGCAAGTTTCAAATTAGTGGAAAATTTGGAGTTTAGTGAGTCATTTGACATCACACCTCATCTCCTTACTAAGTAGACACAGAGAAAGCAAAACATTTGTCTGTACATCAGATGTTCCATGTGCCTTTTACTGTATGTATTTTATTATGGGCCTTATGCAGAGCAGGAACATCCAGAGCAGGAAATTGAAACTTAATCACACTTAATAAGAAGAGGTTGAAGTTCTGGAACTTCCTGTTTGGCTACTTTTCTGACCACCAGGTAAATGCTATAATGATTCATTTGAGCTATGGAAAATGAAATTTTATTTTTATATTCTTACTCAATGAAACATTTCTTAATTCCATTAACAATAATTATGCTGGAATTGAATTTCTTGTTTGTCTATTATTGCTCATTATAAGTTACAGTCTATTAATTTGAAAAAATGGACTCATATTCGAAGCCATTGATCCATAGCACCACAGCATTTTTTTAAACAAAAGAATAACAACTGAAAGAACTACAGGGTCAGGATGAGGGTATGTAAATGTAATTTTTACCTACATACTTTATTCACTTTTTAAAAATGGTATTTTGTTTTAATCGGTGACACATTAGGAAATATTGCTAAAGTTTTTTTTTTTCTTTATTATCATCCTAGGGCCCACGTAAATCAGTGATTTGCAGTACCTGAGTGCCATTAAAGGCCTAAAAATCACAGAGAAAAATGAATGTTATTTTTTTAACATCTTTATTGGAGTATAATTGCTTTACAATGTTGTATTAGTTGCTGCTGTATAACAAAGTGAATCAGCTATATGTATACATATATCACCATATCTCCTCCCTCTTTCATCTCTCTCCCACCCTCCCTATCCCATCACTCTAGGTGGACACAAAGCACCAAGCTAATCTGCCTGTGCTATGTGGCTGCTTCCTGCTAGCTGTCTATTTTACATTTGGTAGTGTATATATGTCAGTGGTACTCTCTCACTTTGTCCCAGCTTACCCTTCCCCCTCCCCGTGTCCTCAAGTCCATTGTCTACGTCTGTGTCTTTATTCCTGTCCTGCCCCTAGGATCTTCAGAAAATTTTTATTTTATTTTTTTAGATTCCATACGTATGTGTTAGCATATGGTATTTGTTTTTCTCTTTCTGACATACTCTGTATGACAGTCTCTAGGTCCATGCACCTCACTACAAATAACTCATTTTCATTTCTTTTTATGGCTGAGTCATATTCCATTGTATATATGTGCCATATCTTCTTTATCCTTTCATCTGTCGATGGACACTTAGGTTGATTCCATGTCCTGACTACTGTGAATAGAGCTGCAATGAACATTGTGGTCCATGACTCTTTTTGAATTATGGTTTTCTCAGGGTATATGCCCAGTAGTGGGATTAGTGGGTCATATGGTAGTTCTATGTTTAGGTTTTTAAGGAACCTCGGTACTGTTCTCCATAGTGGCTGTATGAATTTACATTCCCGCCAACAGTGCAAGAGGGTTCCCTTTTCTCCACACCTTCTCCAGCATTTATTGTTTGTAGATTTTTTGATGATGGCCATTCTGACTGGTGTGAGGTGATACCTCATTGTAGTTTTGATTTGCATTTCTCTAATGATTAGTGGTGTTGAGCATCCTTTCATGTGTTTGTGGCAATCTATATATATTCATTGGAGAAATGTCTATTTAGGTGTTCTGCCCATTTTTGGATTTTTTTTTTTTTTTTTTTTTTTGCGGTACGTGCGCCTCTCACTGTTGTGTCCTCTCCCGTTGCGGAGCACAGGCTCCGGAGCTGCAGACTCAGCGGCCATGGCTCACGGGCCCAGCCGCTCCGCAGCATGTGGGATCTTCCTGGACTGGGGCACAAACCTGTGTCCCGTGCATCGGCAGGCAGACTCTCAACCACTGAGTCATCAGGGAAGCCCTGTATTTTTGATATTGAGCTGCATGAGCTGCTTGTAAATTTTGGAGTTTAATCCTTTGTCAGTTGCTTCGTTTGTAAATATTTTCTCCCATTATGATGGTTGTCTTTTCCTCTTATTTATGGTTTCCTTTACTGTGCAAAACTTTTAAGTTTCATTAGGTCCCATTTGTTTATTTTTGTTTTTATTTCCATTTCTCTAGGAGGTGGGTCAAAAAGGATCTTGCTGTGATTTATATCATAGAGTGTTCTGCCTATGTTTTCCTCTAAGAGTTTTATAGTGTCTGGCCTTACATTTAGGTCTTTAATCCATTTTGAGTTTATTTTTGTGTATGGTGTTAGGGAGTGTTCTAATTTCATTCTTTTACATGTAGCTGTCCAATTTTCCCAGCACCACTTATTGAAGAGGCTGTCTTTTCTCCATTGTATATTCTTGCCTCTTTATCAAAGATTAGGTGCCCATACATGTGTGGGTTTATCTGTGGTTTTCTCTCCTGTTCCATTGATCTCTATTTCTGTTTTTGTGCCAGTACCATACTGTCTTGATTACTGTAGCTTGGTAGTATAGTCTGAAGTCAGGGAGCCTGATTCCTCCAGCTCCGTTTTTCTTTCTCAGGATTGCTTTGGTTATTTGGTGTCTTTTGTGTTTCCATACAAACTGTGAAATTTTTTGTTCTACTTGTATGAAAAATGCCATTGGTAGTATGATAGGGATTGCATTAAATCTGTAGATTGCTTTGGGTAGTATAGTCATTTTCACAATGTTGATGCTTCCAATCCAAGAACATGGTATATCTCTCCATCTGTTGGTATCATCTTTAATTTCTTTCATCAGTGTCTTACAGTTTTCTGCCTACAGGTCTTTTGTCTCCTTAGGTAGGTTGATTCCTAGGTATTTTATTCTTTTAGTTGCAGTGGTAAATGACAGTGTTTCCTTAATTTCTCTTTCAGATTTTTCATCATTATTGTATAGGAATGCAAGAGATTTCTGTGCATTAATTTTGTATCCTGCTACTTTATCAAATTCATTGGTTAGCTCTAGAAGTTTTCTGGTAGCATCTTTAGGATTCTCTATGTATGGTATCATGTCATCTTGAAACAGTGACAGTTTTAGTTCTTCTTTTCTGATTTGGATTCCTTTTATTTCTTTTTTTGTCTGATTGCTGTGGATAAAACTTCCAAAACTATGTTGAATAATAGTGGTGAGAGTGGGCAACCTTGTCTTGTTCTTCATCTTAGTGGAAATGGTTTCAGTTTTTTACCATTGAAAAAGATGTTGGCTGTGAGTTTGTCATATATGGCCTTTATTATGTTGAGATCATTTCCCTCTCTGCCTACTTTCTGGAGAATTTTTATCATAAATGGAGTTGAATGTTGTCAAAACTTTTTCTGCATCTATTGAGATGATCATATGGTTTTTAATCCTTCAGTTTGTTAATATGGTGAATCACATTGATTGATTTGTGTATATTGAGGAATACTTGCATACCTGGGTAAACCCCACTTGATCATGGTGTATGATCCTTTTAATGTGCTGTTGGTTTCTGTTTGCTAGTAGTTTGTTGAGGATTTTTGCATATATGTTCAGCAGTGATATTGGCCTATAGTTTTCTTTCTTTGTGACATGTTTGTCTGGTTTTGGTATCAGGGTGATGCTGGCCTCATATTATGAGTTTGGGAGTGTTTCTCCCTCTGTTATATTTTGCAAGAGTTTGAGAAGGACAGGTGTTAAGTCTTCTCTAAATATTTGATAGAATTCGCCTGTGAAGCTATCTGGTTCTGGGCTTTTGTTTGTTGGAAGATTTTTAATCACAGTTTCAATTTCAGTGCTTGTAATTGGTCTGTTTATATTTTCTATTTCTTCCTGGTTCAGTCTCAGAAGGTTGTGCTTTTCTAAGAATTTGTCCATTTCTTCCAGGTTGTCCATTTTATTGGCATATAGTTGTTTGTAGTAATCTCTCATGATCCTTTGTATTTCTGCAGGGTCAGTTGTTACTTCTCCTTTTTCATTTCTAATTCTTTTGATATGAGTTTTTCCCCTCTTTTTCTTGATGAGTCTGGCTAGTGGTTTATCTATTTTGTTTATCTTCTCAAATGACCAGCTTGTAGTTTTATTGATCTTTGCTCTCATTTCTTTTTCATTTATTTCTGATCTGATCTTTATTATTTTTTTTCCTTTTGCTAACTTTGTGGGGTTTTTTTGTTCTTCTTTCTCTAATTGCTTTAGGTGTAAAGTTAGGTTATTTGAGATTTTTCTTGTTTCTTGAGGTAGGATTGTATTGCTCTAAACTTCCCTCTTAGAACTGTTTTTGCTGCATCCCATAGGTTTTGGGTCATCGTGTTTTCATTGTCATTTGTTTCTAGGTATCTTTTGATTTCCTCTTTGATTTCTTCAGTGATCTCTTGGTTATTTAGTAGTGTATTGTTTAGCCTCCATATGTTTGTATGTTTTACAGATTTTTTTCCTGTAATTGATATCTAGTCTCATAGCCTTGTGGTCGAAAAAGATACTTCCCACAATTTCCGTTTTCTTAAATTTACCAAGACTTGATTTGTGACCCAAGATATGATCTATTCTGGAGAATGTTCCATGAGCACTTGAGAAGATGGAATATCCTATAAGTGTTGATTTAGTCCATTTTGTTTAATGTGTCATTTAAAGCTTTCCTTATTTATTTTCATTTTGGATGATCTGTCCATTGGTCAAAGTGGGGTGTTAAAATCCCCTACTATGATTATGTTACTGTCAATTTCCCCTTTTATGTCTGTTAGCATTTGTCTTACATATTGAGGTGCTCCTATGTTGGGTGCATAAATATTTACAATTGTTACATCTTCTTCTTGGATTTATCCCTTGAACATTATACAGTGTCCTTCTTGTCTCTTGTAATAGTCTTTATTTTAAAGTCTATTTTGTCTGATATGAGAATTGCTACTCCAGCTTTCTTTTATTTTCCACTTGCATGGAATATATTTTTCCATCACCTTGCTTTCAGTCTGTATGTGTCCCTAGGTCTGAAGTAGGTCTCTTGTAGACAGCATATATACGGGTCTTGTTTTTGTATCCATTCAGCAGGTCTGTGTCTTTTGGTTGGAGCATTTAATCCATTTATATTTAAGGTAGTTATTGATATGTATATTCCTATTACCATTTTCTTGTTTTGTGTTTGTTATTGTAGGTCTTTTCCTTCTGTTGTGTTTCCTGCCTAGAGAAGTTCCTTTAGCATTTGCTGTAAAGCTGGTTTGTTGGTGCTGAATTCTCTTAACTTTTGCTTTCCTGTAAAGGTTTTAATTTTTCCGTCAAATCTGAATGAGATTCTTGCTAGGTAGAGTAATATGGCTGTAGGTTTTTCCCTTTTGTTACTTTAAATATGTCCTGCCACTCACTTCTTGCTTGTCGAGTTTCTGCTGAAAGCTCAGCTGTTAACCTTATGGGGATTCCCTTGTACATTATTTGTTGCTTTTCCCTTGCCACTTTTAATATTTTTTCTTTGTACTTAATTTTTGATAGTTTGGTTAATATTCGTCTTGTGTTTCTCCTTGGATTTATCCTTTATGGGAGTCTCTGTGCTTCCTGAACTTGGTTGACTATTTCCTTTCCCATCTTGGGAAGTTTTCAACTATAATCTCTTCAAATACTTTCTCAGTCCCTTTTTTTTTCCTCTTCTTCTTCTGGGACCCGTATAATTAGAATATTGGTGTGTTTAATGCTGTCCCAGACGTCTCTGAGACTGGCCTCAATTCTTTTCATTCTTTTTTCTTTATTCTTCTCTGTGGTAGTTATTTCCACTATTTTATCTTCCAGGTCACTTATCTGTTCTTCTGCCTCAGTTATTCTGCTATTGATTCTTTCTAGAGAAGCTTAAGTTTCATTTATTGCATTGTTCATCACTGTTTCTTTGCTCTTTAGTTCTTCCAGGTCCTTGTGAAACGTTTCTTGTGTTTTCTCCATTCTATTTCCAAGATTTTGGATCATCTTTACTATCATTATTCTGAATTGTTTTTCAGATAGACTGCCTATTTCCTCTTCATTTGTTTGGTCTGGTTGGTTTTTACCTTGCTCCTTCATCTGCTGTGTACTTCTTTGTCTTCTCATTTTGCTTAACTTACTGTGTTTGGGGTCTCCTTTTTGCAGGCTGCAGGTTTGTAGTTCCCGTTGTTTTTTGTGTCTGCCCCCAGTGGGTAAGTTTGGTTCAGTAGGTTGTGTAGTCTTCCTGGTGGAGGGGACTGGTGCCTGTGTTCTGGTGGATGAGGCTGGATCTTGTCTTTCCGGTGGGCAGGACCATGTCCGGTGGTGTGTTTTGGGGTGTCTGTTAACTTATTATGATTTTAGGCAGCCTCTCTGCTAATGGGTGGGGTTGTGTTCCTTTTTGCTAGTTGTTTGGCATAGCACTGTAGCTTGCTGGTCGTTAAGTGGAGCTGGGTCTTAACATTGAGATGGAAATCTCTGGGAGAACTTTTGCTTTTTGATATTACATGGGGTCTGGAGGTCTCTGGTGGACGAATGTGCTGAACTCAGCTCACCCACCTCAGACGCTCAGGACTGACACCCGGCCAGAGCACCAAGTCTCTGCCAGCCACACAGCTCAGAAGAAAAGGGAGAAAAAAAAAGGAAGAAAGAATAAAAGAAAACAGTTATTAAAATAAAAAAGTAATTAAAAAATGAAAGAAAAGAGAGAGCAACCAAACCAGAAAGCAAATCCACCAATCATAATAAGTGCTAAAAACTATACCAAACAAAACAAAAACAAAACACAAAATGGACAAACAGAACCCTAGGAGAAATGGTAAAAGCAAAGCTATACCGACAAAAATCACACAGAAAAGCATACACATACACACTCACAATAAGAGAAAAAGGAAAATATATATATATATATATATATATATGAAAAAAAAGGAAGAGAGCAACCAAATCAATTAACAAATCTACCAGTGATAATAAACTCTAAATACTAAACTAAG
This sequence comes from Mesoplodon densirostris, assembly GCF_025265405.1. Lineage (NCBI taxonomy): Eukaryota > Metazoa > Chordata > Mammalia > Artiodactyla > Ziphiidae > Mesoplodon > Mesoplodon densirostris. Next base: position 35,081,225 of record NC_082681.1, on the reverse strand, counting down.
ATAAACATAGGACCAGAAACCAGTCAGTCACATACAGCAAACCCCAAGTCTACAGTTGATCCCAAACTCCACTCCCTCAATTTTGGGATGATTTGCTGTCTATTCAGGTGTTCCACAGATGCAGAGTTCATCAAGTTGATTGTGGAGACTTAATCCGCTGCTCCTTAGGCTGCATGGAGAAATTTCCCTTTCTCTTCTTTGTTCACACAGCTCCCGGGGTTCAGCTTTGGATTTGGCCCCGCCTCTGCGTGTAGGTCGCCTGAGGGCGTCTGTTCTTTGCTCAGACAGGACAGGGTTAAAGGAGCAGCTGATTCGGGGGCTCTGGCTCACTCAGGCTGCGGGGAGGGAGGGGTACAGATGCGAGGCAAGCCTGCAGTGGCAGAGGCCAGTGTGACGTTGCAACAGCCTGAGGCGCGCTGTGCGTTCTCCTGGGGAAGTTGTCCCTGGATCACAGGACCCTGGCATTGGCGGGCTGCACAGGGTCCCGGGAGGGGAGGTGTGGATAGTGACCTGTGCTTGCACACTGGTTTCTTGGTGGTGGCACCAGTGGCCTTAGCGTCCCAGGCCCGTTTCTGGTGTCTGTGCTGATAGCTGCGGCTTGCGCCTGTCTCTGGAGCTCGTTTACGTGGTGGTCTGAGTCCCGTCTCCTTGTGCACTCCAAAACACTGGTCTCTTGCCTCTTAGGCAGTTCGAGACTTTTTCCTGGACTCCCTCCTGGCTAGCTGTGGTGCACTAGCCCCCTTCAGTCTGTGTTCACTCAGCCAACCCCAGTCCTCTCCCAGGGATCGATCTGACCTCCGAAGCCCAGCCGGAGCCTGTCCCGGCAGGTGAGCAGACAAGCCTTTCAGGCTGGTGGCACCGATCCTCTGTGCGGGAATCTCTCCGCTTTGCCCTCCGCACCCCTGTTGCTGTGCTCTCCTCCGTGGCTCCGAAGCTTTCCACCTCCGCCACCTGCAGTCTCCGCCCGCGAAGGAGCTTCCTAGTATGTGGAAACCGTTCCTCCTTCACAGCTCCCTCCCACTGGTGCAGGTCCCGTCCCTATTCTTTTGTCTCTGTTTTTTCTTTTTTCTTTTGTCCTACCCAGGTACGTGGGGAGTTTCTTGCGTTTTGGGAGGTCTGAGGTCTTCTGCCAGCATTCAGTAGGTGTTCTGTAGGAGCTGTTCCACATGTAGATGTATTTCTGATGTATCTGTGGGGAGGAAGGTGACCCCCATGTCTTACTCCTCCTCCGTCTTGAAGGTCCCTCCAAATCTGTTACTTTTAATCCATCTGAAAACTTGAATGCATAGTAATATCACTTTAAAAAATGTTTCCTTGCAAATAGGAACTGATGACAGTTTAGCTGTGTTTTAGGCAAACAGTCTTTGTGTGTGTGTATGTGTACATGTGTGGGGGGGTGACTTTAAGGATAGTTTACAAATACTTTGCCATAGTACCATGAATTATTAAGATCTGCTTATAACTCATGTGAACATAGGAATTGGGGTCTTAAGGGGTGCAGAATTTGCCACCCCAGAATATGCCTCTTTGGCATAAGGATTATTTTAAACTGGTTATTTTTAAGAAGCAGCAGACAGAGGAGAAGCTCTGAAAACTGAGTAGAAGTTATTCTTTTGTAATAAAAATTTACATTTATAGGGGACATCTCCATTTGTAAGGCTGTCCCTCTCTGTATAGGAAAAGGATGGCTCTAAAGTTTTAGAAACTTAAAGCAGGCAAGGACTGAAATCTTCACAACAACCTCACCCTTGTTTACTGTGCTTTTCCTGGTCACCTTTCACAACTGGTCTCCCCCCATCCCCACACCCTCCACCCAACTTCTTTTGTCTTTAGCTGGAGATGATATTTAAGGTGGTGGCTTATGTCATTTAGGGGAGTTACTCAGTATTCCTGGGTCTCTCCCTTGTGTACAGGAGGCATATATGTTATTACATTTCTGTTTATTTTTCTCCTGTTAATCTGTCTTTTATTACAGGGAGGTCTCTGGCAAGACCCTAGAAGGGAAGAGGGAAAATGATTTTCCTCCGCCACTGGCCATAGAACCAAAATCATAAAATAAGGAGGTGAATTGGGAGTAACGTGGAAATTCAGGACTACTGTAGTCAAAATAAGAAAAGCCTTTATATCAATGCTCTAGTAAGGGGGGATTAGAGATCCTAGTGATATTTTGATGGGGAAATTTTAAAATCCTGCCAGCAGTAGACCCCTCTGCATGAATAGAGAAGAGAGAACACAATTTAATACTTAATGAGCATTATCACATTCACATGCATGTAAGGTAGCACAGCACTCAGATCAATTTACAAAGTCTGGACAGACTTTCACATAAATTTATACCCTGAAACAGAAGACAGAACAATGAAAACTTCTCTTATCTCCCTGAGAGAAAAATACATACACATGTGGTTGTCTCTTGATTATCTCCTGAGAGACTTAATTTCAGAAGTGTTTGTTTATAGCTCCAAGGGATAGATGATATGTGAACTGAATTATAAAGTCACAAGTGTTGGCCTCTTCTTCAGCCAATTAGACTTTCAAGAGTCATCCTAAGGAGGGGAAGGTCCTCGAAGAAAATTTCATCACCTTACCCTTGCAGTCTACATTTCTAATTTGTTTTATTGTTTGAGTGAGTATATTCATATGTGTTTACTATTTATATACCTTATCTGATAAATTATATGTAGTTCTGGTGAGGATTTAGTTCTTCTCAACTGATATTTGTTTACATTACTCAGAAGATATAATTCCTGTATTCCCCTTTCAGGTGTTCATTCATGAGCATATATCAAGAAGATGAGAATGGAGACAGGAAAACCTATGCAAATATTTGTTTGATTGAAAACAAACATTTTCTCAAAGCATCAACACAGTCCACCATGGCATGGACTTCAAACCATATTTGTTCAATGAGAGAATATAAGACAGGCTAAAGGCAGCCTGTTCTTGCTAGAATCTCTCAAGACAAATATCAGAAACTAGCAAAACACTAAACAAATGTATGGTAAAGAAAAACACACAACATAAGAGTTAAGCATTTCAGTTTTATTCAGGGACCTTACTGAGGACTATAGCCCAGGAAAAAGCCTCTCAGTAGCTCTGAGGGAACTGCTCCACAAAGGTAGGGGAGAAGCCAATATATATATGATTTGGGGCTAGGGATTATGTGCAGTCAAGCATACGTCCTGGTAAAAGATTACTGCTAGTCACAAGGAACAAATATCTTAATGACTTTAGTGCTTTTTTATGTATAGAAAGATGCAAAACTCTGGGTTCATTAAAATTCTTCCTAAGATATACATCTATCTAAGGGGCCTGTTTTTCCAAAGCACAGAGTGCCTCAACCTGTTTCTCATCTGAAACTCCTCTCAGGGTGCACTGTTGGTCAGTGACTGCAGTGGCTAATGACTTAATCCTTGTAGAACTGGATGGTGAGTAACATTCCTTGTTTTACAGTATTGATTATGAAAGTAAAATTCCAACCATTAGACTGAATCAGCCCTGAACCCTGAGAGAAAAGACACTAAACAATTCAATTTTCCTGACTAGCAGAGATATTCTAGGTAGTTTGTGAATTGGCCTATGTCAGTAAGATTATTTTGGCACATAAAATTTCAAATCTCGGTTCCTTTTTCCTTGAAAGAGAAAGAAACAGGATGAGAGAAGGAGAGAGAAAGAGAGAGAGATCTCTCTAATGCTCTTCTCTTCCCATTTAGAGTTAGAGAAGATTCTGAGTCCCTTTAAAAGAATAGTAACAAAAACTATTAGATCAAGGGATACACAGACATAATACATAAGGATTATGTCTGGATATATCAAACATGATATTTGGCAGTATGACTCATGGTGTCTTTATGGAAAAAAAGTGAACTTGGAAACAGCATTGTTAGGAATATCTGGAGATGGTTGGGTTACTATATCCTAAGAGGTTGGGTGTCAAATTGAAGGAATGTATTCTGCTGAAGAGCTCTGACCTTGATAGTCCTATTTAACACTTTTATCAGTACATTGAGGGAACATATGGAAGGAACACATTAAATTTGCAGGTGACATAAAATTTAAGATGCTAGGTAACAACTAAGATTCAAAAGGTTCTGGACAGGCCATAATGATGGGCTGAAATTAACAAGGTGGAATTCAGTAAGGATATATATGATGTCAAATTTTTAAAAATCCTGACTTAGTGAGGAGAGATTTTATTCAAAAGGTTTACTGCAAAGGGTGGAGAAGGGACTATTGCAATAGGGGAAGGGGAACAATCATAATAGGGAGAACACTATGACCATAAGATCTGCAAAACATCTCAAGGGTTGGGGAAAAAAAATTTCTTTTATGGAGAGGAGTAAACAAGGCTGGAAAGAAACAGGTGTACAGAAGTGGGTTAAAGAGGCATAATCAGATACTAAACTGGATAATGTTTTAGCCTGAGGCCAGCCTGTTTTCCAGGAGGGGCCGAGTTGCTGTATACTGTATCACACTGAGGCTAAGCCAAATTTCAGGGGCCTATGGGAAGGACAGAATCTTAACCAAAGTTTGGTTAACAGGCATTTTTTTCCTAAATATCAGTGGTGACAAGCATTTCATCTAATCATTTATGAGGTAAAGAATAGGACTTTGGAGGATCTGTGTCTGGACTTGCCATAGATAAACTAGGGGGCCATTTGTGTGTCTTATCTAAGTCATATGAGGAAGGACAACTTTTTGCAATAAGCTGTTTTTCAGGACACAAAAGAGTGGAAGTTTCCTTTAACCTCTGTTTTCCAGGTGCATAGGGCTCAGGTAAAATCCAACACCATCTATAACGTGTTTCATTAAAGGTCAAGGAAATAGGTATCAAGGATAGGATGGGGGGCCTTTGGGCTTAATAGTAAGGTTATATGAGAAACACCAGATTTCATTTGGTATGCGCCATCAGTGTGACATGGTGTGTGGCAGCAGGGCAGTTTTAGGCTACATTAATAGAAAATAGAAGTCTATCAAAAGGGAGGGTTAATAGTCTATTGTGGACTGTACTCTTCAAAATATATCTAGAGCAACATGTTCAGCTCTGTATATGCGTGTTGCAGTGTTTTACATAGATTATAAACTTAATTCTTACATTATCACTTCAAGGTAAATAGGTCTATCTTCAAATATTCAAACAGGTTTCATGAATGTGGGGTTACATGTGTAGCTTCTGTGGGCGGAAATAAAGTCAATGGATAGCATTTATAGAAGGCAGGTTCCTGCCCAACCAAAGGAAGACTATTCTCACATTTTCCTTTTCCAGAGGACTTCCAATCACTAGAAGTATTCAAGCAGAAACTAAATGTTCAACAGGCCCAGGTGTTATAGGGGGAGTTCTGCATTGGATGAGAATTTTGGTCTATTTTCTTCGGTTCCTTCACAATTCTATGATCCTGTGACTCTCCTAATTGACCATTTCAATCTGATTCTGATTCATCTTTCTTTGAGAGACTCTCTCCCTTCAACTCTGCAGAGTCCTCCTCAGCAGTACCAAGCACTTATGACAGCGTAGTATTAGCTTTGGGGAAAGTACATTTCACACTAGATAAAAACTGTTCAAAGAGCAGGGTAGTTAAAGACTGTCTCCTAGCCACCAGTCCATGTCTTTCTACATTTTAGGTCCTCTGGTCCTCCACGATCTATAAAAACTGGGCTGTTCCTTTGTTACCCTTGATTTCTTTCTTCTCAATCTGGTTGAAACACCTGTGTTTATTTCCATAGTGAATATTCCCTTTTATTGGTCATTAGCATATACACATTCACACATAGGCTAAAACTGGGCTATAAGCAGTTTTTTCCTGATAAAAATGTTTTATCTGCTGTGCAGGGTGGAGGGTTCTTACCTGGGCCTCATAACCCAAAAAAATAATCTCTGTGTAGGTCATAGTTTCTCCTGGGAGTCTTGTAGAAGCACAGAGACAATTAATCTCCAATAACACTTCTATGCATATTGTAGGGGAGGAAAAAATAATTTTCCCTCTACTGTTCTAAATTCTCAGATGAGGCCTCTGAAACAAGACAGATTAAGCAGAGAAAACGTTTATTAACACATATATATCATACATACATGAGAGACACCCAGGGGAAAAGAGGTGGATTAAAATTTGGGCTTAAATATCATCTTCATTGGAAAATATTAAAAAAAGTCAACAAAGCAATATAGGTATGAACAACTGAAAAGACAATTCACAGAAAATGAAGAGAAATAGCCATTAAACAGATAAAAAATTTTCCAGGCTTATTAACAAGGAAAGAGCACAACATGCCTCAAATCCAATGGAAATGGAATAGTCAAGAGCACAGGTGGACTGGCTGGAACAACATTTTGGTTTTATATCAAAAAGAGGCAGTTACACCTTTGGAGGAATTATTATCTTCAACACTACTGCCTTCATGAAGCAATGCTGCTGCCTCAATGAGGCCCTTGATCCATAGATGTTCTAAATCTCTAGGCCTGACTTTCTGAAATACAATTAAATTAAAACTTCATTATGTCTATAGGGCCACTACTGATTTTCAGGCTTAGGTGCCAGCCGTTTGTAAACAAAAGTGAATGTGGTTATGCCACTCAGTGGGCTAAACTCAAGACAGTCTTAATAGCCCTGGCCAGTGCTCTCCTTGATGAATCTTTTCACATTTTTGCTAACACTTGGGATGTTGTCAATGTCCTAGGTATCTGGTCTGCCACTTGGAAGACTACAGACTGGCAGATTAAATGCACCCCTCTTTGGAGTCATGAACTCTGGAAACAAATCTCAGCTGGCAGTCAGACAGACTGAGTCACTAAAGTAGATGTCTACAGTAAGGACGGATTCTTTGAAGAGACCAATTGGAATCAAGCTTCTAATCACGCCTGCTTGGTGGACATCATCACTACCTGTCTATCATCATACTGGACATGGCAACACATACATTTTTGTAAATGGGGCAAAAAGGACTATATGTTTCTGGTGCAGAAATTACCACTTCAAGACAAACTTGTGACTCTTGCCAAAAGTAGACCCATTTGACTCACAGTGGGAAGACACGTTGCAACAGTGATTGCTCCTGTCTTTCTCTGGTAGATTGACTACTGGACTCTTTGATCCCTCTCTTAAGGCTATCTCTGGTAATTCATGACTGTCAACACTTTTTCAGCTCATTGTGTTGCTGTTCCTGTCTGCTCAGATAACTCTGGCTACCCAATTATGACCCTTGAATCAAAATTCCACCATGTTCTGCTTTCAAAATCATCTACAGTCTGACAGTTGTTTACCTTTTGTCATAAAGGCCACATAAAAATGGACTGATGATCATGGTATTTGATGGGCATTCATTTCCCTTATCATCTTCAGATGCTGACATCACTGAGATGTGGAATGGATTTTTTAAAATCATCTAAAAATTATTTGACTCTACCTACCTTATCTCTTCCTGACCAACATACTTTAGTAAGACAGTTTGGTCACTGAATATGGCTATTTCCTGTGTTAAGAAACAAAATTCAGCTGCACGAACTTGAAGGTCTAATTTGCTTTATTAAACGATTCATGAATCAGGCAACATCCCATCTAGCAAGTAGAAAGGTGCTCCAAGGAGTTGTACAAAATGGAAGGTTTTTATAGGCAGGAGGGGTTGCTACAAGGAAGTCACAAACAAAAGAAAGGATTATTTCAGGCAGGGTCACCTTCCTTTGGGGGAAGGCCAGTGAGCTATCATGAAGATTATCTCACTAGTGTTGATCTCCCTTTTTATAAGAAGAGAGAACAAATATTTTGAGATGTTCTAGGGACCCTCCGGAAAATCCCAAAGTTACTTCCAGGTCAAAAATTATTCATTTAGAATTTACTTTGGGGAAGTTTGTCAAAACTATCCAAAAGGTTTGGACACTTGACTAAAAAGGATCACAGATTATGAAAATGATACTTAGTTATGTATTTAACCAAATTGATAAAGATTTTAAATGCAAATACCAAAGGTTACATAATTGTGAGCAAAACAGCTCTTTTAATATTAAGAAGATTATTTTCTTAAGTAATCAAAGACCTGATTAAGAAAACATGAAGCACAAGAAATTATTTTGACAAAACACAACATTTTTTGCTTTCTAGCCAGATGACTTAAAAGGTAAAGAAAAACATTTTACAATCTCTTATCAAGAGCAGACCAATAGTTTAAAAAAATTGTTCTTTTAACAGAGAGAAGACTAAATTCTAATTTTGCTTTTGTTATTAGAGCTCATTTAAATTAATTAAATTCATTCTAATCTTAGCCAGCTTGACAGCACATTAAAATTTTTTCCCAAAGATTCCTTTCCACATACTATTTATAACTTTCTTTTTTACATTCAGTTTTTATCCTATGTTTTTCCTCTTTCTTTTTTGTCAACAGAAATGTATCTCCATTCCTCATACCTTATTTTACTGAAAACACACATCCTACTTTCCTTGCAGACAGAGATGTTTGCATTATTATTTCTAGCAGCTTTATATATTGAAAAATTTAATCCTTAAAAACCTTAATTTGGGGGCTTCCCTGGTGGCACCGTGGTTGAGAGTCCATCTGCCGATGCAGGGGACACGGGTTCGTGCCCCGGTCTGGGAAGATCCCACATGCCGCGGAGTGGCTGGGCCCATGAGCCATGGCCGCTGGGCCTGCGCATCCGGAGCCTGTGCTCCACAACGGGAGAGGCCGCAACAGTGAGAGGCCTGTGTACCGCAAAAAACAAACAAACAAACAAAAACCTTAATTTTTAGTGAGAATAAAAAAGTAAGCAATTGTGAACTGTCTCTTACATTAGCATACCATGGCTTGGCAAACTTATAAATATATTTTATAATTTCTAGAAACATATGCCTTTTTAAATAGTATAATCTTTTAGTGTGGCATAAAACATATTTCCTAATAAACCCAAATATCTTTTAGTTTGTAAAAAGAAGCCCAAACTGGATAAACCTGTGTTTAGTAATTAATGTTTCAGTATTTTGTCTTACTTGGAAATGATCTGGATATTTAATGAATTTAACTTAGCTTATCATTTAAGTTAGCAAAAAAGTTTGCAGGTTACCAAAAAGATTTGGGGAAACTATTTAAAAATTTCACCTAGGGCTTCCCTGGTGGCGCAGTGGTTGAGGGTCCACCTGCCGATGCAGGGGATGCGGGCTCGTGCCCCGGTCCGGGGGGGTCCCATGTGCCACGGAGTGGCTGGGCCCGTGAGCCATGGTCGCTGGGCCTGTGCGTCCGGAGCCTGTGCTCCGCAACGGGAGAGGCCACAACAGTGAGAGGCCCCCATACTGCAAAAAAAAAAAAAAAAATTTCACCTAAAATGTTTTTATACTACTTCCCTCTATTGTTCTTACAAATTATGTTTAGATTACCCACAAAAGTTAATGAGACATTAGACATAGCCACATCTCAAGCTATTTTGCTTGCTGAAAAATTTTGTAAGAAATAACATGAACTTATTTGACCTTTAGTAAGCCTAGGTAGAATAAAAGTATGTCTACATTATTTTTAATGTTGATAACTCTAAAGACATACCTATTTTAATTAAACCAACAAGCAAACTAGTTTTTATTATCTCAAATCATGTGAACCTGAAAAGCCTTTGGGTTTTTTGAGGTTTTTTTTTTTTTTACATTTTTAAGAATTTTATGTGTACATAACTCATACAAGTGCTTAATTTTCTTTAGGCCAATTAAATAGAGCTCTTTTAAAAATTAATTTTGGCAATATCATCCAGAGGTAGAAAAATACCATACAACATACATATAGAGACACACACATACTGACAGATACAGAGACCTTATAACTTCTGTTTTAAAATTACCACCATGAATCAGGTATTATAATATAAAACTCACTAGTTATAAAAGAAGTTTGATCTAAGTTATTTTTCTGGTAGACGAAGTATGTTAAGGTTACTTACTCAGATGGCTAATGACGCTTAGGATTTTCATTTGCCTTAGTTTCAAATGAGCTTTCTCCCTTTCGATAGGAATTGCCTCCCTGAAGCTTGCATTTCAAAGAGATGACCTAGATAAGAATTCCTGGAGAGGACCAGGTAGAATATTTACATCTCAAAGACACAAGGACAAGCCTTCTGAGATAAATTTGTAAGTGTTCAGTTTCTACACAACTTTATCATCTGCTAAGAATTTAAAAATCACATTCTCTGTTCAGCTGTTAATGCTGGGATCCATATTTAGTTTTATAAGCTTTTCCCTGTTTTTAGTTTTGTTTTGGGTTTTGGGGTCATGAATTTTATTTCTGTTTGTTGATAAGAAATGTAAGAGTGGAATGTTAATAAATTTCAGTTTAGTTCTGTAATGTCAAGAATTTAATAATTTTAAAATGGATTGGTTAAAAAAAAAGACTTCCCTGGTGACACAGGGTAGTTTGAGAATTGATAAAAAGGATTGGTGGACTTTGAATTGTTTCTGGAACCACATCACTGGTCTTGTAAAGATTATCTTTGTAAAACAAGAACAGTTGTTTTTAATTCCTCAAAGAATTGGGTTACCACCTAAATGATATCAAAGGAATTACAACACCTATCCACCTGTGTTGGAATGTTTTTCTTTCTCTCTGGATACATTAGGTTAAAGAAGAAGGCCAAAAAAATAATTCCTATCGGGCTCTGAATATCAGCTTCAAATTTGGCCAAATTTCTAATCATACAGTTATTAAATTCTTTCAAATATCTTGCCAGGTTTCAGTCGGGACAAACAGTAAATATTTCTGGTGGTATTAATAACTGTTTGATAGTCTCTTCAGAGTGGAAAGGCAATTCAGAGAAAATTACTAGAATGAGTACTCAAAGGATAGAGGAGAGCAGTAAGAGTTACATCAATCTTATAGTCTTTTGTTTTAGGTACCTTTTATATCTTTAATTTTTCTTTAACCTTTGCACCAAATCTTTCAATGAAGCTATTTTGGAATTTTGAACCTCTTAGAGCCTTCTGCATGCCAACTGAAATAAGTGTCTCATTCTATTTGATTTGGAAGCCTTTGCTTTCAAGTGCACTTCTTAAATGATTTTATCTAATTGGAATGCTTCTCATAACAGCCATTGTAATTTCTCAGGACACAAAGTTCTAGGTTGTCTTTAATAAGATTTTGTCCATTTTATAGATATTATAGTTTTGGGGACCATAGTTCTCACAGAAGGTGGTGCACTTAACTCTTTGGATTCTAAGGATATCATTGTGTTATTATTTATTTTGTAGCTAAGCCTTTGGGTCTCTCACCTCCAATTAATACCTAAAGGGAATGTGCTACTGGGCTGGATATCATGTGTTTACAGTGTACCTCATTGCACAGAAATTTTCTTGAGGTTGGCAAGTAACCCAGTGTCAAACTAAGCCATTCCATGACCAACTTATCCTTACATGGGAGACTTTGGGTTTGGTGGAAAGCACTCTAACAGCTTTTAGATGCTCAATCTGTGCCCACCAATATGTGTCTTTTTGGCTTCCTAGATTCCCATGAGCAATTAGCCTTTATCTACAAAAAACAAGACAAACAAACATGTGCACCTTAATATTGGCAATAACCAATGAACTAGGGGCTGGGGAAAGAATTAAATCAGCAGACCTCAAAAAAATGTGGACAGCAGACTGATTCTAAATAAATGGAGAACTACAGCTACTACCAACAACTCCCAAATGGGGAGGGATTTCAAATAAATGGGAATCTGCAGACTAAACCACCAGCAGTTCCTAATGTGGAATCTGGTTTTCCACTAAAATACCTGGGAATTGGAGTCTGAAAGGCTAGAGGCTAGGCTTCAGGCAGAACCATCTGTCAGCTCATTTGGGTTCCAGGCAGAATCATCTACCAGCTCAAGCCGAACTTCCATGTAAAGGAAAGTCAATTAGATCATGAACTCAACAAAAGAGAGTAGAGCTCAGAACCAAGAGGAACTTACTTAACCACAGCCCTCAGAAATGGTGAGAAAGACAGTGAACTCAAAGTGTTTGCAGGGTACGATGCCTGAGTTTCTCATTGTCCCTGAATGTCAATAGAAGTTCATTTCATATCCCACCACTGCCACAAAATGTGTTAAAAAAATTTCACTGAGTAAATGTAAAGATCTAATTGGATTTATTAAATAATTCATGAATGGTGTAGCATCCTATCTAGCAAGTAGAAAGGTACTCTGAGGAGTTGTACAAAATGGAAAGTTTTTATAGGCAGAAGGGGGTGGGACAAGGAAGTCATAAACCAAAGAAGGGATTGTTTCAAGCAGGGTCAACTTCCTTTGGGGGAAGGGCAGGGGTCTATCATGCAGATTACCTCACTAGTGTTGAGAAAAATTTCAGACTGATTGGTTTAAAATTCCATTCCTGGGAGAAGCTGAAACGGCAATTAGGTTCGGTATTAAGTTTTGGTTTGCTGATGTGAGGCTTAGCACAAGTGACTCCATTTTGGGCCTATTGTTTCCTTTTTTAACACCAGAGGGGGTCGATCTCCTTTGGCTTCCTCCTGGGTAATAATAAGGGGAAAGGGGAGGAGAAGTATATAAAACTTTTGAAAATTCAGGATTCTTCCCTGAGCATTCCTGGGCATGATGTGTCTCTTTCTCCTACTAGTAACCTCAGGTAGGCCTGATTGGTACATATTCTGAGTGGCAGCCTGGCCAGAAGGGAAGCTAGGAGATTAAAAGGTAATTCTGCTTCAGCTGCCTGAATTCTAGTAAGATGGATGCTGTGCAGGCAATCAATCCATCAGGGCCCTCTGTATCACCCCTGAAGAACACGGGGGAGGGGGGCAAGGAAATGAGGCTGATGCTGTTGATGCTGTAGAGGAGCAGAATTTGTCACCCCAAAATATGTCTCTTTGATATATTATTTTTATCAGTTGATTATTCTCTGACACACAGCAGATATGGGGGGGGGGGAGTAAAACTCTGAAAACCAAGTAGGAGTTACCTTTTGTAAGGAACATTTAGATTTATAAGGGATATCTCCATTTGTAAGAGTGTCTCCCTCACTGAACCAGGAAAAGGAGGATGACCAAATCTCTAGATACTCTGATCAATGGAGAATACAATTATTAAATTCTTCCTAACAACTTCCCATGTAAATTTAGTTCTTAGACCAGTCGGAAGAACCTAGAAGGGTGGAGGAAAAATTTCTTACTCTCTGACAATGCTCACATAATGCTTGCTGAATTGTAAAAATAAAGTCCTATGCCTCTGGAAAAAATATATAATCTTCAGCTAAAACAAAAGAAGGGTGTGGAAGAAGCAGGTTATAGGAAGGTGACCCAGGAAAGCTAGGTAAACAAGGGTAAGGTTTGTTATGCAGATTTAAATTGGGCCTTCTCCATTGTTAAGATTCTCTTGTGATTTGGAGTCACCCTTCTCTTCCCCATATAGAGGGAGAAACTCTTACAGATGGAGATTTCCTTTATAAATGCAGATTTCCCTTTCAAAAGGGTAACTTCTACTCTTTTCAAACTTCTCCCATGTCTGGTGTTTCTCAAAATAATCAGCTCAAACCAATCCTTATGCCAAAGAGACATATTCAAGATAGCATATTCTGAAATCCTACAGTCACATTTTGGGGTGGCCTATACTGGTCTCCTACAATATAAATATTCATAATCATCCCTAAGTAATTTTTATACACATGAGGAGATGAGGCTCAGTGATAGTTAAGAGTTGGAAAAAAAATTGTACTAAGGAAAGTGGTGGTATCACCTTCCTTGCTAGATTTAATTACTGGAAGACATTCCAAAAACTAATCTGTACTGCTTAGAATTCTGGGTTTGGGTTAATTGACCCCTGAGGCTGTTCCAGTGCTAATTCTTTAATATTATATTGCACATACCAAGGGAGTAAATCACTTTTATATGGATATGAATGGATAATAAAGTAATAAAAATGCTAATGCTCTGGAGACAAATCCAGAGCTTTCTAGTGGTCAGGTTACTTTTGGACCACAGTGGGAGCTGCTCACCCATGGTGCATGAATCAAATATTTCTAACTGCCAGTTGCCTGATTCCAGTGAAGCTAGATTCTGGAGAAGATTTAACTTACTTATTTTTAGTAGAATCAGTTATATTCATGGTCAAGAAGGATAATCAAATGAGACTCTTTCTTGTACCTTTGTTCACAACTGTTTCATACATGGGGAGTTTTCCTATTTAAAAAGTATCCAAGGAAGACTTTCAAGCCTTCTTCCAGTACAGCTGCAATACTCTGGAAGTTCTTTTTTCTCATACCAAGACCTAACTCCTTACGCTGCCATTTAAAGTCTTTTTATCTTGTTCCTTTCTCAGTAGAAGTTGAAGGATAAATTATGAAATCTGATAAAAGATACACTGAGACATATTAATATTTTAAGAATTTATTTGAGCAAAAATCAATTTTAATTGGGCAACACCAAATTAAAGTGTTTAGAAGGGCTCTGCTGTCAGGAGGTGGGGGAAAAATTTTATAGAGAAAAGGCAGAATCAAAGTAAGGAAATTATTGATTAGCTATAGCTTTAAACCTAGTTGACCATTTGTGATTGGTTGTCCTTTGGTTTCAATTTCATAACTTTGATGTATTTACAGGCTTAGATTTTTTTTTGCTTATGTAGGTACTATTAGAGCCACCCCAGTCTAATGGCCTCCTTGTTTAATTAATTGAACAAATACAACACTTTTGTTACACAAACAGGAAACTGAGGACCAAAAAGGGGTTAACTCAGGGCATTACCCTAGGTCACCCAGCTAACAGTATTGAAAAGGACAAAGTTAGAATCTTTAACCCTGTGCTTTTTCTCCTGCATACAAACTGTCACTGTAGAATCCTGTTAGGCCATAGTAGAATCCTGTTAGGCCTATGGCTTTGCCCTTCAATTCACTGTGTCCATATTATCATACAATTCTACACAAATCTGGTCTTCTCATCTAAGATTTTACCTCTTCCATCTTCAATTTATTTAAATAGATGAAAATACAAATATTTCATGGAGCACTTAACAGGAGGATTCAAGTGACCTTGGATGTGGGACACCTGACACTTGATGAAAATCTGAAGTGGCAGCAGGGAAAACAAACAAACAAACCTCTTTGAGTTCCATTTAACTCATTTTATTCTTTGTGTTTGTTAGAGATAACTCTGTTTGATCTCTCGAATTTATAAAAGAGGTCTTAGATAAAATAGAGAGACCTCTGTCAAAAACTACTTGGGTTTGACACATCCTACAGAGTTCCCCTTTGTCAGTTATATGACCCTGTATTGCTTGGAAATGTAAGGCCTCTGATAATGCCTGAAGCATATTTTGGTAATATGAATCAGAGCAAATTCAAATAAATCATTGGCATTGTCTGTTATAATCTTCCTCACCAGTGGATGGTTGGAGGAATGCTGCTGTTAACTGCATCCTTCTGAAATGTGCCAGCACTGGGCAGTTACTGCTGAAAGTGGGCTTGGTCCCTGGAGATGATGCTAATGGAAGTGTTCTTGGGTGGCCTCAGTGTGCAGTGGCTTGAAGCAGGATTTCATTTCCCCAGCCAGAGATTGAAGTCAGGCCACAGCAGTGAGAGTGCTGAATCCTAGCCACTAGACCACGAGGGCCAGTGGCCAGTGACAAGGTCCCTGGCCTGTTGGCTTTGTAGAAATGAATTCCCACAAAGAGACGGAAAGTAGTAAAACAAGTAAAGTGTTTATTAGGAGGAAAAAGAGTATGTGTGGATAGACACACAGGCGGACTCAGAGAGTCCCGCCCTCATGGTAGTTTGAATCACTCATATGGGGTATTTCTTCTGGGTTTCCTGGGGCCGATCATCATGCTTTGTCTGGCTCTGAGTCCATATTTGGTTTATCTCAGGGTCCTCCCATGTGTGTGCACATCTCTTAGCCAAGAAGGATTCTAGCAAAGAGGCCTGTGGGTAGGTTGACATCACCTACTATGGGGTGGTGCCCCCTCACTTTTGATCTCCGAGGAGCCTTTCTGTGCATATGTAGTTGGGAAAGTCTCCTTAACTTTGAGAAAGAGTAATACATGGTCTCCTTATCTCTTATCTGGGCAGAGCTCAGCTTCTCCTCCCTCCTGTTATTGTCTTCATCTTGGAGTATCTGTCCACAAAGGACAACTTCCAGCTACTCAGCCTGGAGCCCATCTGTCTCTGGCCTCAGAGGAACACTAGCTTCCAGAGGAGGAAGACAGGTAACTTCCCTCCCTCCATAAAATCATATATCCGCATCTTTACTCTCTCATTTCAGAGAAAGAGGTATCCTTCCTCCTGGCCCAAACTTACCAGTTCACTTAGATTTTTGATGTCATTACTTCTCTCCTGCCCTGGACATTTTCTCCATCAATACCTCTGTTCTCTTGCATATTCAATGTCCTCTCTTTGCATAGATTTTTACCCTCAGCTTACAAACTTTTTCACATTTCTCCATGTAAAAATAGTAAAGGGGAGCAGAATATGCCACCCTAAAATATGCCTCTTTGGCATAAGGATTAATTCTGAGCTGGTTATTTTTTTTTTTTTTTTTTTGCGGTATGCGGGCCTCTCACTGCCGTGGCCTCCCCCGCCGCGGAGCACAGGCTCCGGACGCACAGGCTCCGGACGCGCAGGCTCAGCGGCCATGGCTCACGGGCCCAGCCGCTCTGCGGCATATGGGATCCTCCCAGACCGGGGCACGAACCCGTATCCCCTGCATCGGCAGGCGGACTCTCAACCACTTGCGCCACCAGGGAGGCCCCTGAGCTGGTTATTTTTAAGAAACAGAAGACATGGGGAAAACTCTGAAAACCAAGTAGGAGTTACCATTTTGTAAGAAACATACATTTATAAGGGAAATCTCCATTTGTAAGGATGTCTCCTTCTCAGTCCCAGCAAGAGGAGGATGAATCTCTAGAAATTCTTATCTATGCATAAGGCAGAGACTTGAATCTGCATAACAACCTTATCCTTGTTTACCGTGTTTTTCCTGATAACCTCTCACAGTTGGTCCCCTCCACCCCAATTTTTCTTTGTCTTTAGCTGAGGATGATATTTAGAGCCACAGTTTAAGCCACTTGGAGGAGTTACTCAGTTTTCCTGGTTATTTCCCATGTATACAGAAAATGATACATGTTATTCAATGTCATTGTTTTTCTCCTGTTAATCTCTCTTTTATATGGAGGTGGGCGGTAGCGGGTGGGCGGGTGTCTCAGCCAAGACCCTAGAGGGTTAGAGGGAAAATTGTTTTTCTTCCGCTACAATAGAAAAGAAAAGAAAGTCTCTTTAATCCTGATATCTCCTATAAGGGCAGATACAAGTTAAAAACAAGAGGCTTAATTCTGCCTGTTGAAAATAAGAGACCAGACTCTCCCCTCCCCTTCTGTTTGAGAATTTGTTTCTCTGTCCTTTTCAAATGTATATAAATCTTTATAATGACTAAATAGTCCTCTTAGCAGTCTCACAACTCAGGACTGTTTCCTCAAGGACCTGAAAGCCATCATTCTGAGTTGCAAACATCAATGGAGATAACACCCCTATTTCCCATTCCTGTATGAGGGTCAGACTCTAATGTCAGTGGGCACTTTGCTCTAATTTATAAAACTCCCTCTCATCATTAAGATATGAAAAGCTTTTTTACCTACCGGATAAAGTCAATCAACTAATATGGATGGTTTCCCCAAATTTCATGATAAAGTGAGGACGAATTAAGTATGACAAAAGATGCTGTCAAGTCCTCTTACATAAGGACTAGTGATTGTTTTCTTGAAAATATGTACATAATTAATTTTACCTGTTTAGTCTTTTATATAAAGGTTAAAATTGCTTTCTGTTTTTATGATCTCATAACGGATTGCCTGTGATGTGCATCACCTTCTGGTTTAATGTTTATTCAATAATAAAACCGTTTTCTGTCTCTACTACCTCTGTGGAGAGGTGTTCTGGGTGAGTAGAAGATTTTGTTTCTTTTAGTTCTATTTCTCCAACACTCTTAACTTGTCTAACTTAATTCCCTTCTTTACAGCAGCAAATTGTTTGAAGCCATCATTTACATTGATTTCTGCTTCCTTTTGGCCTACTTATTCATTATCCCAGGGGGTCCCAAACTTTGAACATTGGAATCATCTAGGGAATCTTTAAAAAAAAAATACTGATACCAAATATCCTGATTTAATTGGTATGGGTGTTATGACTCGGGCATCGAGATTTTGAAAAGGTCGCTGGTTATTCCTTTTTTCTTTCTTTCTTTCCTTCTTTCTTTCTTCCATTCATTCATTTATTTTTGGATGCATTGGGTCTTCATTCCTGCTCACGGATTTTTTCTAGGTGCCGCGAGCTGGGGGCTACTCTTCATTCTGGTGCACGGGCTTCTCATTGCCGTGGCTTCTCTTGTTGCAGAGCACATGCTCTAGGTGCACAGGCTTCAGTAGTTGTGGCTCGAGGGCTCTAGAGCACAGGCTCAATAGATGTGGTTCATGGGCTTAGTTGCTCCGTGGCATGTGGGATCTTCCCAGACCAGGGATCGAACCTGTGTCCCCTACACTGGCAGGCAGATTCTTAACCACTGCACCACCAGGGAAGTCCCGGTCGCTAGTTATTTCTAACGTGCAACAAAGTTTGGGAGCTGCTGGCTTTTGCTTACACTGACTGAAACTCTTTATTCTGAAGTTAAAATGTAGATAATTCTAGGACCAGATAGAGATGAGATTAAACTTCTACTCTACCATTTCCCTTCAGCAAGAAAGTTAACCACTGAACCTGGCAAATATTCTCCTTAACCAAACTTTAGACGGGTTCCTCTGAGCTTACTTTTTGACTAGGCCTTGTTCTTACAGCTTGTCTTTCACCTGCTTAGTCCATTTGAAGCAAGAATCCTGCAAAGTCTGTTTAGCAAGAACCTCCCACTCTTTTTTTTCTTTTCTTTTTCTTTTCTTTTTTTTTGAAGTATGGTTGATTTACACTGTTATGCCAATCTCTGCTGTACAAAAAAGCGACAAAGTTATACACATACATACATTCTTTTCTTATATTCTTTTCCATTATGGTTTATCACAAGATATTGAATATAGTTGCCTGTGCTATACAGTAGGACCTTGTTGTTTATCCATTCTAAATGTAATAGTTTGCATCTACCAACCCCAAACTCCCAGTCCATCCCTCTCCCTCCCCCCTCCCCCTTGGCAACCACAAGTCTGTTCTCTATGTCTATGAGTTTGTTTCTTTTTTGTAGATAGAGGACCTCCCACTCTTGATCTCTGATACTCTTGATATCTGACCAAATTCCTTATTCTCCACTCTTGCTTAATATCTGATCATCTTGACTTGCCTTCAACAATAATCTGCTTAAGTTGATTTAGCAAGGATGACTCTACCCTTGATGTTTCCTCCACCTCCTCACCATCATCCACCTTGGCTATACATTCTCACTTGTCCTTGCTGTAT
This sequence comes from Mesoplodon densirostris, assembly GCF_025265405.1. Classification (NCBI taxonomy): domain Eukaryota; kingdom Metazoa; phylum Chordata; class Mammalia; order Artiodactyla; family Ziphiidae; genus Mesoplodon; species Mesoplodon densirostris. Next base: position 35,061,855 of record NC_082681.1, on the reverse strand, counting down.
CCAGAATTGAGCTTAGTTCTATACTGAGGTATTTTTCCCCATGGCAACAGTTCCTGAATAAAATATGTTTTAACTGCCTTAACTACTTGCTCTGGATTCCTTCAATAAGCCTGTCTCCTCAATCTGTAAAGTAGAGATAATAATGTCCCTTTTTACAGAATTGAAGTGAGGATAAAATGACATCATGAATGTGAAACAGTGTTCAATAAATACTAATTATTATGATTACTAGTTATCGTCAACACACAGAATCCAGTATTTTTTTTCAGTTCCTAAGCCCTTTTTTGCCGTTTATCATCCCTTCCTTGAAATTCTCTCTTCCTTCGGCTTCTGTTGAACTTCATTCTCCTGCTTCTTCTATTAACCTCTTTAATGTTTCCTTCTCCCACTTCCCTTTTCCCATATCCTAAGAGTAAGAGAGACAGAAGCATGTGGCTTTGGTTCGTCTCCTCTCCTCATACTCACCCTTTATAGTCTCATCCAGTGGTAACATTGCTGAGATCACAGCCTCTGTGCACTGGTGCCAAATCAAATTTCGGAGACAGAGTTTTGGGTGTGTTAGCTCAAGTTCGTGTGCCCGACGCACAATGAGGCAAAACAAACCAAAACATCACAGTTTGGAGCAGAGAAAGGTTTATTGCAGAGCCATGCAGGGATACGGGTGGCTTATGCCACCCAAAACCCTGAGCTCTCTGGAGGGTTTCAGCAAAGCATTTGCTGTATTGGGTCTTCGTTTCTGTGTGAGGGCTTTCTCTAGTTGTGGCAAGCGGGGGCCACTCTTCATTGCGGTGTGCGGGTCTCTCACTATCGCGGCCTCTCTTGTTGCAGAGCACAGGCTCCAGATGCACAGACTCAGTAGTTGTGGCTCACGGGCCTAGTTGCTCCGCGGCATGTGGGATCATCCCAGGCCAGGGCTCAAACCTGTGTCCCCTGCATTGGCAGGCAGATTCTCAACCACTGAGCCACCAGGGAAGCCCCAGCAAAGCATTTTTAAAAGCCGGTGAAGGAAGGGAGTCTCAGGGTATGTGATCAGCTTGTGTACAATTCTCTGACTGGTTGATGGTGAGGTAACAGGGTGCTGTCACAGGGTTTAACATTATCAGTCCTCAGGCTCCAGGAGGCCTGGGGTTATGTGCTCATGATCATGAAGTAGATAACATCTTGCATTTGGTGGGGGGTTTTCACATCTGTAAAACAACTCAGGAAATGTGCATCAAATACTGTTATCTAGGTACTTCAGAGAGGACCTAAGCAGAGGTTATGGGGGAAGGCCTGTCCTGGGAAGGCCCCATAGGGTCCTGCTTGGTTACAGGTGAAGCAGAAAAGAATAGCTTTATTGCTTTGCCAGGCAAAAGGGGGCACAGCAGCCTTGTGCCTCTCAAAAACTGTGTCCCAACCTGGGAGGATTTGGTGAGGGGTTTTATAGCAGTGGTTCAAGGGTGGGGCTGCTGATAAGGATTGGGTGTGTGTGAAGGGCCTGCATTCCTTTAATCTGGTCTCAGGTAGTGTCCTGATGAGCTTCTCTGGTTCCTTTACTCTGGCCTCAGGTGGTCTTCTCTGGAATGAAGAATGCTATTTGCCATTTTTCTGGAGGTAGAAGAGCTCAAAGATATTGTTATGTGTATCCCTTGAGGAGAACCCTGCCCCAAGGCTGCACTATTGTTTCTTGGCTTCTCCTCCCTTGCCTCTGCATCCCCTCCCTTCCCTCTGCATCCCCTCCCTTCCCTGATTAGAAACTGTTTGAATCTGCCCTTTGGAACTCAGGGAAGGTCATGGAGGCTGGAATCTGTTCCCTACAAACAAGGAATGGGGGACACAGAAAGGCTTCAGTGCCCAGGAGTCCCACAGTGTACAGCTGGGTTTCACTAAGGACTGCAAGTCTACTTTCTGTGCAAATGCGTCCCACAGCAGAGAACAGAATCTGGCATCTAGTAGTCAGTCAATAAACTTTTGTGAAAGGAATGAGTTCTATATTTCTGACCCTCACCTATTTCCAATTTTGCAAAGGCCTGTTGAGCTGGGTATTTCTGTCTGGATGTTCTGCCCTATCTCCACACCTTCAGCTTTTTGTTTGTTTGTTTTCTCTATTTTGTTTAATAGAGCAAACACCTCTCAGCCACACAGATTTAAAAACTTGAAATAATCTTTGACTTCTCACAGCCGCTTGGCTATAGAGCCAGTCATTTGCCAAGTTGGGTCAATTCTAACTCCAGGTAATTTGTAGGAAATTACCTACTAACTAGTCTTGCAGCTTTTAGTTTTCTGAAAGCCAACTATTAAAGCAATTACCCCTCCCACCCTCCCTTTTAAACCAACACTTGTAAGTGTTTTTAAAAAGACCAGTAAAAATGATTTTTAATCAACCACAACTGTTTGTTTGTACTTTAGGAGAAGGTGCAGGCAACAGAAGGGTTTAGGAAGCCTAATTTGAATATATAAATTACATTTTTAAACTATAAAACACTTAAAATTTCAGAAAATCTGCAGGAGAAATGTTAAAAGGCAAAATTTAATTTATTTAGCAATTAGAAGAGATATGAATGGCAGATACAGCAATATCTACTATGGGCAAAAAGATATACTACTTTTTGTTGAAATATTTTTAGTGACATCATGGTAACTCCTGCCTGTGATAGGTTTATTTATTTTCAAGGAAAAAAGGTCATAGTTGAATCATTGTTGTAACTGGTGTACAATCTTTTTGCTGAACACATTTGCTGGTATTTGGTTTTCCTATATTGTTAAGAATAGGGCCACTGGGTAGCACATCTCCAGTGAGCACTTTTCTCATTGAATGCTTTGGTGCTCCCTGGAGTTGTGCAATGTGGTGGCAATCTTGAGTGAGAGAATTGTATAGATTTCAACTCAATAGCCTAAGATTCTCCCACAAGAAACTAGAAAAAGCAGAGGAAATATACTCAACACAAATAGAAGGAAGGAAATGATAAACCTAAGAGTGTAAATCAATGAAAATGAAAACAGAAAAACAATGGACACACATTTTTTTTTGAAAAAAGGAGAATCTTCAATTAAAAAATCAATAAAATTGGCAAACTTCTAGCAATACTGACCAAAAAAAAAAACACCCCAAAACCAAAACCAAAACCAAAACAAAAAATCCGTCTGCAAATCACCAGTGTTAGGAATGAACAGGAGGTTTAACTACAGACCGTGGAGACACCAAAAAGATAATTAGTGAGTACTAAAAAAATTCTAAATTTGATAGCTCAGTAGATATGGACCAATCATTTGAAAACTATGAACTACCACAACTCACTGAATATAAAATAAATACCTTGAATAACCCTATAACTATTAAAGGAATTGATTTTATAATTTGAAGACTGCCAAAAATGATATTTCTAGTCCCAGATGGTTTGACTGGAGAATTCTATCAAACATTTAAGGAGGAATTAACACCAATAGTACACAATCTCTTCCAGAAAATAGAAAATGAAAGACCATTTTCCAACTCATTTTATGAGCCCTGTAGTAGCATGATATCAACCTGGGAAAACAAGTGCCAAAAAAGGAAACTACAAACCAAAATCGTTCATGAACATAGATGCAAAAATCCTTAATAAATATTAACAAATATAAATCAGCAATATACAAAAAGAATTATACAACATGACCAAGAATTGTTTATTCCAGGGATGAAAAGCTATATCAATGTTAAAAAAATATTCATTGTAATAAATTATGTTAACAGGCTAAAGAAGATAAGTCACATAATCATATCAATCAATTAAGAAAAAGCATTGAAAAAAATTCAACACCTTTTCATGGTAAAAACTCTCAGAAAAATAGGAATACAGGGAAACATCCTAAAAAAGAAAAAGAGCATCCATAAACCTGCAGCTAAGTTTATACTTAATTGTGAAAAGCAGAATGCTTTCTCTTGTTGGGATACAAGGCAAGGATGTTTGTTCTCACTGCCCTTATTCAAAATACCGTTGGAAGATTAGTACACTGTTGGTGGGGATGTAAATTGGTGCAAACAATATGGAGGTACCTCAAAAAACTAAAAATGTAACTACCATATGATCCAGCCATTCCACTCTAAGTATATATCTGAAAAAATGAAACATTAATTCAAGAAGATACCTATATCCTGATGTTCATAGCAGCACTATTTACAACAGCCAAGATATGGAAGCAACCCAAGCGTCCATCAACAGACAAATGGATAAAGAAGATGTGGTATATATATATACATTGGAATATTACTCTGCCATAAAAAGTGATGAAATTCTGCCATTTGCAACAATGTGAATAGACCTTAAGAGTATTATGCTTAGTGAAATAAGAGAAAGCAAATACTATATGTTATCACTTATATGTGTAATCTAAAAAATAAAACGAATATATATAACAAAATAGAAACAGACTCAAAGATATAGAAAACAAATTAGTGGATACCAGTCGGGAGAGGAAAGTGGGGAGGGGTATATAGGAGTATGGGATTATGAGATACAAGCTACTATGTATAAAATAGATAAGCAGCAGGACACATTGTACAGCACAGGGAATTATAATCATTATTTTGCAACAACTTTACATGGAGTATAATCTATAAAAATATTGAATCACTATGCTGTACACCTGAAACTAATATAATATTATAAATCAACTATACGTCAACTAAAAAATAAAGTAAAATAACCCAGATGTCCTTTAACAGATGAATGGTTAAAGAAACTGTGGTTATGTAGTTTTTACCAGAATAAGAATTCAAATAAAAAATGTTTGTTTTCTACTAAATTTGTGTATGTTTGAATTATGTAATCATAAGCTCGATTTTAAATTTATAAATCATAAATAAACCTATAGTATTAATTAAAAAAATAAAAAACAACTATGGTACATACCATGGAATACTAGTACCTAACAATTAAAAGGAGCAAACTATTGATACATGCAACAGCCTGGATGAATCTTCAGAGACTTACGCTGAGTGAAAAAAGCCAATCCCCAAAACTTATTTTATGATTCCATTTATATAATACTCTTGAAATAATAAATTATAGAAGTGGGAAAGAGTTTAGTGGTTTCCAGGGGTTTAGGAGGGGAAAAGAGAGAGAAGTGGGTGTGATTATAAACGACAAAATGAGGAATCTTTCTGGTGATGGAAATATTCTGTATCTTGAATGTATCAATGTCAGATTGTGGTTGTGATATTTTGCTATAATTTTGCAATATTCTACCATTGAAGAAAACTATGTAGGGGACACATGAGATCTATCATGTCATGCAAAAAACATGGGTGAATCTTAAATGCATGTTGCTAAGTGAAAGAAGCCAATCTGAAAAGGCTACACACTGTATGATTACATTTATATGACATTCTGGAAAAGCAATACTACAGAGATGGTAAGCAGATAAGTGGTTGCTAGGGGTTTTGGGGGGTAGAAGAGGAAGGTTAAATAGGTGAAACATAGATGATATTTTAGGGCAAAATAACTATTTTGTATGGTACTGTAATTGTGGGTACATGACACTACGCATTTGTCATAACTGATAGAACTTCACAGCACAAAGAGTAAACATTAATGTATGCAAATTTAAAAAATCATTTAGGAGGTTCCGTTCCCAGCATGGAAGGCAGACTGTGACAAAACAATCTTACTGTATTACAAATGTGGAGAACAGTATGGAGGTTCCTTAAAAAACTAAAAATAGAACTACCATATGACCCAGCAATCCCACTACTGAGCATATACCCTGAGAAAACCACAATTCAAAAAGTGTCATGTACCACTATGTTCATTGAAGCTCTATTTACAATAGCCAGAACATGGAAGCAACCTAAGTGTCCATCGACAGATGAATGGATAAAGAAGATGTGGCACATGGATACAATGGAATATTACTCAGCCATACAAAGAAATGAAATTGAGTTATTTATAGTGAGGTGGATGGACCTAGAGTCTGTCATACAGAGTGAAGTGAGTCAGAAAGAGAAAAACAAATACCGTATGCTAACACATATATATGGAATCTAAAAAAAAAATGGTTATGAAGAACCTAGGGGCAGGACAGGAATAAAGACTCAGACATAGAGAATGGACTTGAGGACACGGGGCAGGGAAGGGTAAGCTGAGACAAAGTGAGAAAGTGGCATGGACTTATATATACTACTAAATGTAAAATAGATAGCTAGTGGGAAGCAGCTGCATAGCACAGGGAGATCAGCTCGGTGCTTTGTGACCACCTAGAGGGGTGGGATAGGGAGAGTGGGAGGGAGACGCAAGAGGGAGGAGATATGGGGATATATGTATATGTATAGCTGATTCACTTTGTTATACAGCAGAAACTAACACACCATTGTAAAGCAATTATACTCCAATTAAAAAAAATGTTTTTAAACAACAAAAAAAATGTATAAGCAATCTCAGTTGAGGGTGTGTGGGAAAAATAAGTGCTGACCTAAGTCATTTTAGAAATGAATAGAGATTGTAAGACTAAAGGCAAAAGGAACTGTACATAAGAACCTTGCTCCAGTTGATAATGTTGCTCCCACACAAGTGGGCTAACAATTTTGAAACCATTATATGAGTATACAAGAATTGAATAATTAATGTAAATGGATGGTGTATGGAAGGAATTAGGGTTCCCGTGGATGGAGTAAGAATTTCCAGAAACTAGTAAGAACCTTCTGTATAAAAAAATAAAATAAAATTCAAAAATTCAAAAAAAAAAAGAATTTACAGATAAGCACGCAAGAGGAGAAGGCTAGAATGATTCATGTTGTACAAGATTAGGGCCCCCACTTACATAACTAAATGATTTAATTAATAAATAAATAGAGGAAAAGAGACAAATTCCCATGAAGAATTCCAAGTAATGTATATAGATACTGTGCCTGCAAGAATGTAGAGTAACTGTCCACTCCTTAAGTGTGCCCTGTGCCTAGTGACTTCCTACGAGTATGAAAAGGGGGAGAAAAGAGAGTAACTTTACTGTGGAGGAACCTAACACTACCTCAAGCTAGGTGCATAAAGTTCATATGAACAGTGATAAGTTATGTTGATACTATGTACCCTTGATATAGTATGATGAAAATGGTACATTACTTCTGTGGTCTTCCTCCTCAAAATCTGTAATCCCAGTCCACTCTAGAGAAAAACATCAGGCAAGTCACAATTAAGGGGCATTCTATAAAATCCCTGACCAGTACTTTTCAAAATTGTCAAGGTCTTAAAAAGGAAAATCTGAGAAAGTCTAATAGCTAAGGAGAGATGACGACCAAGTGTAATGTAGTATTCTGAATGGGATTCTGGAACAGAAAAAGAATATTAGTTAAAAATCAAGGAAATCTAAAGTATAGGCTTTAGTGCATAATAATGTATTGATACTGGTTTGTTAATTATGGCAAATATACCAAACTGATGTTAAGATGTTAATACTAGGGGAAACTGGATATGAGATATATTGGAGCTCTCTGTATTATCTTCACAACTTTTTTGTAAATCCATAACTATTCCAAAATTTAAAGTTCATTTAAAAATGTTAAAGGATAAGTTTAGAGTTAAATTCTAAGCTTTGTTACTATGTTGAGGGCCTAATTGCATGGTTTGTGGAAAAAGAACAATTTCTAAACAAGAGCTTTTTTGTTTAGAAATGTACTCACTAATGTTTCAATTAAAGAATGGCAGTTTCTTCCTAAAGTATGACTGTTCAGAGCCACAGCAACTGAAATAGACAAAGGGAATTGTGGATATTATGATGGCAGGGGAGCTTAAAGAGTCCTTTGATTTAGCTTAGGCATTTAGAATGCCCAAGAAGCAGTGTAAAATGTTCTTTTCTGTTTATCTTAGAAAATTGTAGAGAGGAGTTGTTCCCTTGAGAGGCACTACAGATATTATATCAAAAATATAATTCTGGGCGTTGTTTCAGTACATGTAGTCAACAATTCTCAGGGCTCTAAATGATGAGATAGGAGGAGAAAAATTGCCTCAGATGAAGGTATATTGGGACAGAGTACCCTGGGACTCATGAGATAGCAGTAATCGGAAATCATTTTGGCCTCTGAAGGTGTATGGTGACTCTTTGAAAAGGTTCAGATTCCATTTGGAAAGATAGCTCTTTCAAATTTCAGGCGTGGGTGCTTCATGCATGATGTATGGTTTTCTGGCAAATTAGATGGCTTCTCAAGGGAAGTGATACAAACACTCTGTGGCATTTGATCAGAGGAGCCATTTAACTTCAACCTCATTCAATTTAGATGGCTTAGGCAGTCTATAATAGCGCAGAGAGCAGAAGCAAAGGAGGAGGGTGGATTTCCCTCACTGGCTGCTTAAAAGTCCTTCAACAAGGACTTCTCTGACAGGGACTTAATTTAAACTTACAGTAACAATGATTTAGAGCTGTTTCAGCATTGGAAGAGAGATGGTAAGGAGATTGGAGAAAGGAAAGCTAAGTGTGGAGATCTCCTGAACTGGCTCAGTGTTCACATAGCCTGGGAATAATCCCAGTGTAAAACAAAATTCTAGGCTATTTATAATGTAGATCTGCTTTTGTGTGATCTGGCTTGAGGCTGGGGTACTTAACATTTAACAGGGATTCCTTAAACTACATAGCAATCAAAAGGTGGTATCTGTTGGCTGCTTTCTTCATATAATAGTGGTGATGAGAATGTGTTGGGAGAAAAGAGGAATTGAAAAGTGGTATTTTCTGGAACAATCATTTCGGTACCTCCTTGTGTTCCTGGAGCAATCAGGTCTGCTACTAAGAAACCAGTGTTCACATCCAAGAGAGTTTTTTAAAAAAAGACTGCCACACTACTCCGTGCAAACTATAGGGGATGGTTCATACTGTATATTAAACACTTGTGGTGAAATTTACATGTTTATAGACTATAAGTTTTTTTTTCTATAAAATCTGTAGATGTGTTGTAAATTCCTGTTTGTTTCTAGTAGATGTGGGTGGGAGTGGGCAAATAGGAAGGTCCTTATCTCTAACTGTTCCCAAGTCCATACCAAGTAATTTAATTTTTTCCACTGTTCTGCTTGCAGTGTTTTCATTCCTCATCCATTCTACATAATTAAAAATTATTCCTTACAAATCTGTCTAATGAGTAATGACTTTACCATCAAATCTCCAGATTCTCACAGACTTAAATTATAGAGAGGCAGTTAAATTTGGCTGAAGAGCAATGGAAATAAACTTTGTATCAGAGAAGTGAGACTGAGAAGTCTAGTCCAGCATGGTCTCTTATGCTCTTAGAATTTACATGTGTGTATCCACAAGTGCACACATATGATATGAGACAGGGCTGACTAAGAGATATGTTAGACTGTGTTATCCTTCATTAGATAATGATCCTATTTACCCTGAAAAGTCCCACTTCTCCTAATCAGATGATTATATAAGTATCCCAAATATTTCTAAAAGCATTTTTAAATACTTTTTAAAAATGATAATACCATTTGATATATACTTAAAGGAACTTGGTATATCATACCACTATTTTTCCTTTCTGAAAAGAATTAGTGAAGACACACTCCTTTTTTTATTGAGATATAATTTACATATAACATTGTGTAAGTTTAAGGTGTACATGTTGGTTTGATACATTTATATATTGCAATATGATGACACTGAAGCTTTAGCTAACATCTCTGTCATGTCACATAATTATAATTTCTTTTTTATGGTTAGAACATTTAAAATCTAGTCTCTCAGCAATTTTGAAGTATATAAAAAAGTATTGACTATACTCATTATACTCTGCATTAGATCTCCAGAACTTATTATCTTCTAGTTGTATGTTTTCACCGTTTAACACCATCTTCTCAATTCCCTCACCCCTTAGCCCTTGGTAACCATCATTCTACTCTCTGTTTCTATGAGCTTGGCTTTTTCAGATTCCACTTACAAGTGATATACAATATTTATCTTTCTCTGTCTGGCTTGTCTCACTAAGCATGATGCCCTCAAGTTTCATTCATGTCGTCACAAATTGCAGAATTTCCTTCTTTTTCATGGCTGAATAATATTCATATATATATATATATTCTTTATCCATTCATCCACTGATGGACACTAAGTTTGTTCCCACATCTTGGTTATTGTGAATAATGCTGCAATGAACATGGGAGTGCAGACATCTTTTTGATATCCTGTTTTCATTTCATCTCACTTGGATATATACCCAGAGGTGAGATTCCTGGTTCATATGGTAGCATTTACATTCCTGCCAACAACGCACGAGGGTTCCCTTTTCTCCACAGCCTCACCAGCACACGTTATTTCTGTTATTCTTGATGGTAGTCATTCTAACATGTGGAGGTGATATCTCATTGTGGTTTTGAGTTGCATTTCCCTGATGGTTTGTGATGTTGACCATCTTTTCATACGCCTGTTAGTCATCTGAATGTCTTCTTAGGAAAAAAAGGTCTATTTAGTTCCTCTGCCCATTTTTTAATTGGATTGTTTGGGGATTTTGTTGTTGTTGTTATTGAGTTATATGACTTCTTTATATATTTTTGGATATTAACACTTTATCCCATATATGGTTTTCAAATATCTTCTATTCCATAGGTTGCCTTTTCATTTTGTTGATTGTTTCTTTTACTGTGCAGAAACTTTTAGTTTAATTGAATCCAATTTGTTAATTTTTGCTTTTGTTGCTTCTTCTTTTGGTGTTATATCCAAAAAACCATTACCAAGACCAATGTCAAGGAGCTTCTTCCCTAAGTTTTCTTCTAGGAGTTTTACAGTATCAGGTCTTATGTTTAAGTCTTTAATCTATTTTGATTAATTTTGTGAGCGGTGTAAGATAGGAATCCAATTTCGTTTTTCTGCATGTGGTTATTCAGTTTTTCAATCACCATTTGTTGAAGAGGCTATTCTTTCCTCATTGAGCATTCTTGGCTCACTTGTCAAATGTTAGGAGTGCAATTGCTGGTCTGTATGGTAGTTGCATTTTTAGTTTTGTTACTGAGCCAGGTTCATTTGCCCAATGCACAGCAAGCCAAACACTGAGATGCCAAGGTTCGCAGCAGAGATAAGTTTTATTCACAAAGCAGCCAAGTGAGGAAATGGGAGAACAAATCTCAAATCCACCTCCCCAGAGATAGGGTTTAGGAATATGTATGGGATAAAGAGGTAGGGTAGTCTGAGGCATGGGGAAAGGTGATTGGAGGTAACAAAAGTGAGGTAATTGGTGGTCTGTGCAAGCATAGTCAAACTTCATGGTTTTTCATAGGACACATGTTCAGAAAATGGCCACGTTAGCATGTTCTGAGAAAGGAGTTTTTGGCCCTCTGACACCAAAAGATCATCCACTGGACACTCACACAAGCCCAGTTGAATGGTCAGTGGTCTTGACTGACTTGAGCTGGGCAAGAACTAACTCTAAGTTCCTGAAAAACAACTTAGGCAACCGTTAGTATAGTGACATATATATGTGTCATATATATATATAGTGACATATATATATATCTATATATATCAATCTATCTATCTATCTATCTATATATAGATATATAGATAATGACCCATAACACCATCAGAGGTGTTACCTATAGGGACAGATGAAGGAATCTTGTGATATATTGTTTAAGCTATGTGAAGCTTAGAGGGTATGCAATTTGCAAGAATAATTAAAGTGATCTTGATTAGTGAAGGAAGGTTACAATTTACTTTTTTTTTTTTTTTTGCGGTACATGGGCCTCTCACTGTTGTGGCCTCTCCTGTTGCGGAGCACAGGCTCCAGACGCGCAGGCTCAGCGGCCATGGCTCACGGGCCCAGCCGCTCCAAGGCTTGTGGGATCTTCCCGGACCGGGGCAGGAACCCGTGTCCCCTGCATCGGCAGGCGGACTCTTAACCACTGCGCCACCAGGGAAGCCTCTTACAATTTACTATTATTTTAATTAATTTATGTATTTTTGGCTGCATTGGGTCTTTTTTGAGGTGAGCGGGGGCTACTTTTTGTTGTGGTGCCTGGGCTTCTCATTGCGGTGGCTTCTCTTGTTGTGGAACATGGGCTCTAGGTCTTTGAAAGTTGCTTTTACATGGGCTTCTGTAGTTCTGGCTTGCAGGCTCTAGGGCGAAGGCTCAGCAGCTGTTACACATGGGTTTAGCTGCTCCGCGGCATGTGGGAATCTTCCTGGACCAGGGCTCGAACCCGTGTCCCTGCATTGGCAGGCAAATTCTTAACCACTGCACCACCAGGGAAGTCCCACGATTTACTGTTTATTAGACAAGCAAGTTATAGTTTAATGGATCTAATCCTCAGTTTCAGTTTTTAAAGAAAAGACCAAGACAATTTTCAAGATAGCCATTTTACATTCCCACCAGTAATGTATGATTAACACAGTTTCATCATATCCTCACCAGAATTTGGTATTTTTATTATTTTGTATTTTTGCCATTTTATTGTGTGCAGTGGTATTTCATTGTGGTTTTAATTTGCATTTCTCTGATGGTATTGATGTTGAATATCTTTTCCTGTGCTTATTCACCATCTGTATATATTCTATGGTGAAATATATGTTCATGTGCTTTCTCCATTTTCTAAGTATATTATATATTCCTTATTGTTAATTATTGAGAGTTCCTCATATATTCTTAAAGCTAATACTTAGCTAGGTATGTATTTTGCAAATATTTTCTGCCAGGCTATAGCTTGTCTTTCCATCCTCTCTACAAAGATTTTTGCCAAGCACAACTTTTCAATTTTGATGAAATTCAATTATCAATTTTTTCTTTTCTAATATTATTTATTTATTTATTTTGGTTGTACTGGGTCTTAACTGCGGCACATGGGATCTTCATTGCAGCATGTGGGATCTTCGTTGCGTTATGCGGGATCTTTAGTTGCGGCATGTGGAATCAAGTTCCCTGACCAGGGATTGAACCCAGGCCCCCTCCATGAGGAGCATGGAGTCTTAACCACTGGATCTCCAGGGAAGCCCCTCAATTCTTTTTTTTTTTTTTTTTTGAATTGTAATTTTGGTGTCAAGTCTACGAACTTGCTGCCTAGCCCTATATTCTAAATATTTTCTCCTGTTTCTTTTTCTACAATGTTATAGTTTTACATTTTACATTTAAGTCATTGATCCATTTTGAGTTAATTTTTATATAACATGCAAGATTTAAGTTAAGGTCAAGTAGTGAAACTTAGGTAAAGTTTGGTTCATTTTTATTGTTTACATTTTTCTGTTTAGATTCTCTATCTTTTCATTTATTACAAGTATTTGTTTCATTAACTCATTGAACATCTTTTGTAGTGTTGATGTTTTTGTTTTAGCAAGCAATTACCTTCTTTATGTTCAAACTGCAGTTTTTATCTTGCTTGTGGTGGACAGAAATTCAAATCCCAGATCAGTTATTTTGGTGTTAGTTGCATTCTGCTTTTAGACTGTCTCACACATGCTTGGTTCACCCATCTGACAGAAATTTAAGCAGAGATTATACATAGAATTTAGGATTCCCTTTTATTATTTCTCTCCTCTCTGAGATTCCTTCCTCACTTCCCAGTGGCTGATGTTGTTCAGTGGCTACGATCTCTGGTTCTTCAGGAGAGAAAATAGGTGCTTTTTAAAAAAACACAATTTTTGTGACCTCATGTTGCATCTCTACTGTGACCTATACTTAGGCTAAATTTATAAAAACAGTGAACTCACCCATGTTGACCTTTCAAATATCAATTCTTCTCCAAAATCTGCTGGTTTTTTGTTTATTTTCCAAAGCCTTCAAGTCATTAAATTTTGTATTTTATCTAGAGTTTGTGTAATAGCTATATTGATATGTCAACTTGGCTAGTCTACAGTACACAGTTATTCAATAAAACCCTAACCTAGGTGTTGAAGTGAGGGTATCTTGAAGATAAAATTAAAGTCATGTGATTAAATTGTAAATTTATATCAAGGAGATTGTCTAGGACAATATTGGAGAACCTTATGAAATTTTTTGGAAGGGCTTAAAAGCAGGGCTAAAATTTCCCTTGAGATAAAGAGAAGAAATGCTATCTGGGGACTATAGCTTCAACCCACAAGTGTGGAGTTTGAGCTACCCCATGAACTTGGCTTCCTGCATTTCTGCCCTGTGGATTTGGACTTGCAGCCATGGAGACTAAGAAAGTCCAGAATCTATAAAGCAGGCACTCAAGAAGGGGGGACAGGGGAGGGTAGTGTAGAGAGTGAGAGTGATAACCAGAGCAACAGCAAGAGGGAGAGCAAGACTGTACATATCCTACTGGTTCTGCTTCTCTGGTTCAACTCTGACTCATACACTCCTTCATTCAAAAAATCCACTGATATTTTATATTTTGAACATGATAATTCCAGGATATAAATTCCTTAGATGAGGGCTGTCTAAATATATTTGTTCTCTATCCTGGCTCACTGCCTTTTATCAATTGGTTATTTTTTATTGTGAACTAATTTAATTGACACTAATCTCTGAAAATATTAAGGTTGTAAATTGAAGGTTCTCTGTTTTATAGGAAATTTGAATTTTTTTCTGCAAGTAGTCTCAGGAGAATTACTGACTTGGGACCAAGAGGGATTTCAGTCCTCTGCTACTCAAGTTAATCTGGTAGTCACTCAGCCTAACAACTACTTTATATCTAAGCCAAACTTTGAATTCCATATCATAGTGTTGAAATGTATTTTCTCTCAGGGCAATCTACCCTTCTTACATACTTATGCCTTATAACTACCATTTCAGCACTCATTACCATGAGATTTTCCTTTAAAATTTCCTTTTTTTCTTTTAGATAACTTTTCACATTTCCTGTAATCCCTGGAACATGGTGGAAATTATTTTTTAAGAAAGATTTTGTTGTTTTGTAATAGGTGGGCTTGTAGTATACCATACAACCAGTGTGTAATAACTAAATATTATAGCATGATAGTAAATTTTGTGTTCAGTAGGGCAAATCCTCCTTACTTGTTCTTTTTATCCCCAAGAGCTGTCTTTGTTATTTTTTATGTTTATTCTGCCGTGTGGGTCTTCTAATCACTTTGTACTAAAATCCCATTGGGAATGAAAGTACACTGGGTTGCTTAATTTGGGGTTTCCTCACATCTTTACATAATTGAATCTTCCTATTCCTAACCACTGGGTTTCTCTATTAACTCTTCTGTGTTCTTCAGTGCTGCTTCATAATTCTCTTCTTGAAGGCTGTCTATAGCTTTTGCTTTTTTTAGTCCAAGATAGCAAAGTGGATTATTAAAATATTTTGATGGTATTCTGAGTAAGATTGTTTCTTCATTTACATTTTCTAATTTGTTATGACTGATATTTATTCATGTATATAGATACTGTACTCAAAAAAAACCTGGCTAAATTTGTATATTTTCTCCAATAATTTCTTTTAAGAATTTCTTTTCTAGTCCTCATGTCTTATGTATTTATTTTTGTTTCATTACATTGGTTAGGCCTTCTAGCACAGTGTTGAATAATTTTAGTGGTAGCAAGAATACTTGTCCTGTTTTTTTGTTTGTTTTTGTATGTTTTTTATTGTAATAAACATGCTTCCTTTGCTTCATTCTTAAGTATGATGCTTGACTTTCAAAGTCTGAAAGTTCTCTTCCTAATTTGCTAAAAATATATACATACATTTTAAAAATTAAATTGATCTAAATGTTTTTTTCTTCATAATTTGAGATGATAATATCTTTTCTTTTTTAATCTAATATTGTTGTCACTATCCCCAATAGAATTTCTGACGTTGGACAATTCTTGCATTCTTGGGATAAATTCTAGTTGGCCATGATATGTTATATTACTATTTTTAAAGTCTTGCTAGATTCAGTTGATCAAACATTTTTTAAGGAATTTTGAAGCTGTATGACATATATTTATATTCATTAGTAAGATTCATCTATAATTGTATTTTCTCATTTTTTGTACATTTTTAATATCAGGGTTATAAAAAGTAGCTCTTAAAATCATGCCAGCAAAAATAAAACAATTCATGAATGGATGAAAGACAAAGCTGAGGGACTTGTACATAAAACCAAACTGGATAAAAAGATATAAAGATAGAAAATTAGAGGATCACCCTAGGAAGTGAAATCTTTGAGTAATAGGAATTCCATAAGGAGAGAAAAAATTGTGAGATGGGAGGAATTGATTCAAGATGATTTTCGTTTCCCAGAAGAAAAGAGCTGAGTTTCCAGATTGAATGGACCCACTGAAAACAATATGGAAAAAGCCCACAAATGTGGGCTTTTGATGTGCTAGCCCACAAAAATTGATGTGCCCACCCACATACTGATGTGCTAGCCCACAGAAAGCACATCCTAGTGAAGTTTCAGAACAATAGGGACAAAGATACAGTTGTAAATGCTTTCACGTAGGAAGAAGTAGGTTACTTAAGTAGGGGAACAAAACCTGCCCCCTTAAAATGTCTCTTTGGCATATAGATTATTTTGAACTGAAAACAATGAAGGACAAAAAGACTCAGGAAGAAACTTTGACCTTCCCCCTAACTACCTAAAAGAATGTAGATAGAGGATCTGTTTCTGGACTAAAGCTATCACTGGAGCTATCTGCAGTGAATATGGGCTAGGTGTGGTGGGGGGAACTCTTACAAATCAGAGTCCACTCCTGGTCCCATTGTCTCTGCCTGGCCCAGCAAACATTTGTTTACAAAACATTTGCTTTTCCACCTCCATGTGAATTGCCTTTGAAGTCCCAAACCACTAGCCCCTAAATCCTCTTTTGCCTTTAGCTGAAGATGGTATTTAAGGTGAGGGTTTCAACCATTTTGGTGAGTTACCCAGTTTTCCTGGGTCTCTCCCATGTATACATGTCATTAAAAATTTTGCATGATTTTTTCCTACTAATCTGTCTCATGTCAATTTAATCCTTAGGCCAGCTAAAAGAACCTAAAAGGGTAGAGGAAAATTTCTTCCTCTTTCTTTCTTCCTTACAAAGATCAGGAATCAAAATGACACCTGGCTTCTCAATGGCACTACTGACAGCTATAAGACTATGTAGTAATTTCTTTGAAATTCTGAGAGAGAATTATTTTCCACTTTGAATTCTATACCCAGTCAAAAAATATTGATCAAAAAAATATATTGATCAAGCAAGAGAGTAGAACAAACATGTGTTTAGATATGTCAAGTCAAAAAATAAAATAAAATAAAAAATAGAAAAGAATACACAAAAGAAAATTTAACTTCTCTGCACATTTTTGTCTGAATCTACTGAAAAATTTATTCTACCAAAACAACCAATACCAGTAAAAGAAAGCAAAATCTAATTTTAAAAAATGGGGGTGGAGGAGGTTTGACATTAGCAAGATGGCAATGTAGGAAGTCCTAGACCCTTCTTCCCCCAACAAGCATACTGATTCAGCAACAATCCACAGGCACATTCCATCTGTGAGGAATCAAAAATCAATTGAAAATCTCCTGCACCCCAGCTGAGCCTGAAACCAGACTCACTGAAGCTGGTAGAACATTGAAGACACCCTTATACTGGAGACCCTGCCCATATGTGCAACATCATAAGATCAGGAGGAGACTCCCTGGCTTGCAACTTCACCTAGTGGCCCCACTATTCCAAGGGGGTTCCCTGAGGACTAGCTTCTATCTTGCTAGTCTTGGAGCTCTAATGGGTCCAGCACAGACTAGCTGCCCAGGGGACAATGGAGGTAGTAGCTTAGGCTGGTAGGTGCCATAGATCCGTGTTCATCACAGAGTGAGCAGATGAAAAATCTGAGCTCTCAGCTTCCCCCTGTGGAGGGAAAAGTTGGGCTATGTGTGCAGTGTCCCAATTTATCTGGGGCTGCCCAAAGAACTAGCATTTATCTTGCCAATCTTGAATCCGTGATGAGTCCAGCACAGTGTCGCCACCAAGAGAGAACAGAGGCAGTGGCTTGAGCTAGTAGATGCCATAGCCACCCCACCATGTTCCCTTCCTAGAATCTCTAGTCCCTTAGACACTATTATTATTGTTATTATTAAATACTGTCCTAGCTAAAACTTATTGCCTTTCACAGATAACATATCATGGACTGTAGGGATTTACACTGAGAAAATTATCAAACAATGTTCACGAGGTTCATTGAAAATCCATCTTCTCTAGTCTTAGAGGGCCCTCATTATATTTAAGAATCTTCATATTCTTAGAGACTCCCTATCCCAAGACCCAATTACCACTGCAGACTGTTTAGATTGTGGCCTCTTACTTGATTTATATATTTTATGCTCCCTCAAGATATAGTTCTCAAGGATTTCCCTGGTGATCCAATGGTTAAGACTTCACCTTCCAATGCTGGGGGTGCGGGTTCGGCCCCTGGTTGGGGAGTTAAGATCCCACATGCCTCGTGGCCAAAAAACCAAAACATAACAGAAGCAATATTGTAACAAGTTCAATAAAGACTATAAAAATTGTCTGCATCAAAGAAAAAAATTTTTTTAAAAAAGATACAGTTCTCCAATTCAAGATCTCTCTCTCTCTCCTTTTTTTTGCTTAGCTTCTCTCTTTGTTCTGGATGTCTGAAAGAAGTTTCCCTTTTATTTCCAAGGCAAATATCTCTTGTCTTTGTCTCCACTCTTCTTCTGGGACCATACTCCATCAATTATAACCTTCTTCAAGTATTTTTAAGCCCTTCTTTCATGTTTTTCTTTTTTTTTCTTCTGCTTATACTTGAAAGCTAATATAACATAGTGTTTACAAGCACAGACTCTAGACTCGAACCCTAATTCTACTACTTCAGTGTTGTGTGAGTTTGAATAAGTCATCTAGCCTTTCTGAGTTTATTTTCCTATCCATGAACAAACACGATGGTTTCAAAGCATTAAGTGAGATAGTCTACATAGAGTGTTTAGCAGAATACCTGGCATATGGTAAGAACTAAATTGTTAGGGATTATGCTAAAAATAATGACGTTGACCAAAATAACGTACGTCAGTTTTCTCCTATCTTAGAACAACTCTCCCTCACCCCTGATACCTCCACAAGTGACTTTTAATCACTACCCTTGTTGAAAGATGGCTGCTTATTCCCACCAACTCATCCTTGTTTAAAACCAAAGACTTCTGTCTTCACTGCTTGACTAAAACTGCTCTCATGATGAGGCCGAATCTTTCTTGTCCTAGTCCAGTGCTCAATCACCTAAACCATGATACCTTCTGTCAAATATGTTGGCTGATTCACCTGGCATGTTTTTTCAATTATATATGATCTATCTGGATCTCAAAGATAGGTCTTACAGTTGTCATTATGTAGGTTATCAGAAAAGACAAGATAGGCCTTCAACAGAAAAAGTGACATTAAATTTCTCAAGTGTCATTTCTTAAAGGACTATAATCAAATGCTTTTGACCTGATTTCACATCATTCTCATTCATTCCCCCACTCTTGTTAATCTTGTCACCCTTCATCTACATTATGCTCTCCTAAGAAATTTTTTAAATAAAATATTTCATAATACTCTACCAAAACACTGAGGATTCTTGAATTAATAATCATTATGCTATGACTTTTTTGTGGGCTACATCTGCATTTGAAACTAATGAACTGCATCAAACTTTGGTTATATGGTCCCTTTCTTTGAAAATTGGGCTGTGGCTCCATATCAACTTCCTTGAGAAGGTGCTGAAGCCATTCCACCATTGCAACAAAGTAGAGGGCCCTGCTTCAGGCAGCAGAGAAATCTAATTTTAAAGACTAATAAGGAAATCTGGGCAGATGAATACCAAGGAGAAGGTGATGTTGATCTAGTTCAGTGCACTGCACAATTAACACTTGATGGGGGAATCCTGCAGCCTGTGGAACAAAAACCACATTCACAGAAAGATAGAGAAGATGAAAAGTCAGAAGGCTATGTACCAGATGAAGGAACAAGATAAAACCCCAGAAAAACAACTAAATGAAATGGTGATAGGCAATCTTCCAGAAAAAGAATTCAGAATAATGATAGTGAAGATGATCCAGGGCCTCAGAAAAAGAATGGAGGCAAAGATCGAGAAGATGCAAGAAATGTTTAACAAAGATTTAGAAGAATTAAAGAACAAACAAACAGATGAACAATATAATAACTAAAATGAAAAATACAATAGAAGGAATCAATAGCAGAATAACTGAGGCAGAAGAACGGATAAGTGATCTGGAAGACAGAACAGTGGAATTCACTGCTGTGGAACAGAATTAAGAAAAAAGAATGAAAAGAAATGAAGACAGCCTATGAGAACTCTGGGAGAACATTAAATGCAACAACATTTGCGTTATAGGGGTCCCAGAAGGAGAAGAGAGAGAAAGGACCTGAGAAAATATTTGAAGAGATTATAGTCAAAAACTTCCCAAACATGGGAAAGGAAATAGCCATCCAAGTCCAGGAAGCGCAGAGAGTCCCATACAGGATAAACCTAAGGAGAAACATGCTGAGACACATAGTAATCAAATTGGCAAAAATTAAAGACAAAGAAAAATTATTGAAAGCACCAAGGGATAAACGACAAATAACATACAAGGGAACTCTTATAAGGTTAACAGCTGATTTCTCAGCAGAAAGCCGGAGGCAGTGGTATGATATACTTAAAGTGATGAAAGGGAAGAACCTACAACCAAGATTACACTACCCAGCAAGGATCTCATTCAGATTCAATGGAGAAATCAAAAGATTTACAGAAAAGCAAAAACTAAGAGAATTCAGCACCACAAAACCAGCTCTACAACAAATGCTAAAGGAACTTCTCTAAGTGGGAAACATGAGACAAGAAAAGGGCCTACAAAAACAAACCCAAAACAATTAAGAAAATGGTCATAGGAACATACATATGGATAATTACCTTAAATGTAAATGGATTAAGGGCTCCAACCGAAAGACACAGGCTCGCTGAATGGATACAAAAACATAGACCCATATATATGCTGTCTACAAGAGACCCACTTCAGACCAAGGGACACATACAGACTGAAAGTGAGGGGGTAGAAAAAGATATTCCAAGCAAATGGAAATCAAAAGAAAGCTGGAATAGCAATTCTCATATCAGAAAAAATAGACTTTAAAATAAAGAATGTTGCAAGAGACAAGGAAGGACACTACATAATGATCAAGGGATCAATCCAAGAAGAACATATAACAATTATAAATATATATGCACCCAACATAGGAGCACCTCAATACATAAGGCAACTACTAACAGCTCTAAAAGAGGAAATCGACAGTAACACAATAATAGTGAGAGACTTTAACACCTCACTTATACCAAAGGACAGATCATCCAAACAGAAAATTAATAAGGAAACACAAGCTTTAAATGACACAGTAGACCAGATAGATTAATGGATATTTATAGAGCATTCCATCCAAAAACATCAGATTGCACTTTCTTCTCATGTGCACACGGAACATTCTCCAGGATAGATCATATCTTGGGTCACAAATCAAGCCTCAGTAAATTTAAGAAAATTGAAATCATATCACGCATCTTTTCTGACTACAACGCTATGAGAATAGAAATCAATTACAGGGAAAAAAACACATAAAAAACACGAACACATGGAGTCTAAACAGTACGTTACTAAATAACCAAGAGATCACTGAAGAATTCAAAGAGGAAGTCAAAAAATACCTAGAGACAAATGACAATGAAAACATGATGATCCAAAATCTATGGGATGCAGCAAAAGCAGTTCTAAGAGGCAAGTTTATAGCTATACAAGCCTACCTCAAGAAAAAAAAAATCTCAAATAAACAATCTAACCTTACACCTAAAGGAACTAGAGAAAGAAGAACAAACAAAACCCAAAGTTAGCGGAAGGAAAGAAATCATCAAGATCAGAGCAGAGGGCTTCCCTGGTGGTGCAGTGGTTGAGAGTCCGCCTGCCGATGCAGGGGACACGGGTTTGTGCCCCAGTTTGGGAGGATCCCACATGCCGCAGAGCAGCTAGGCTCGTGAGCCATGGCTGCTGAGCCTGTGCGTGGGGAGCCTGTGCTCTGCAACGGGAGAGGCCACAACAGTGAGAGGCCCATGTACCGCAAAAAAAAAAAAAAAAAAAAAAAAAAAAAAAGATCAGAGCAGAAATAAATGAAATAGAAACAAAGAAAACAATAGCAAAGATCAATAAAACTAAAAGCTGTTTCTTTGAGAAGATAAACAAAATTGATAAACCATTAGCCAGACTCATCAAAAAAAGAGGAAGAGGAGTCAAATCAATAAAATTAGAAATGAAACAGGAGAAGTTTTAACAGACACTGCAGAAATACAAAGCATCGTAAGAGATTTCTACAAGCAACTCTATGCCAATGAAGTGGACAACGTGGAAGAAATGGACAAATTCTTAGGTATAACATTCCAAGACTCAACCAGGAAGAAACAGAAAATATGAACAGAACAATCACAAATAATGAAATTGAAACTGTGATTAAAAATCTTCCAACAAACAAAAGTCCAGGACCACATGGCTTCACAGGTGAATTCTAACAAAAATTTAGAGAAGAGCTAACACCCATCCTTCTCAAACTCTTCCAAAAAATTGCAGAGAAAGGAACACTCCCAAGCTCATTCTGTGAAGCCACCATCACCCTGATACCAAAACCAGACAAAGATACTACAAGAAAAGGAAATTACAGACCAATATCACTGATGAATATAGATGCAAAAATCCTCAACAAAATACTAGCAAACAGAATCCAACAACACATTAAAAGGATCATACACCATGATCAAGTGGGATTTATCCCAGGGATGCAAGGATTCTTCAATATATGCAAATCAATCAATGTGATACACCATATTAACAAATTGAAGAGTAAAAACCATATGATCATCTCAATAGATGCAGAAGAAGCTTTTGACACAATTCAACACCGATTTATGATAAAAACACTCCAGAAAGTGGGCATAGAGGGAACCTACCTCAACATAATAAAGGCCATATACAACAAACCCACAGCAAACATCATTCTCAATGGTGAAAAACTGAAAGCATTTTCTCTAAGATCAGGAACAAGACAAGGATGTCCACTCTCTCCACTATTATTCAACATAGTTTTGGAAGCCCTAGCCATGGCAATCAGAGAAGAAAAAGAAATAAAAGGAATAGAAATTGGAAAAGAAGAAGTAAAACATCACTGTTTGCAGATGACATGATACTATACATAGAGAATCCTAAAGATGCCACCAGAAAACTACTAGAGCTAATCAATGAATTTGGTAAAGTTGCAGGATACAAAATTAAGGCAGAGAAATCTCTTTCATTCCTATACACTAATGATGAAAAATATGAAAGAGAAATTAAGGAAACACTCCCATTTACCATTGCAACAAAAAGAATAAAATACCTAGGAATAAACTTACCTAGGGAGACAAAAGACCTGATTGCAGAAAACTATAAGACACTGATGAAAGAAATTAAAGATGATACCAACAGATGGAGAGCCATACCATGTTCTTGGATTGGAAGAATCAATATTGTGAAAATGACTATACTACCCAAAGCAATCTACAGATTCACTGCAATCCCTATCAAAATACCAATGGCATTTTTTACAGAACTAAAACAAAAATCTTAAAATTTGTATGGAGACACAAAAGACCCCAAATAGCCAAAGCAGTCTTGAGGGAAAAAAACAGAGCTGGAGCATCAGGCTCCCTGACTTCAGACTGTACTACAAAGCTACAGTAATCAAGACGATATGGTACTGGCACAAAAACAGAAATATAGATCAATGGAACAGGATAGAAAGCCCAGAGATAAACCCACGCCCCTATGGTCAACTAATCTATGACAAATGAGGCAAGGATATACAGTGGAGAAAAGACAGTCTCTTCAATAATTTGTGCTGGGAAAATTGGACAGCTACAGGTTAAAGAATGCAATTAGAACTCTCCCTAATACCATACACAAAAGTAAACTCAAAATGGATTAGAGACCTAAATGTAAGACTGGGCACTATAAAACTCTTAGAAGAAAACACAGGAAGAACACTCTTTGACATAAATCACAGCAAGATCTTTTTTGATCCACCTCCTAGAGTAATGGAAATAAAAACAGAAATAAACAAATGGAACCTAATGAAACTTGAAAACTTTTGCACAGCAAAGGAAACTATAAACAAGACGAAAAGACAACCCTCAGAATGGGAGAAAACATTTGCAGATGAAGCAACTGACAAAGGATTAATCTCCAAAATCTACAAGCAGCTCAATATCAAATAAACAACCCATTCCAAAAATGCACAGAAGAGCTAAATAGACATTTCTCCAAAGAAGACATACAGATGGCCAAGAAGTCCATGAAAAGCTGCTCAACATCACTAATTATTAGAGAAATGCAAATCAAAACTGTAATGAGGTATCACCTCACACCAGTTAGAATGGGCATCATCAGAAAATCTAAAACAACAAATGCTGGAGAGGGTGTGGAGGAAAGGGAACCCTCTTGCACTGTGGGTGGGAATGTAAATTGATACAACCACTATGGAGAACAGTATGGAGGTTCCTTAAAGAGCTAAAAATAGAATTACTGTATGACCCCGCAATACCACTTATGGGCATATACCCAGAGAAAACCATAATTCAAAAAGACACATGCACCCCAATGTTCATTGCAGCACTATTTACAATAGCCAGGACATGGAAGCAATCTAAATGCCCATCGACAGACGAATGGATAAAGAAGATGTAGTACATATATACAATGGAATATTGCTCAGCCATAAAAAGGAATGAAATTGGGTCAGTTGTAGAGATATGGATGCATCTAGAGACTGTCATACAGAGTGAAGTCAGAAAGAGAAAAACAAATATTGTTTATTAACGCATATATATGGAACCTAGAAAAATGGTAAAGATGAACCGGTTTGTAGGGCAGAAATTGAGGCACAGATGTAGAGAACAAATGTATGGACACCAAGTGGGGAAAGAGGCATGGGGTGGGGGTGGGGGGGTGATGAATTGGGAGATTGGGATTGACATGTATACACTGATGTGTGTAAAATCATTGACTAATAATAAATAAATAAATAAATAAATATTTTTTAAAAAAGAAAGAAAAAAAAAAACTTGATGGGAAATCATTGTGCTTCAGGGAACAGGACCAGAAAAGGCTTAGAGCACAATATGAGGATCAATATAGAAGAATAAAATAATTGAATTAGCAAATCCCCAGGACAAATAGGCTGAAGGGAACAACAGCAGCACAGCTCCAACTGACTTATGAAAGTTAACAGAAATTAGGAAAAGGAATGGGCCCTGATCTTTTGGAGTTTGGCCTTCTAACACTCTGGCTGGACACAAGATGTACCTCGCTCTACAAATGAAATTGCCACTGCCATTGTCCCAGTATCCTGAGGCTGATTATCTCAGACCTAAGAGCGATTGGCAATCAGATTCAGGCTCTTGTATGAAAAGACCAAAGTGTTCATTTCAGTTTGTCTTAGCCACTTAGTAGCTGTGTGACTCGGGGAAACTGTAAGCTCAGTTTTCCATCTGTAAATTGGGGATAAGAAGAATTCTGAATTCCTCTGCTTTTAGGGATATTGTACTGGTAAAATGAGATGATACATGTAAATGCCTAACAGTGTCTGGCACATAATTGGAGCTCAATAAATGTTAATTTCCTTTCTTTTTTCCTATTGCCTCCCAGTATTTTTATTTAGTATCACTACTCTCAGATTGTGGGGAAAAGAAATAAAAATGATAGAAACTGACAGCAATTTTTGTGTTTCTTTGTTGCAAAAATCAAGAGACTTATTGAAGAAGTTGAAAGCATTGGCTAAAACAAATTTAAGAATTATCAGTGATTCTATTATGCATACTTATTTTATTAAAAACATTAGGTGATTACACATCACACTGTTATAAACCAAGGTGGTTGAATGTTGGCCGGCTATCTTCAGTTTGTTGGAAGAGTTCTCATTAAAGAGCCATCAAAAGGTGGGATTAAGAATAAAACTACCTACCACCTCAGTTAACTTGGAGACCAAAAGGTAAATTTAACTTATAATAGTAAAGACTTTCTTCATGGAGCATCTACTATTGGCCCTAACTAGTGCATTAGATATCGCTAATCTTCACCCAAATCCCTGAATGGCAGCTATTGTTGTTCATATTTTACATATGTAGAATCTGAGAATTAGAGACATTATGCAAGCCTGTAGCCAAGACTTCAACTGAGATCTCTGTGGCCCCAACTCATACACCTTTTTCACAGCGCTAGCTTGCTAGGCTAACCAACCGGCAGTTGGTTGGCTGTTAACCTCTCTCCAGTTATTGAGTTCAGCTGAGGCTAACCTCACTTATTCTGTGATTTAATTGGTACCACTTTTGAAGGGAGAGTGCCAGATCCATTATTTTAGGCTGAGATAGGTGTCCCTTATTAGCAAATCCAAACTTTTCCAAGACAACATTTCAGCAGAAGGACTTGCAGAAATACAATGTTTACTGAGGTTCAAGTGAGGTTTTCTGTGCGTCATGGTGTAAGTCTTGCCTTTTGTGGCAGGGATTTGTGGCAAAATAAATGTAAGTGTGTTGGTTGAATTTAGCAGCCAAGCTTACAATCTGTATTTATCTGATAATTGCCAACTCCCATTGGCTCTCAAAGGGAAATAATAATCACTGATGTTTATTAGGCTCCTAGAGATGCTCAGTATTGTTTTGGATGTGTAAAGTATGTTACTTATTTCTAATAACAATCCTGTGAAGTTTATGGAGAAGCACAGAGAGGTTATTTAACTTGCCCACAGCCAGACAACTTGTAAGTGGAAGAGTTAGGCTTCAAACTTGGTCTTACTCTAAACATTCTACTCTGCAGAAACCACAAAAGTACAAGTGACTTGGCCAAGACCACTTTAATAGTGAGTGTCAAGACCTATGCTTTCTTTTTTTATTAACATTTTTAAAATTGAAGTATAGTTAATTTACAATGTTATGTTAGTTTCAGATGTACAGCAAAGTGATCCAACTATATATATATATATATATATATATTCTTTTTCAGATTCTTTTCCATTATAGGTTACTACAAGTTATTGAATATAGTCCTCTGTGCCATACAGTAGGTCCTTGTTGTTTATTTATTTTATATATGGTAATGTGTATATGTTAATCCCAAACTCTTAATTTATCCCTCTTCCATCCCCCCTTTCCCCTTTGGTAACCATAAATCTGTTTTCTATGTCTGTGCGTCTCTGTTTTGGATATAAGTTCATTTGTATCTTTTTTTTTTTAAGATTCCACATATAAGTGATATATGATGTTTGCCTTTTTGTGTCTGACTTACTTCACTTAGTATGATAATCTCTAGGTCCATCCATGGCATTATTTCACTTTTTTATGGCTAAGTCGTAGTCTATTGTGCATATATACCACATCTTTATCCATTCATCTGCCAATGGACATTTAGGTTGCTTCCCTGTCTTGGCTATTGTAAATAGTGCTGCTATGCACATTAGGGTGCATGTATCTTTTCAAATTATGGTTTTCTCCAGATATAGGCCCAGGAGTGGCATTGCTGGATCATATGGTAGCTCTGTATTTAGTTTTTTAAGGAACCTCCATACTGTTCTCCATAGTGGCTGTACCAATTTACATTCCCACCAATAGTGTAGGAGGGTTCCCTTTTCTCCACACCCTCTTGAGCATTTGTTATTTGTAGACTTTTTAATTATGGCCATTCTGACCAGCCTGAGGTGATACCTTCTTGTTTTGCTTTGCATTTCTCTAATAATTAGCAATATTGAGAATCTTTTCATGTGCCTGTTGGCCATCTGTATGTCTTCTTTGGAGAAATAAAATCTATATTTTCTACATAAATATGTCAAGCTCCTAATCCCATGTTCTTTCCACTATAAAGTGAATAGGTTGTACAAAACTTAATAGAACAGCTCTAAATGGAAAATATGTGGGCTTTTGACTCTGAAATAAAGAGTAATTGTGGCCCTGTCAATAATACTTAGCTAAAAATCTTTAAACGGGCTTAATTACATTGATTTTATCCTCCCTTATCCTCTAATTCATATTCATCCTCAACCAAACAAACCTGTCCATTCTTAACTTTGGTTTCCTTAGTCCCATATTTGACTTTCTAACTGTCATCACCCACTCCTGGATTTACTCTCCCCCTCGTATGTCTGAAATTGCTCTTCAACATCTCAATTCTACTGTCAGACCTACTCCACACCCTTCCTGCCAGTGTCCCTGACTCGCCCTGCCCCTCTGACCACTCCATCAGACGAAATACTCCCCAAAGATTATATACATTGAGGCCCTGATTATCCATAATGCTTGGTTGTTGTATAACATGTATGAGTGTTCTGAGTTTAAAATTTCAAATTAACTAGAAAATTTTGTTTAAAAGTGTAAAATGTTTTGATTTGTTTCAGTTGTTATTTAAAATTCTTTTAGAGTGTGTAGGATGACTTTTTCTTCTTAGTAAAAATAATACACTGGGTAAAATGGACATTTTTTTGATGACTCAGGGTCTTTTTACTGATTTGGGATTGATTGCCAGAGTCTCAAATTTCCTCATCTGTGATATTAGTCATAAAAATACCTGTCTCACTGGCTGATATAAGGATTAAATGAGATAATATATATGAATAGTACTTTGCCAATAGTATAGTAATCTGCAAATGTACTTTATTGTTCTCAATAACTTATGCAGGACTGTTAATTAAATGAAAGAAGTAAGTCTCTTTTGACTCTTGGACATACCTAATAGATATTATTATTATTGAAATTTTCTGTATTAGTTTCTTTGGTCATTGACTTTTGCTTAAATTTTTTTTTAATTTTTATTGGAGTATAGTTGATTTACAATGTTGTGTTAGTTTCAGGTGTACAGCAAAGTGCATCAGCTATACATATACATACATGCACTCTTTTTTAGATTCTTTTCCCATATAGGTCATTACAGAGTATTAAGAAGAGTTCCCTGGGCTATAGAGTAGGACCTTATTCATTATCTATTTTATATATAGTAGTGTGTATATGTCAATCCCAATCTCCCAATTTATCCCCCCGCCCCTTGCTTTCCCCCCAGTAACCATAAGTTCGTTTTCTACATCTGTGACTCTATTTCTGTTTTGTAAATAAGTTCATTTGTACCATTTTTTTTAGATTCCACACGTAAAAGCGATATCATATGATATTTGTCTTTGACTGACTTACTTCAGCCTTTTGCTTAAATTTAGAATGTGGGAAAAAACCCAAATATTAAGAAATTTGATTAGTTAATTGAGGTTTTATTGTATATAGCTGTGTCCAGCTGCTGCTGATTATAAATGTATCCACATTTTGTTGTTTGTGATTTGAGTAATTTTCTAAGTATTTTGTCTTGTCTTTGAATCCCTATTGTACGTAACAACTCAGAGGAAAGGGGCTTCATCTCTGAGTTCTTGGTATCTTCCCTTACCACCTAGTTAGGATATCTGCAGGGAGCAGGGCCCTGCCTAGTTCCCCTCAACTCCCAGCCCCATACAAAGTTAATCAGCTTGAAGGAAATGCCCCAACACTGATAAAACTGGCCTTTATAGTCCAACTTGACACACTGTGATATTGTGATTTACAACAAGAAATATGTATTTGGTCTTCACTCATGTTCTTGCACAGAACTTCTAAAACACTTGGATTTTCCTAAGTGATGAAAGAGATCAAAGTGTCTTTTGTTATGTTAATGAGGTAACTTTTGGAAAGCACCCAAGGATAGGGGCTGGTTGCCTGCAGAACCAACCTTGTGATTAGAGGGTTGTAATTTTCAGTTCCGCCCCCAAACCTCTGGGGCAACAGGAGGGACTGGAGGTCAATAGATCACCGATGGTAAACGATTTAATCAATCGTATCTATGTAATTAAGCCTCCATAAAAAAACCCAAAAGGATAAGGCTTGGAGAGCTTCTGGGTTGGTGAACACATGGAGATTTGGGGAGAGTTGTGTACCTGGAGATGTCATGGAATCTCCGTGTCCCATCCCACATATCTTGCCCTGTGCCTCTCTTCCATCTGGGATATCATTTACCATATCCTTAATAAACTGGTAAACATAAGTAAGTGATTCCCTGAGTTCTATGAGCCAAGAATCCAAGGAGGGGTCACTGGAACCTCTGGTCTATAGAGTTGGTCAGAAGCACAGGTGATAACCTGGACTTGAGAATGGTGCCTGAAATGTGTGTGGGTTGGGGGTGGGCGACAGCCTTGTGGGACTGAACCTTAACATGTGGAATCTGATGCTGTCTCCTGGTAGATACTGTCAGAATTGAGTTGAACTGTAAGACACCCAGCTGGTGTCTGGGACATTACACCCCAACACACAGAATTGGGTGCAAGACCTAAAGACACATCTTCATGTGCTTTAGTTTTCTCCTTCACACCTGGACTCTAAGCTACTTGGGAACAGGAGTAATGTCATTCCCTTTCCTGTAGCATTTTGTACAGTTCCAGGAATACATCAGTTGTTTAATGAATACTGGTCAAATATTAAATTGGCTCTAAATTTTGTTGTGGTGTAGTGGTTGTTTTTCTTTCCCGCAGACTCGTTTTCCCCACCTTCCTGTTTGAGATATCTCAGAGAGAGAGTTTAAAACTTGTGTGCTTGAAATATAGGTTCATAGCTTCATACTTCAAGGGGAGTAGCCAGAAACTGGCCCCATTCCATACCTTTGGGGCCAAAGGTCTGCAAATCATTCCTGAAAGACACACAGTTCCTCTTTGGTTTATGGACTATTTGTAGCTCATGAGCAATCTTGGAGACGTGCCATCTGCCAAGAGAGAAAGGGGCAGACTGGTGGGGGTGGGGGAGATGGGGGGGTAGGGGATGGGTTGTTTAAGGATAGATTTGGCCAGTAACTAATACTCATGAAGTGCTCTTGGTTGTGTTCATTCCCCTGGCACACAGATTCCACTAAGCAGCTTCATTCTGAGGACTGCACTGGAGTCTATGCTTAGAAAAATAAAAGACCATAGGTGGCTGGGCTTGTATGTATACCTGCAGCCTATAGGCAAAATGACTCAAAGGTCTGTGTGGTAGTACATAACCCCGCAGAGGGGCCAGAGCCGGGGCCCAAGAGTCTGCCTCAGGTTTGATGCCAAAGTTATACAAGGCTGTTTGTTAGGTTTCCTGAGTCTGGCCTTTCATTGTTTCTTGCATTCAGAAAACTCTAGCGCAGGGTTTCTTCCCCATGTCTTGCATCAGAGTCATCTGGGTGAGAGGGTGAAAGCTTGCTTAGAATGCAGATTCTTGGCACCACCCCAGATTTCTTGAATCAGAATCATTGGAATGGGGACCAGGAATCTGGTTTTTTGCAGATGCTCCAGATCCCTCAAGTTTGAGAACCACTGTGAGCTATCCAGAAGACTCTCCAGTCGCTGCATTCATTATTATTCTGTTACTTTCATACATTTGTGTATTCTCCTCTCTATGTTTAGAATTCCCTCCCCCTTTTCCATCATTTTTGAAGGGCTGGTGGAAATGTCACTGGGCTTCAGGAGGCAGCATTCTTGGATAACTACGAACAAAAGTGAGATGAAAAATATGCACTGAAATTAGATTCTGTTGTAAAGAATTGCAAGTATGTAATGATAATTTATCCCCCTCTACCAACCAAGAAAAATGCTAGAGCTACTTTATGGCATTACTGATAATTTTTTTTGCACACGCACTGCCTCATTAGACTAGGACAATCCTATAGGACAATCCTCCTTTAGGACAGTCCCTAGAACAGTGCTAGGCCCATTAAGCGCTTAATATACTTGTGAAATGAGTGATTGACAAACAGTGTTGGACAAGAAATGGGGATTCGGACTCTGCAGCACAGTAGGGCGTGTGAACCTGACTGGGGAAGACAACACAGCAGAATGAATAAGGCCACAGGGCTTTAGAGTCTGAGAGGCTGGAATTCAGTCCAAACTCTCTTGCTTATGATCAGTGTGACCTTTGACAATTGCTTAATCTCTCTGTTTCCTCAACTATAACATTGGAATAATAATAGTACCAATCTCATAAGATTGTTGTGAGGATGAAGTGAAATGGTGTGTATAAAGCCCTTGGTATAGTACCTGTCCATAGAGTAAATGTTCCATCAATAAGAGCTGTTATTATGTCTATTACTGCTCAGACTTGTAATGTCTCTGACATCCCCAGGGTCCATTATGCTTACAGAGCTGTTTGTCCCTGCAGCAAATGGCTCTAGGCTGTGTTCGTGTGTGTGTGTTTAAATAATTTTGCAATATGCTATTTCTTTTATTACAGACTATCAGTCTTCAACAGCTTTTTCAATCTGGCCCCTTCTAATGTGCTTCTTATAGTCTGTTGTGAGATGGAATACTAGATAAACAATCTTTGAGTTTATGCATCCACTCATTCAGTAAATATATTTGTTCAAAAATTCTGGATAACACAGATCTGAGCACCAGATAAGTGAAGTGCTTAATTTTTTCCTACCTCACATTTTATTTATTTATTTATTTATTATTTATTATTGAATGTATCCCACATTTTAAAAATTGGTTTATAAATTTGCTGTGAGGTTGTAGCAAAAGGTTTATTGTTGGTGCCATTTCTTTCCTCCATATTTTGGCATCTTTTTTTAATGGATTTTTTTCCCTCAGATTTAAAGACAAATTAAAATTCATAGATTTGTTTTTCTCTTGTGAGAGCAATTGTTTTCAACAAAGTACTTATTATTTTACATAGGACATGAAGGGTCAACATAATCTGCAGTCTGTTCTGAGACACTATATTTCCAAGAGAAAAGAACAGTCGGGCTTCACTGGTGGCACAGTGGTTAAGAATCTGCCTGCCAATGCAGGGGACATGGGTTTGAACCCTGGTCCGGGAAGATCCGACATGTCGTGGAACAGCTAAGCCTATGTGCTGCAACTACTGAGCTTGCACTCTAGACCCCGGGAGCCACAATTACTGAGCCCATTTGCCACAGCTACTGAAGCCTGCACACTCTAGGTCCCCTGTGTCACAACTACTGAGCCAGTGTGCTGCAACTACTGAAGCCCATGTGCCTAGAGCCCATGCTCCACAACAAGAGAAGCCACTGCAATGAGAAGCCCGCACACCACAACGAAGAGTAGCCCCTGCTCGCCACAACTAGAGAAAGCCCGCACACAGCAACAAAGACCCAATGCACCAAAAATAAAATAAATAAAATAATTAAAAAGAGAAAAGAATAGTCGAATTGTGACATATAATTGCAAAGTGACAAAAACATCTAACAAATTTCGTCTTCCCCAGAAGCACAGAAATACGGACTTGGCTGAGATCACCTATATAAATCAAGTAGAAAAATGATCCTTTACAAAATGTTGATGACCGAACTGCACTTTGGCTATGCTGAAAGGGCATTGTGACCCACTTTCCTATCAACGAATCCACCTGGAATCTACTACAGCCTGCCTTTCCTTGGCATGGTAAATAGAAGTATACCCTTAATAAGGAGGCAGCCCCCATTCAAAGACCGTATGTACTAATTTTTATCACAGTAGATATTTTATGACCAGTTGGCTTTACACTCATGGACAGTGAAGACAAAGTATTCCCCTTTCTTATTCTATCATTTTACAAATGAGGATTTTGAGCCTATAAGAATTTAAGTATGTTCTTGCCCAAGATCATACATATATTTCAGTTAAATTTTTTAATGTTTATTTACTATTTTTATTTTCCTTTTAATGACTGTCTCTTTACGTGCCTTGCCCTCTTTCTATTGGGTAGTGATATTTATATTGCTCTAAATCATTTTTTAGTACTTTTATTTCCAAAACGATAATAGGTTTCAATTATAAAAATCAAGTTGTGAGAAATAATCACCTATGTTTTTTTCTGGCTTTTTTTTTTTGATGTGGACCATTTTTCTTTTTTTTTAAGTCTTTATTGAATTTGTTACAATATTGCTTCTGTTTTATGTTTTGGTTTTTTGGCCATGAGGCACGTAGGATCTTAACTCCCTGACCAGGGTTCAAACCCAAACCTCCTGCATTGGAAGGTGAAGTCTTAACTGCTGGACCACCAGGGAAGTCCATCTGGCTTTATTACATATTTGTTGTTTTACAGTTTATTTTTTAGTCTACCTATTATATAGTTTAGTGCTATGAAATCAGATTGAGTTCAAACATAATATTTTCCAAATCAGTTGTATCAGGAAAATTAATTGAAGAATTCATCATTTTACTCTTATTTGAAATAACATACTTTATTCCACATTACTTTTATATTAAAGTTTTTTTCAGGCTTTCTAGTCTGTTCTATTGATTAGATATTCTTCTTTTGCAATAATGTTACGATATTCATTTTCTTAGATTTATGACGTGTGTTTTATCTGATAGGACAAATCTTTCCTTACTACTCTTTTTCCACATTTTCCACAGATATTCTCACCCTTTTATTCATCTTGGTACCCATTTATCAATTCAAAAAAGCTGAATTACTGAGTATATACACAAAACAGAAACAGGCTCACAGATATAGAAAACAGATTTGTGGTTACCAAAGAGGAGAGGGAAGGTAGGAGGGAAATATTAGGGGCATGGGATTAATAGATACAAACTACTATATATAAAATAGATAAGCAACAAGGATATACTGTATAGCACAGGGAATTATATCCATTATCTTGTAATAACCTATAATAGAGTATAATCTGCAAAAATACGGAATCACAATGCTGTACACCTGAAACTAACACAGTATGGTAAATCAACTGTACTTCAATAAAAAATAATAATAATTGAATTTAGTTGATTGGAGTTGATTTACATATATTAATTAGTTTGGCAAGAATTAACAAATTTACAATTTTGAATACATAAAATATATGTCTCAATGTATTTGTCTGTTTTTCTTTTCTGCTGTACAACTATGTCTTTTTAAAAAAGATCTGGCCAACATAACTGAACTCTCTGTTCTACTTGAAATGTATTTTCTTCGATTTTTAGGCATATAATACTATTGTTCACAAATAATGTTAATTTTGCATATTTTTTCTATATATCATATCTACTCAAAATCTCAATTTCTTTATCTGTAAAATGGAGACAAAATAGAACTCATTTTATTGTGAAGATTGCTGTGAAAATTAAAGGGAATAAGTCACATAAAATAAACCATTGTCTTACATATGGTAAATCCTCTATAAATGTTTCTATGGCTGTTCTTACTATTATTGATGTTGTTACATTTTTTGGCAGCTTGAAGAAAGATATTGAAAACACTGGGATAATCCATTTTAGGGGGTGTTTACAGTAGATAAATTACATCATCTTAAGAAAGGATGCCTCTATACCTAGTTTATTTGGAAATTTCAAAGTCAGTAATAGGCCTTTAATTTTATCAAGTACTTTATTTTTCCATCTTTGATGATATTTATCTCATTTTTCTCATTCAGCTTTTTAATTTAATGGATTAATCCTTGGGATCTATATTTCCCTGGGATTGTCATGGTACCTTTTGCTTTTAATATACCAGTAAATTTGTTTTATCATTATTTTAATTAGGACTCACATTTATATTAACAATGAGATTTATCTCTAGCTTTCTTTCTTTGAGCTATCTTTATCAGATTTTATGCGTTATATTCTCTTCAAAAAATCATATGGGAAGCTGTTCATATTTTTCTGTGCTTTGAAATAGTTTATGTACATGACAAAATATTTGTCTCTGTGTCATATAAAAGAACTTTAATATATTTCCACAGAGCAGTTATACTTTTCTTTTGAAAAGTAAATCAGATTCTACCCCTCCTCAATTTAAAACTTACTGCTCTTGGAATAAACCCACAAACCATTGCTACAGACTATAAGATCCCAGATGATGTGGCTGCTCCTGCCTATCTCGTTAGCATCAAGTCTCAACCATGCTTTCTCAGGCTCACTCTGAAAGAAGCTAGTGAGGCTGTAGTTTGGTTCTCCCAATGTGCCATGTTCCTTCCCACCACAAGGGCTTGTGCGCCTGTCATGACCTTCACCCATAGCGCACTCTGCTCCTCTCACTCCCTACTCATCCTTCAGGTATTTCAGCTTCAATGAAACATCCTAGGAAAGTTATTCCATGAAAGTAGGTTACCCAGTTATTCTCCATCACAGAATCCTATTTCTTTCCTTCATAGTATTAATAGCATTTATAATGATTTCTTTTGTTTATTTATGTATTTATTTATATGCTCAATCATTTCCTTATTAATTGTCCATCTCCCTCCATTAGAGTTTAAGATCTAGTGTTTTGGTATGCCATTATGTTTTTCTCATCATAGATCTCTTATAATACAACTTTTTGCCATTTGCATTCAAGTTTTACAATCATATCTATATCTTTTGGGAGGCTCCATGCTTTATTCCATTCAGTGAGCAATGACAGTTCTCTTAAGGTAGAAATAGCCTTTGCTTGACTTATCCATCGAGCTTCATTGCTAGGTGGTCTGGAATACCATGTGGTCAAGTATTTTGTTTGTTTGCTTGTTTTAAGAAAGGTTTTGGTTGGTGCATTTTTCAGGCTCTTTCATATCTGATATGAATAAATAACACCTTGTCTAAGTATACAGTTCTTGTTGCAGAATGTTTCTTCCTCAGAATTCTGTATATATTGCACAATTATTAACGTGTTCTTCTGAGTATATCAAGGAAGACTTGTGAAATCTGAAATGGCTGATTTTTATTTCTATGTAGATAATTATGTCCCTACCCATGCATGCCTCAAAATTTGTAGGATATTTTTAATTATTGTTAATAAAGTCAAATGAAATATTTGTGAGAAAATGTGTAGCTGTAGATCTTTTTATTTAAAAAAAACCAAAAAACTTCTTCTGCTGGTATTCAGGAAACCCTGAGAATTTTGGACTCTGGTATATATTCAGCTCAGAAAAGTTTTCAATTATTATACTTTTTGTTATTATATCTGTTCCATTTATTCTAGTCTTTTGCTCTGGAATGACAATTATCTGTGGTTGAATCTCTCTTTTTATTTTTCTCATTGTTTTTGACTGTCTTCTCCTCGCTGCTACAGTTTCTCAACTTGCCCGCTGTTTCATGGAGTTTCCTTAGTGTCAGTTCTGTTGTTTTCTGCTTGTAGAGTGTGTTTTATTCATTGTTTGCTATTTTAGTTTCTTCAGAATCGTTTTCCCACAGAACTTCTTTTCAGCTTATCTAGATGATTTTGCATAGCATTGTCTTATCTTTTATTCATTTTTCTCTATTCTTATTTCATAGAGACCACGTCTTGTTGAATTCTATTTAGAATGCTAAGAAGTTTAATTTCTTTTCTCTGTTTCCTGGGACAAATAATTGTCAAAATCCGCTTCTCCACTAAGCCTTCAAAAATATCACCTTTCCTCTGTTCTGCAATATGCTTTCATAGACCCCATGTTCATCATTTATTCTCCTTCTCCTGGAACAAGAAGAGCTCTAGTCTGTCCCAATGTCATGAGGTATGAGAGGCATCCCTTTTCCCCTCATCTTTTCCAGTATATATATAGATAAAATCTTATTCTCAAATTCGATTGATATTTCTATGCCTCACTCAATTTACATTGCTAGCAGGCATTTATCTAATTCAGGGTTCCTCAGCTTCGGTACTACTGACACTTTGGGCCAGATAATTCTTTTTTGTGTGTGTTGTGGGGGGGAGTGGTCCTGTATATTATAGGATATTTAGCAGCATCCCTGGCCTCTACCCACTAGATGACAGTGTGACCACCAAAGATGATGTCCTCCCCTAGTATAACCACCAAAAATGTCTCCAAACATTGACTAATATCCTTTGGAGGCCAAAATTGCCCCTGGGCTGAGAACCATTTATCTAAGCAGACTTTGTTAGAATGATGTGGGATCCCCATTTATGTTTTAGTTTTCTCTCCATGCTCATTTCTCTGACACTGAACTAAAGAAGAAAATGAAAAACTCTAAGCTCCAGCACCCATCAGTGCTAGTTACGCTTCCACCCCTTCCTCCAACTATAGCCTTTTACTTCCTGGGACTCTTCAGAGCTGCTGAGTATGGTTGTGCAGGTTTGGCTCTACACAGGGTCATCTGGTTTAATGTGGGGTGTAACCCAGCATGTACTTCATTCCCCAAGATGTGCGTGTAAAAGGCTGGATCCACTAAGAGGGAGTGTCTCTTCCTAATTCAAACAAAGCTAGTGAACTTGGGTCTATTCCTTGCAGAATGCAGTATATCACTGCCAGTTCCTAGTTCACTTCACGTTTTCTGTCACATGGTTTTCTTGAGTTATAGGCACTGAATGAATGAGAAAGGTAAGACCTGATAGGAGAGTTTAATAGTACCTTGGTCACCTAAAAAAAATACCTGCCTTGTATTGGTTGGCCTGCCTGTTTTTCTGAATGGTACCTACCCTGGGGCCAGGCAGTGTGGGAGGGATGACGCCTCTCCCCAGTGCTATCAGGACAACAGGTGTTTTTCATTTCTGCTTGCAAAGCATCTGCCAACTTCCACTTGCCATTGCCAATTTCATTTTGGATGTCCTATAATTAGACAAAACCTATTCCAGGTTCTGATAATTACTTGCTTGTCAATCTTCTTTTTTTTTTTTTTGGTCTTTTTTCCTGTCTTCATAGGTATTATTGTAGGAAAGTGGGTGCGTGTGAAACAGAAACTACTAGCTCACATCACTTTAAACCTGAAGTTCTGAATCAACTTTTCAACTTGGAAGACAAACTTTCAGTCAAACACATCACTTTTATAGTATCTACTCTGTGGTGAGAGTGATAAAAAGATGAGCACATGATCCTTGCCCTTGAAGAGTTTATAATCTCTTAAAGGCAAGCTAATTATACAAGAGAAAGGAAAAGGCAAAGTAAGATAAATGTCATAAAAGAATTACAGGCAGAATACTCTGGGGAATTCAAGGAGGAACGATCTTTTCCATCTCCATCAGGAAATGTTTCCTAGAAGCTATGATATTTGACCCAGTTTTTAAAGGATGAGAAGTGGTACCTCAACAGGAAAATATGCATTACAGGCAGGGCTAACAGCATGGAAATAAGCAGAATGTGTCAGCCCCTGCTTCTCCCATCCCTGTTTAGCTGTAGTCACTGAATGGCTTCAGCCTACAAGCTTAGACCCATGCTTTTTTTTTAAACCATATGTGACAAGTCAGTCGGGTGTTTATGATCGTATTCATTATCCAGGTTCTAGTATTGGCTTTGAACAGCTATGACACTTCAAGTTGCCTAAGCTGCAGCCTTCTCCCAATACTATTATATTTGTCAAGTCTGTATCATGTGATGTCTGTCTTGATTCCCTAATTTGTACACCAAGCTCCTTCTGGAACTCCTAGACTAATTGAGAGAGTCCTAGATTCCCTGACTATCTCTTGATAGCTCCATTTTGTTTGAAGCTGCGTCTTGATGCCCTTCTCACCTTACACTAGCTATCGTTCTCTTATTGGATAAAAATGGAACATTAGACAAAAATGGAAGACGATGCTACCCATCTGGTTCTGAGAATTGTTTCAGTTTATGAAGACTGCTGCTACGATAAATAGGTCTTCTCCTTAGCTAGTTAGACCAACCTATATTAGCCCAGTTTTACCCATCTTTTTTATATTGGGCTTTACACAGCAGACCATTTCATTTACTTTTTTCCTTTGGATCTAGTTCATTAGTAGGGTAAATCCTCTTAGCTTCATCATGACCCTTCTTAAACTTGCTGACAGAAGTTATCCTGATGGAATGTAGGAAGAGGACACTGAAGGATTTTTTCAACCTTTCCCTAAGTGTGACTGAGGAAGAAAAATCAACTATTTTTTTCTTAAAGACTGTGGTACATATTGTAGAATAGATCCATCTGCCATTCTCTCTTTCTAATGAGATTTAGGCAGGAGAC
Source organism: Mesoplodon densirostris (assembly GCF_025265405.1). NCBI lineage: Eukaryota > Metazoa > Chordata > Mammalia > Artiodactyla > Ziphiidae > Mesoplodon > Mesoplodon densirostris. The sequence goes on along the minus strand of NC_082681.1, from coordinate 35,022,095 downwards.
ACTAAAATGGTTACAATGGAAGGTTTGATAATGAAATATTAAGCCAAATTTTATTTTCTTATTGATAAACTTCAGGCTGAAGTACTGAGTATCTTACCATGAAAATTTTCAAACATACATGAAAGTTGAGTGAATAGTATAACAAATCCTCATATACCCATCATTCAGCTTCAACAGTTATCAATTCATAACTGATCTTGTTTCATTTACACCCTAGCCCCAGACTCAGGATTATTTTAAAACAAATGTTAGACATAATATTATTTTATTTGAAAATATTTTGGGATATATCTTTAAAGTTAAGGGCCCTTTAAAAATTATTCCTAAAAATAAGTGAGAATTATTATTTAATATCATCAAATAGCCATTCCTCAGTAGTTATCTTTTTATAGTTTGTTTGAATAGGAATCCAAATAAGGTCCACCTAACATATATAAATTGTCTGATTTAAACATAAAGGGTAAAGAAAAGATCCTAAAATATTCCAGCAAGGGAAAAAACAGGTAATCAACAAATAAAATTAGTCTGACATCAGATTTTTTTCGTTGACAAAACTAACTACTAGAAAATAATGAAGGAATGCCTTCAGAGTTCTGAAAGTAAATGATTTTCAATCAAGGATTCTATTTTCAGCTAAATAAATGGACCAGTTAAGCATAAAAGTAGAATAAAAACATTTCTGGTTTAAAAAAACCCCAGAAAATTATAACGTCCATATATTAGAATTAATGGATATAGCTCTTCAGTCTCTTTTAATCTCTAGGTACGCAAATAACTGATTTTTCTTTGTAATTTTTTTTTTGAGAAACTAATTTTTTGTCTGTGGAAGTTCTCACAGTTTGGTTTTGCTGCCTGCATCCCCATGGTGTCATTAACATATTTCTCTGTCCCTCATATTTCCTGTAAATTGGTCATTAGATCTATAGGCTTGATCAGATATGTATTCAATCTGGGGGGTCAAGACTACATCATAGATGGTGCAGCATGCTTCCCTTAGAAGTACCTGATACCTGGTTGCCCTTTTTTGTGATGTTGTCAGTCATTGATGATTATTGCCCAGAACCATCACTTTAATAGGGATTATCAAATGCTGATATTCTCATTCAATTATATTTTCTTCATTTATTAGCTGGGATACTTCCACAAAGAGGAACTTTCCCTAATCTGCTCTTTAGTAACCATGATGTGTAGGGCATATAGGAAAAGCAAGAAAAATGATTATTTCTCCTCATTTACCAGTTTTCAAAATAATGGATTTCTTTCCTGGCATCCTCCAAAAGTGAACCATGATTCTTTTTAGTATCACTATGAAGTTATGAATATCAACATATTTAAAGTATGTAAATTTACTTAAATTTTTTGTAACTCATATCCTTATTGATGCTCATATGATCCCACCTTAAGCCATTCTGAGTTTATTCAGATTTTTTCTTGAGTTCTTTTGACATGACTCCAGAAGTTTTTGATGGTTTTCTTGTTTTATGGTACTAACACATGTTCCAGGCTTATTTTGTACATTCCCTGTACCATTGTTGAAATTAGTCATTTTCCCAAAGAGCTGTGGTTTCTTTTAAGTAAGAAGTTGTATTTTGAAACCATAATTTAGACACTGGGATGCTTAGTGCTGGTGGGATAGTCACTGTTTCTAGTCCCTTAAGTGTTCAGAGCTAGGGAGTATGTATTGTTTTCATTTATTTTTAAGGTAAAATATATTACAAATTCATGCTAATACTTTCTATTCCTATTCTAATTAACCTTATTGATTTTATACATGTATCTCCTTTTAACTACACTGAAAAGCATGCTTCTCAATGACCACTCTATGAATGCCCATTTGATCGAACCTCAGAATAACAATGCCAATATTACTAATATGATATGATTACTGAAAAAAAAAACCTGTAAGATGCTTTCTGCAGTTTATCCATAGGGCACATCCCTGTAAGTCAATACCACCAAATTACTGTGATTTACAGTTGTTCAGAATTCTTCCTCCTTCTGTGATTATGTCATGGATACATGGTTAGTTTCATTTGTTTACATTGTTTTTTATTTTAGGATTGCTTTTCTAAATGGAATTTTGTTTTATAATTATAAAAATATTTGCATTGTTTTAAAGTCAAAGCTACAAAATAAGGTATATTCAAACACAAGGTATATTCTACTAAGCAAATCTACAAACCAAGAAGCCTAGCTTCTATCACTGTTCATTTCTCCCTACTCCTTCTCTTCTGCTAGTAACCATTACTTTGTTATTTTGTAATTTATCCTTTTATTTTTCTTTTTAATACAGCAAATACATTTTAGATAAATAGTAGATAAATGCTAGAATATTATGCAGCCGTTCCTCCACCTTGCTACTTTTCATTTAAAAAAATCCTCATGATTACTTGACAGTTGGATGTACAGATACTTTCCAACCCTGTTTCAAACTGCATAATACTTCATTTTGTAGATGCACTGCAGTCTGTTCATTCAGTCTTCTTTTGGTGAAGATTTGGGTGATTTTCCAGTCTTTTGCTATTACAAATAGTGCTACGGTAAACAGTACTATGCTCACATCTTTCCATACTTTTGCCAGCATGTCATTGAGATCAATTCCTACAAGTGAGATTGCTGGGTCAAAAGCTAAATACGTATGTAATTTTCCTAGATATTGCCAAATTCCCCTCCACTGAAGTTATTGTTTTCTGCGTTCTCAGCAGCAATGATTTAGATGGCTCTTTCCCCATGGCCTCACCAACAAAAGGTATATTGTTAGATTTAGAGATTATTTTCAATTGGGTAGGTGAAAATGGTATCTTAGTGCAGTTTTAATTTGAAAGTTGAGGCTAATATTTTAAATCCAACTTTATTTCACAAACAATTGATGTGTACCTATTTTGTGCCAGGTGTAGTTCTGTACATAAAGAGAGTTGAACAAGACCCAGCTCTTTCTCTCAAGAAATCCACAGTCCAAGAGCATAAACATAAGAAAATCAACTCTATCTGTACAGCATGATGAATGCTGCAATAAAAGTATGCACAGAGTATTATGGTAATATAAAAGAAGAAAACAGAGGGGAAAGCAAGCTAGGTGAGTGAGGAGAAGTGTTTAGGAAACTGTAAGGTTGAAGAGATGCCCAAACTCATATAGATCTATGAAGCAGTAAAAGTTAGAAGCATAGACAGAAATACTATAGGAAACCTGAGTTCTAGGGACCACATTTCTCATGATTATTAATTGTGACTTTTGATCAGTAATTTATTTTGTGTGACATTTAGTTTCCATATATGTAAAATGAGGATGTAGAACAATTTTTTTTATCGAAATATATTTGATTTACAATGTGTTAGTTTCTGGTGTACAGCAAGGTGATTCAGTTATATATGTATGTGTATATGTGTGTGTGTGTTATACATATATATATGTGCTTTTTCAGATTCTTTTCCATTATAGATTATTGCAAGATATTGAATATAGTTCCCTGTGCTATATAGTAGGTCCTCGTTGTTTGTGTATTTTATATGTAATGGTATCTTTCAGTCCCAAGCTCCTAATTTATCCCTCCCCCTTCTTTCCCCTTTGGTAACCATAAGTCTGTTTTCTATGTCTGTGAGTCTATTTCTGTTTTGTAAATAAGTTCATTTGTTTCATTTTTTTTAGATTCCACATATAAGGGATATCATATGATATTTGTCTTTCTCTGTCTGATTTACTTCACTTACTATGATTATCTCTAGGTCCATCCGTGTTGCTGCAAATGGCATTATTTCATTCTTTATTATGATTGAGTAATATTCCATAGTTTATATATACCACATCTTCTTTATCCATTCACCTGTTGATGGACATTTAGGTTACTTCTATGTCCTGGCTATTGGAAATAGTGCTGCAATGAACATTGGGGTGTATGTATCTTTTCAAGTTAGAGTTTTCTCTGGATATATGCCCAGGAGTGGGATTGCAGGGTTATATGGTAGCTCTGTTTTTAGTTTTTTAAGGAACTTCCATACTGTTCTCCATTACATTCCCACCAACAGTGTAGAAGGGTTCCCTTTTCTCCACACCGTCTCCAGCATTTATTGTTTGTAGACTTTTTGATGATGGCCATTCTGACTGTAGACCAGATAATTTCTAAAGCCCCTTTCATCCTTTCTGATTTATAAGTGCTTCTGCTTCCTTCTCTCTGTGTGTTAGCTTCACTCTCCACCACTCACCAAGTTGATGGACAAATTAAAATAAATCATTAACACAATGTGGTTAATCTATATGTAGTGATTTCAGTTGTCAAGAAAGGATTATGGAGGTGAAACTTGGGTCTAGTGAAAAAATGTTAGACATATGAAGGAAAGGTCACCAAGTTAAGAGTGGCCAGAATGGGTCGGCATATAACAGAAGCTCATAAGGATGTGGTTGTATGTAAAGTCAGTAAAAATTTGAGTCAAGATTGAAAATCTTTTTACTTGGGAAACTGAAGAGTTAGCACGTATTCTTATGGGTCAGTTATCCAAGTTGCAAAATAAAAGCTTGTTACAGGTAGATCAGTTGAAATGAAAAGTTTCAGTAATGGTAAAATTCTGGAACAGAAAATGACACTTGCAAAAGGCTTCCCATAGTTAGCAGGTCATCACACCTTTTTTTTTTTTTTTCTGCATGATACGCGGGCCTCTCACTGTTGTGGCCTCTCCCATTGCGGAGCACAGGCTCCGGACACGCAGGCTCAGCGGCCATGGCTCATGGACCCAGCCACTCCGCGGCATGTGGGATCCTCCCGGACCGGGGCACGAACCCACGTCCCCTGCATCGGCAGGCAGACTCTCAACGACTGTGCCACCAGGGAAGCCCCCATCACACCTTTTTTTAGGTGACACACCTCTAAGGACAATGAAGTCTACTAAATGCCCTTGATCTTCAGAGAAAGACACGAACTTATTTACTGAAACAGCCACGGTACATCAAACAGAACTTTATTCCAATAATGAAAGGATGTAATTAGTGAGATGGTATTTTCATTTTCCAGCTGGGACAGCTTTCTATAGTCTGGGTAAATGTAAAGCTTCTTTGAAATGTGTTCTTTGCGAATAAAATCCCCCAAAAGCCTTTTAGGGACCCTCATTTATACAGATACAAAATAATCTCTTTAAAATAGATGACCCATTTTTTCTCAGGCAATGTTCATAAGCAAATACATAATACTTAACTAAAGTTGAGTAGGCAAATTTTCGTTTGATTCTGCACAAGAGACCAGAGCAGACATTAGCTTAAAGATTCACAAAGAAATGTCAGCTTGTAGATCAGGTGCACCCTGGGAATTATGTGGAAGTAAAATCAGCATACATCATTTATGGGGATTGGGAGAGATGCACAATTCTGCCTAGAAAATTCTCACCAATTATTTGTTTCATAACAAGATCCATATTCTTTCTCTAATGGAAAAATAAATGAAGAATGATGGTTATTCTGAGCTCTGTTTTTTGTTGTCGTGGAACTTTGGACATGATTGCTGCTTTTCTTTTCCCGGTTAAAAGTTAGGATTGGAAATTATTATAGAGCATACTCAGCAGATAAAGCTTCTTTATGTGGCACAAGACAAACAGAACAAATGTCAGTAAGCACAGTCCATTGGGAAAGCACACTGGCAATTCTGCTTCGTTGCCACGCTTCTGTCTGACCTGCTTTGCAGAGCTGCATCTGTTGACAGCCTTCACCTCTAGATTCAGGTTTAACATAGCTCCTGAGGAGTTGATTAAGGCATGAAGAAATTTTAAAGCTTCCGCGGTGGCGGGGAGTGAGGAGAGGAGAACTCAGTTTTGAGCAGAGCTTGAAATTATCATGTCTCGTGATCTGACATTTAGTGGTTTATAATAATCACTGTTCTGTTTCTATGTTTCTTCCACTTCCCTGAGTTTCCATCATTGCCAGCAAGATCCAGCACTGAAAGTAGCTGTCTATGAGACCTTGGGCCAGTCACTTAATAGTTTTCTAAAAATTTGTAGGTAACAATGATTTTTTTATATAACAGCTTTATTGAGATGGAATTCATATGCCACTCCATTTGCCTATTTAAAGTGTAACAATTCAATGGCTTTTAGTATATTTGCTGAGTTGCAGTCACCTAATTTCAACCTCAGTGCCCTCCTCTGCCCATGGGGTTAATACAACCTGAACCTCCTATGGCACAGGTTTCTCAGAAGAATAGAATGAGAAGATACAATAAAGTAACACTGGAAGGTTAAAATACCTCTGGAAATATGAGTTGCTATAGTCATTTATTAATGAGATGCTAGATGTGAGTAGAGCCTTGAAGAAGACCTGGAATCCATTGAAGGGAGTGTGGCAGCGATAATAGTCCCTTCCATTTATATACCAATTTAGAGTTTCAAGGTGCTTTCATATATGAGCTCTCGTTTGAGACATTATTGTTGATGATCTTGGAGTGTCACAGAACCAGTGTCATTCCCCAGGATAGGAGGAGGGGGCCCATTTACTTTAAAACTCCAAGAGACTCTTCTGTAAGTGAAGAAAAATATCTGGCCAGCAGTGTTTTTGTACTCCCCAAATTTGTCTGACATTAAATACTTAAAAAAAATGGACTCACCTCCTTGCAATTCCTGTTATAGCCCCTATTTTCCAGGACCTTGTAGAGGACTTTGTAAATGCCAGTGTTAACAGGACCATCTGAAGGCCTTGTTCTCCCAGCCAGCTGGATAATGTTGCCCAGTACTCAGAATTTTTAATGTTAATCACCATACTCTACGAAATGGATGTTGTTAAAGATAAACAGGATGCTTATAAAATATTCTATTGAACATTGCTGCCATTAAAGCATATTCTAGTTTGGCCTATGAAGGCTAAATGATCATTTTTTATCTAACAGTTAACAAATGTTCAATAGAGGAAAAATCAAATCTAGCAATATGAGTATCAGCAGAAACTTCTTAATATGACAACTGGCTTTGTTCTTGTATTAGTTTCCTATTGCTGCTGTAAAAAAAGTTACCCCAAACTTACTGGCTTTTAAAACAACACAAATTTATTATCTTATGGTTCTGTAACTTAGAAATCTCACCTGGGCGTCACTGGGCTAAAATCAAAATGTCACCATGGCTGTGTTCCTTCTGAAGGTTCTAGAAGGCTTCTACAAACCATCTACATTCCTTGGCTCATGGCCCTCTTCCTTCATCTTGAAAACCAACAATGTTGCATCTCTCTGACCCTACTTCCATCATCACATCTCTCTCTCAACACTGGAAAATGTTCTCTGCTTGCAAGGACTTGTGTGAATAGATTGGCCACCCTCGGATAATCCAGGATAATCTCCCCATCTGAATGTCTGTAACTTTAATCACATCTGCAATATCCCTCTTGCCATGTAAGGTAACAGTTTATATTCACAGGTTTTGGGGATTAGGGCATGCACATCTTTGGGGGGTCATTATTCAGCCTACCAAATTTCTACAGAGTATTCGCTTCACATTGATGTTTTCTTCAGAACTAAAATACGTGCAAAGTGTTGATTGGTGATTTGTGGGTTACACATAAGGATACTTCCTGGCATGGTTTTCATACTTCATTACCATGAATACCGGCTAGTTCTGATTTAACTCACTGGAGGGAGGGGTGGCAAATGTCTGTGTCAGATGGATGTATTTATTCATTAATTTATTCAACAAATATTTAGTGAGCATCTATGATGTGCCAAGCACTCTGCTTGACATTATGCAGATTGAAATGAATAAGAGTGTCCTTAGCACTCAGTCTAGTAGAGGAGATGGACAATAGGACTATGATAGAGTTTTATAGTGGGTGCAATTACACATAATTATACATACAATGTATGTATAACATACATTGTTATAGTCACCTCATAACAAACTTATGGTTATCAAAGGGGAAGCAGGGAGGGATAAATTAGTAGTTTGGGATTAACATAAACATACTACTATATATAAAATAGATAACCAACAAGATCCTACTATATACCACAAGGAACTATACTCAATATTTTGTAATAACCTATAAGGGAAAAGAGTCTGAAAAAAAATATATATATATATACGTATAACTGAATGACTTTGTTGTATGCCTGAAACTAACACAACGTTGTAAATCAACTATACTTCAATAAAAAAATTAAAAATAAGAAAATTTAACATGTCAGTGAAAAAAATAAAGAATATAGTCACAATTCCTTTTAATTTCAACTGTTGAAAGTGGGAAACCGGTAACCACTAGAGCAGTAAGTATTTCAGGGAGCAATGTCTTCCAAACAGGACTTAACCTGGAAGATGTTCTTTTCCTTCCCTACAGTCAGAGAAGTTACAGAGAAGTCAGAGAAGTTACAGCTCCAAAAGCTATTTTGCAGAAGCCATTAGCAGAGACGACTGTTATTCTGAGGTTATGGCACTCTGCATTTCAGCACTGACCACATTGAAGGGTAGAAAATAGGAAAAGAAATAGCTAGAACAACAGATACCCAGCACATTTTCTTTATAGTGCAAGACAGCGTTTTAAATTTTAAAAGCTGAACATTGAGCAAGAGCTAATACTAATCCAAAGATTAGTATTAGCTATTAATATTAAGTAATATACATTGACTGATAAGAGAAGTAGCATGTAGGATGTGAATTCATAGGGTCTAGATTAGCACCGGATATGGACATAAAAGTGCCAATAAGGCCGGTGGAAGAAGTAATACAGATGAGAACTGGGACAGACACCATCCTAGCCACTTCAGACCAAGTGCTTCTGCTAATATCCTGTAGAGGAGGGTTGGCAGCCAGAACAGGATCCAAACTGGCCAACAACGGGCCACATTTGACTTACAGACATCGGGTGATTTCAAAATTGGGAAACTAATACAAATCCCAATTGCCAACTTCTTTTGAAAACTCAGAAAATCTGGCACACCTGTGTTTTCATTTCCACGTGGCCACAACCTGTGTTAGACAAATAATAGATGCCCTATTTAGAGTGAGCGTGTATTCCCCAATTTCCCAGTTTCTATCACTCTGTTTGCTTATAGCTGGCCCGCTTACTTGTGTTAACTTCCTGGGCTTTGCAGGCAATCTATGCTTTAAAAAGTTCTATCAATATATTTATAATTCACTCTATGTTTATGATACAACACAGGCTTATGCTTATGAAAACTGTTGAACGTCCAATATATAGTTTGTTCCACAAGGTGGATACAATTTTATCTTTATGATGTCTTGAGTTTCAGCCCTATGCAGGTATTGTTAAGGAGACATAGCAGCACTGGGTGGACCTAACCTGTATTGGTAAGTGCTCTTTTGTTGCCCAGATGAAGCAGATCTAGTAATAACTGGCACCTCTTAACAGAATAAAGTGAACAAAGTCAATTTCTGTTCGGTGGCCATCTCTTACAAAAAGTACTTGTTTCCTATATGAACACTATTGCCTATAGCCCCACTCTCCCCCAAAGGATAATAATAACAGACCATAGAAAATTAGGTTTGTTTGTTTGTTTTTTCCAATCAGGACATTCTTTGAACTTTAAAAGGCTATTGTTACGTGTCATTTGTAGAGCTATCTTTATACACAGGCAGAGTGGCTACTGCTTACCTGGTATGATTCATCAAAACATTAGAAAGTAAGACCTCTTGATAATTGACGTGTACCTCCCCTACCTCCAGAGGCCTGAAATTCCTATAACAGGGACAGTGTTCTTATCTAAACTCTTAAATACGAGAATCATCCAGAAGGGAAACAATCATTTATAAGTATTTCGAGTATCTCTCAGAATGGGAACATACTTAAATTCATTAAAAAATATAATTATTGGTAACAGATATGATAACTATTCTAAATTATAAAACAAAGGGATATTTTTTCTTCTGCTACATATGCAGATAAAATATTGGCACGCACGGTTTCTGGTGGTGGTAGTTGATGTTCTAGTAATGATTTACTAAAGCAAAAAACATTTCCTTCCATCACATTTTTCTTCTCGTTTACAAAGATAAACTAAGAAGTTAGGCAGGGTCAAGTTTATCCAATTCAAAAGATTCCAAAACAGAAGAAACAATGGCATATGTTGAATACTCTTTTGAAACATCAAACAAGGTAGTCCTTGGGTCCAGAGTAAAATCTGATTTGGCTAGTCAAATAGAGGAAAAATGAGATCAGAATTAACTATAATAGTCTCACCAGCTTTCCAAAAGTCATGCCCTTCTTTGTCTATCAGCAAGAGGTAGTCAGACATTTTTTCCTGCTAATCAGTGTTAGTTGTCTATTTTCACAAACTCAGCTGAAATTGGTTACATGCTTTTTTGTTTGTTTGATTTGTTTTGTTTTGTTTTGTTTTTTGCAGTATGCAGGCTTCTCACTGCTGTGGCTTCTCCCGTTGTGGAGCACAGGCTCTGGACGTGCAGGCTCAGCAGCCATGGCTCACGGGCCCAGCTGCTCCGCGGCATGTGGGATCCTCCCGGACCGGGGCACGAACCTGTGTCTCCTGCATCGGCAGGCAGACTCTCAACCACTGCACCACCAGAGAAGCCCGGTTACATGCTTTTAAGATGTGCTGCAGTTTACTGGCACTATATAATCTTTGCTCCTAGTGCAGTGCCTGAGATCTCTGAATGCAGGTTTTAGAGGTTTTCTTCCTGAGGGCTGGTGAGAGGTGGGAGAAAAAATATATATATATTGTATCTGCAAGTCACTATTTCCTTCAGTATTTCCAAATCTAGGGTGTTAGTCTCTTGACATACCCACCAATGTTGTATTTTTTTGGGTATTATTATTCCTGGACTGAGAAATGAGTGTTTTCCACCTTCAGCCATATTCTTGGCAAGGTTTCTAATGAAAGCTCTACTTTCCACTGGAAAATTCTTAGGGGAATGAAGCCTTGAATAAAAAGGGCTAATGAAATCCAACATTTCCTCCTAGCCCAAAGCTACCCTGTGCCATACCTCACATGAGCCTCCTGCTTCCTACTTTCATAGTTCCAGATGCAAGTATCCTAGCTATGTTTACTGTAGCCATCTTTGTAGCAAGGCATGAATGATTCACAAATGGTCTAAGTGACATGTTTACATGTTATCAAGAAACTTGTGTTATTTGCCAAATTATGAATTGCCCAATCAGTGTTTCCCAAAGTATATTCTGTGCAAATGAAGTACTGGGAGATGTTTAGAGGAGTCTGGAATAGTGTTTATTGATCAAATATATTGAGCAAAATCTGGATTTAAAAGTTTAACAGACTACTGCAGAATTTCTTAGGCCTTCAATATGAATCCAAGATAGTTAAGAAAAAGGATAAGCAGTGCTCTCCAAACATCTTTTACCATAGAATTCTTTTCTTGAGGAGAATTTTTTATAATATATCTTAGGAGTAAATTTGAGAAATGCCCATCATTTCAAATTGCCTTATTTTTTGTGTCTATTTCATGTTTGCCCTCTGTTAGCCTTTATTAGTAGATGATCCTAGGATTCTATTTCATAACCAAATCCAGTAAGGAAAGCTTTGCCATTTATTTTCAAGGATCAGTAGGATGAAAAGGCCTGCTTATTATTCTTTCAGGGAGAACAGATATGATTCAAAATCAGAAACATTGGATTCATTTCAATTGTCATATTTCTGAGGGCAGGACATTGGCCATTATCTTCTAAATTGATTCCTGTCTTCATTTTAAAGTACATATTGCTATGTTCATAGACTAAGGACATAAAAACCACAGAAAGCAGTAACAATTTGGTTTTAGACAACTGATGTAAGATTTTACTAAATTAGTTTTTGCAATCCACTTTTTCTTAATACCACATTATATATTCACAAGGTTGTACAACGGTCACCACTAATTCCAGAACATTTGATCACTCTAAACAGAAACTCTGTACCAATTAGCAGTCACTCCTTTTTACCCTCTTCTCCAAACCTCTAGAATCACTAATCTACTCTCTGACTTTATGGATTTGTCTATTCTACAAATTGCATATAGATGGTTTCATATCATATGTGGTCTTTTTATGTCTGGCTCATTTTACTTAGCATAATGTTTTCAAGTTTCACCCATGTCATAACATGTGTCAGTACTTCATTCCTTTATAGGGATGAAAATATTCTACTGTATGGATATATCACAATTTGTTTATGTATTAACTGATGGATATTTAGGTTGTTTCCCCTTTTTGTTCTATTATGAAAAATGATGTTTATGTACATTTTTGTACACGTTCTTTGTGGACATACGCTTTCAGTTCTCTTGGGTATATGCATGTGAGTGGAATTGCTAGGCAATATGGTATACTCTGTGTCTAACCTGTTGAGAAACTGTCAAACTGTTTTCAAAAGTGGTTACACCATTTTAACATTATTAATATTGTTAAAAATATCCATATTACCAAAGTGATCTACAAATTCAGTGCAATCCCTATCAAAATCCCAATGGTATTCTTTACAGAAATAGAAAAAAATCCTAAAATTCATATGGAACCACACACACACACACACACACACACACACACAAACCCCCAAATAGCCAAAGTAACCTTGAGCATGAAAAACAAAGCTGAAAGAATTACACTTATTGATCTCAAAATATATTACAAAGCTACAATAATCAAAACAGTATGGTACTTGCCTTAAAACAGGCATATAGACCAATGGAACAGAATGGAGAGCCCAGACATAAATTCACACATGTACAGTAAACTGATTTTTCAACAAGGGTACCCAGAACCCACAATAGGAAAAGGATAGTCTCTTCAATGAATGGGTGTTGGGAAAACTGGATATCCATATGCAGAAGAATGAAGAACGAAATTGGACCTCTATCTCACACCATAAACAAAATCAACTCAAAATGGATTAAAGACTTAAATATAAGACTTGAAACTATAAAAATACTAAAAGAAACATAGAGGGAAAGCTTTTTTTTTTTTTTTTTTTTGGCAGTACGCGGGCCTCTCACTGTTGTGGCCTCTCCCGTCATGGAGCACAGGCTCCAGACACACAGGCTCAGCGGCCATGTCTCACGGGCCCAGCCACTCCACGGCACATGGGATCCTCCCAGAACGGGGCATGAACCCATGTCCCCTGCATCGGCAGGTGGACTCTCAACCACTGCACCACCAGGGAAGCCCCAGAGGGAAAACTTTTTTACATTGGCCTGGGCAAAAATTTTTTGGCTATAACACTAAAAGCACAGTCAACAAAAGCAAAAATAGACAAGCAGGACTGCATCAAGTTAAAAAGCTTCAGCACAGCAAAGGAAATAATCAACAGAGTGAAAGGCGACCTCCATAATGGGACAAAACATTTGCAAACCATGTATCTGGTAAGGGGTTACTATCCAAAATATATAAAGTACTCATACTTCTCAATAGCAAATATATAAATAACTTGATCTAAAAATGGACAAAGGACCTGAATAGACATTTTTGCAAAGGAGATAAAATGGGTAACAGGTGTATGAAAAGGTGTTCAATATCACTAATTCTTAGGGAAATGCAAATCAAAGCCCCAAACAGATATTACCTTACATGTGTTAGGATGGCTATTATCAAAAAGATAACTATAACAAGTGTTGGTAAGGATGTGGAGAAAAGAGAACACTTGTGCACTGTTGGTGAGAATGTGAATTGGTACAACCATATTTAAAAGAGTATGGAGATGCCTCAAAAAACTAAAAAATAGAACAACCATACAATCCAACAATACCACTTCTGGGTAAATAGCCAAAGAAAATGAAATCACTATCTCAAAGAGATATATGTCCTCCTATGTTCATTGCATCATTATTCACAATAGTAAAGACATGGAAAAAACCTAAGTATCTGTCAACAGATGAATAGATAAAGAAGATGTAGTTAACAGCTGACCTTTCAGCAGAAACTCTACAGGTCACAAGGGAGTGGCAAGATATATTTAAAGTGATGAAAGGGAAAAACCTACAACCAAGATTACTCTACCCAGTAAGGATATCATTCAGATTTGATGGAGAAATCAAAAGTGTTACAGACCAGCAAAAGTTAAGAGAATACAGCACCGCCCAACCAGCTTTACAACAAATGCTAAAGAAACTTCTCTAGGCAGGAAACACAAGAGAAGGAAAAGACTTACAAAAACAAACCCAAAACAATTAAGAAAATGGAAATAGGAACATACATATCAATAATTACCTTAAATGTAAATGGATTAAATGCCCCAAACAAAAGACAGAGACTGGCTGAATGGATACAAAAACAAGACCCATAAATATGCTGTCTACAGGAGACCCACTTCAGACCTAGGGAGCGCAGTGGTTGAGAGTCCGCCTGCTGATGCAGGGGACACGGGTTCGTGCCCCGGTCCAGGAAGATCCCACATGCCGCGGAGCAGATAGGCCCGTGAGCCATGGCCACTGACCCTGCGCGTCCAGAGCCTGTGCTCTGCAACAGGAGAGGCCACAACAGTAAGAGGCACGTGTACCGCAAAAAAAAAAAAAAAAAAAAAAAAAGATATTCCATGCAAATGGAAATCAAAAGAAAGCTGGAGTAGCAATTCTCATATCAGGCAAAATAGACTTTAAAATAAAGACTATTACAAGAGACAAGGAAGGACAGTACATAATGATCAAGGGATCAATCCAAGAAGAAGACATAACAATTGTAAATATCTATGCACCCAACATAGGAGCACCTCAATACATAAGGCAAATGCTAACAGCCATAAAACGGGAAATCAACAGTAACACAATTACAGTAGGTGACTTGAACACCCCACTTACACCAATGGAGAGATAATCCAAACAGAAAATAAGGAAACTAAAGCTTTAAATGACACATTAGTCCAGATGGACTTAACTGATATTTATAGGACATTCTATCAAGAAACAACAGAATACACTTTCTTCTCAAGTACACACGGAACATTCTCCAGAATAGATCAGATCTTGGGTCACAAATGAAGCCTTGGTAAATTTAAGAAAATTGAAATTGTATCAAGCATCATTTCTGAACACAATGCTATGAGACTAGATATCAATAACAGGAAAAAAACTGTAAAAAATACAAACACATGGAGGATAACCAATATGCTACTAAACAACCAAGAGATTACTGAAGAAATCAAAGAGGAAATAAAAAAATACCTAGAAATAAATGATAACGAAAACACGATGACCCCAAACCTATGGGATACAGCAAAACCAGTTCTAAGAGGGAAGTTTACAGCAGTACAATGCTACCTTAAGAAACAAGAAAAATCTGAAATAAACAGCCTAATCTTACACCTAAAGCAATTAGAGAAATAAGAACAAGAAAACCCAAAGTTAACAGAAGAAAAGAAATCATAAAGATCAGATCAGAAATAAATGAAAAAGAAATGAAGGAAACAATAGCAAAGATCAATAAAACTAAAAGCTGGTTCTTTGAGAAGATAAACAAAATTGGTAAACCACTAGCCAGACTCATCAAGAAAAAAAGGGAGAAGACTCAAATCAACAGAATTAGAAATAAAAAAGAAGTAACAACTGACCCTGCAGAAATACAAAGGTTCATGAGAGAATACTACAAGCAACTATATGCCAATAAAATGGACAACATGCAAGAAATGCACAAATTCTTAGAAAAGCATAACCTTCCAAGACTGAACCAGGAAGAAATAGAAACATAAACAGACCAATCACAAGCCCTGAAATTGAGACTGTGATTAAAAATCTTCCAACAAACAAAAGCCCAGGACCACATGGTTTCACAGGTGAATTCTGTCAAACATTTAGAGAAGAGCTAACACCTATCCTTCTCAAACTCTTGCAAAATATAGCAGAGGGAGGAATACTCCCAAACTCATTCTGTGAGGCCACCATCACCCTGATACCAAAGCCAGACAAAGATATCAGAAAAAAAGAAAACTACAGGCTAATATCACTGATGAACATAGATGCAAAAAAAAATCCTCAACAAAATACTAGCAAACAGAATCCAACAGCACATTAAAAGGGTCATACACCATGATCAAGTGGGGTTGATCCCAGGAATGCAAGGAGTCTTCAATATACTCAAATCAATCAATGTGATACACCATATTAACAAACTAAAGGATAAAACAATATGGTAATCTCAATAGATGCAGGAAAAACTTTTAACAAAATTCAACACCCATTTATGATAAAAACTCTCCAGAAAGTGGGCATAGAGGGAAACTACCTCAACATTATAGAAGCCATATATGACAAACCCACAGCCAACATCATTCTCAATGGTGAAAAACTGAAAACATTTCCTCTAAGATCAGGAAAAAGACAAGGTTGCCTACTCTCTCCACTATTATTCAACATAGTTTTGGAAGTTTTAGCCACAGCAATCAGAGAAGAAAAAGAAATTAAAGGAATCCAAATCAGAAAAGAAGAAGTAAAACTGTCACTGTTTGCAGATGACATGATACTATGCATAGAAAATCCTAAAGATGCTACCAGAAAAATACTAGAGCTAATCAATGAATTTGGTAAAGTAGCAGGATACAAAATTAATGCACAGAAATCTCTTACATTCCTATACACTAACAATGAAAAATCAGAAAGAGAAATCAAGGAAACACTCCCAATTACAATTGCAACAAAAAGAATAAAGTGCGTAGGAATAAACCCATATGAGGAGGCAAATGACCTGTATGCAGAAAATTATAAGACACTGATGAAAGAAATCAAAGACAATACACACAGGTGGAAAGATATGCCATGTTCTTGGACTGGAAGAATCAACATTGTGAAAATGACTATACTACCCAAAGCAATCTACAGATTCAATGAAATCCCTATCAAATTACCAATATTATTCCACTTATAAAAATATCTCCATGTAGCTAAATATTACTAGTTTATATGATTTAATAGTTGCATAATATAGCCAGTTCTCTATTGTTCAACATTTGTCTATTTTTCAACCACAATAAAAATGCTTTACTGAATATCCTTGTCTTATTTGTTATGAAGTACAGTTTGTAGGTCAGAGGCCATTAACCTTTAAGTTTATGTGATGCAAATTTTCCACATGCCTTCCCAAAAGTATGTTTACTTGCCCTTGACCTCTATTAGACTGGGATCTTCAAATATGTAGATTCAACACTTAACCTGGTACCCATCACACAATAGATGCTTAATAAATATTTGTTGAATGATCAGGTAGATAAATCATGAGAAAAGAGAAAAAAGAAGACTGAGAAAAAGAGAGAGGGAAGGATTCATGCCCGACCTTGAACTGCGCTGAGTGTTGGCCCCCAGGCTACCTCTATGGTATCCTTTTTTTTCAGTTTTAATTTTTTTTTATTGAAGTATAGTTGATTTACATTGTTTTGTTAATTTCTGCTGTACAGCAAAGTGAGTGGTTATACATACATATATTCTTTTTTTTATATTTTTGTGGCATCTTTACCTACTAATGTATGAAGAAATGAGTGCTTCATTTAGTAGATCCTTTCTGGCGTGGGTGGAAACAAACAAAACTTGTTTCTCTGGGTCTGATTTCCTCCTACAATCAACCCTTATCTTATTCTTCCCCATGGATGCCACTCCAAACCTCCAAATTCCTCTTCCATTTTAACTCTCAAGTTTTGTCCCTGACTAGACCTACTTTTGCATAAACAAAAAGACCTGATAATGAGCATTTTCAAACAAGAGCCATTTACCTCAGGACTGTATCTTTAGCGGCTCAAAGGACAAACAGAAATTTGAAATGATGGTTTTTCTTTAAGTAGAACTAGATAAACATTTCAGGTATGGCTTTCTAGCCCATGGCTAGGACAAACCTTAGGAATATTGTTTTCTTTTCCTTCCACTTACATGCAGAAACACCCAACGCTTTATTAAACATTTATCTTTGCAGTCAACCATGTCAAAAATTCTCTGCAATTTCTACTTGTCCCACTTAGAAGAGGTAAATAGGAATAATTAGTGTTCAGCATCTGTAGCTTTTCCCTGCCCAGTGTCTTCCTGCTCTTCTCTCCCTCTCTCCCCAACTGGACCAAGGAAGGTTTCAATGATGGTACTGACCCTTGATTATTTGAATGGCTGATTTCCATTTTAGCTCCTTTGCTGCCTCAGTCAGGAATTCAAATTTTAAGTCACTTAGCTCCATTTGTGGCCTATCAGGTTTTTCCACATTAAAGGAATGTCAGGCCTCAGCAAGCAGTTGAAGAGATGCATTTTAGATAATTGGGGACCCATAGACTCAATGAGGCCTACCTCTTAGGCTGGCTCTGTAATGAGTCCTCTTAGAGAACTAGTGTAGGGGAAAGAATTCAGAAATGGTCACCTATGATCTCTCTCAATATGCCACACCCAGGAGGGAATGAGCTCCTTGTCAGCCCAACCTAGAATCCTCTTCCTGGTAGGTGCTGGCGCCAGAGAAGCTTGCAGCTTTTTGTCCTTGGCATTCAGACCAGTAGCCTGCCTGAGGATATTTCTATCTGGTAGCATCTGGGTGTAAGCCAATTATCCCTTATTGCCCTCTTCTCTAAGACTCCCAGACACGTATTTCATATTTTCTGGCATTTTGATATTTAGTAAGTATTTAATAAGAGATTTATACTAGAACATTCTTACCTGATATCTTTAAAGGAAACCTTCAGTTTGTATGTTATATGCACGTCTGAGAATGCAGTTTCTGACAAACTGAGCTATAATCTTTCTAATTAGATTTGTGGACATAGTTTTGCTCTTTAAATGGTGGGATGAGTGTATGCAGCTCTAGTGGATTCTGGAGGTAGATGGGCACTGAGAAATAGTAAAAAAGCGGGGCTTGGGCCAAGGTTGTGGACTCCAGAAAAGAACCATTTTATTGTTCCTTGAGTAGTACCAGGTTGCGGAAGAAAACTGCTGCTTTCTGTTTGAAAGGACCATTGCGTGTGATCTTTGAAACTTACTCTGCAGCTCGCTGCTGAGGTGGGAGAGGTGGCCAGGGGAGCTAGTCACCCATGGGATTTTTCTGGAAAAAAAATTACTGGCAATGCCTTTGAAATGTTTCCTGTGCTGCTTTGTATTCTTTTCTTCACAGTAGATTATCCTAAAGGGATAGATGGGAGTGTTTTATTGTCTTGCTGCTGCATGCATTTTTTTACCTGTAGGAATAAAGATAAATTTGACTGTCTTTTATATGCTTCCGGTCTGAGTACCAGGACTGGGGTGTGGGAAGGTAGACACAACACTAACACTTCAACCACGTGTGTTTCTCAGAAATGTTTTTCAGTGTCCTCTGAAATTCTAAATAGAAGGCCACTGAGCTAAGAGTCAGACATCTTACGAGGGGTAAAATTATGCTCCTCGCAACAATGGTATTAAGATCTACCATGTTGGGCTTCCCTGGTGGTGCAGTGGTTGAGAGTCCACCTGCCAATGCAGGGGACACGGGTTCATGCCCCGGCCCGGGAAGATCCCACATGCCGCGGAGCGGCTGGGCCCGTGAGCCATGGCCATTGAGCCTGCGCGTCCAGAGTCTGTGCTCCGCAACGGGAGAGGCCACAACAGTGAGAGGCCCGCATACCGCAAAAAAAAAAAAAATCTACCATGTTGATTAGGAGTTTGGGATTGACATATACACACTACTATATATAAAATAGATAACCAGCAAGGACCTACTGTATAGCACAGAAAACTATACTCAATATTTTGTAATAAATAACCTGTAAGGGAAGAGAATCTGAAAAAGGATATATATATGTATAACCAAATCACTTTGCTGTACACCTGAAACTAACACAACATCGTAAATCAACCATACTTCAAAAAAAAAAAAAAACAGATCTACAGTACTGACCAAATATCTTAGTGGAATCCTCCAGAAACATAGCAATTACTGTCTTTGTTCATTCATTCAGCAGATGAATTGAACACCCAGTGTGTGCCAGGCACTGTGCTCGGGATTCAAAGTGAGAGGAGGACAGTGCCCATGGTCATTTTCTATGACTGCTGTAACAAATTCCTACAAACTTAGTGACTTCAAACAACACGGATTTATTATCTTATAGTTCTGGAGATCAAAAGTCCTAAAAAATCTGTTGGCAGGGCTATGTTCCTTCTGGAGGCCCTAGGGGAGAATCTGTTTTCTTGCCTTTCCCACCTTCTAGAGGCCACCTATATTCCTCAGCTCATGGCGCCTTCCTCCATCTTCAGAGCTAGCAGCATCACATATTCTCTCCTACCTGACCTCTGCTTCTATCCTTACACCTTCTATTTATTTATTTATTTATTTTTGGCTGCATTCGGTCCTCATTGCTGCACACGGGCTTTTCTCTAGTTGCGGCGAGCGGGGGCTATTCTTCATTGCTGTGTGTGGGCTTCTCACTGTGGCGGCTTCTCTTCTTGCAGAGCATGGGCTTCAGTAGTTGTGGCACGAGGGCTCAGTAGTTGTGGCGCATGGGCTTAGTTGCTCCGTGGCATGTGGGATCTTCCCAGACCAGGGCTCGAACCCATGTCCCCTGCATTGGTAGGCAGATTCTTAACCACTGCGCCACCAGGGAAGTCCCCTTACACCTTCTTTCTATATATATCTAACCATCCTGTCTCCTTCTTGTAAGGATGCTTGGTCCCACTTGGATAATTCAGGATAATCTCCCATCTCAAGGCCCATAACCTTAAACGTATCTACAAAGTCCCTTTTGCCAGGTAAGGTAACATATTCAAAGGTTCTGAGGATTAGTCTATGGACATCTTGCTCTTGAGTTAGTTCATAATATAGCATAAGATGATAGACACTAAACAGATTTTCATAATTAAATGTGATAAATTATAAGATAATCTCTGTACAAGTTAGGATGGGAACACAGCAGAGAAAACATCAGACTGCCCTGAGGAAGTGCTTTACACAGGAGGAGATGTTTATATGGAGTCTTAAAAGAAGATAAGGAGTTCAGTAAGTGAAGGAGGAAAGGCTATGGGAGGCGGAGGGAAAACCAGGTTTGAAAGGACATGACTTTCTCAGGCAGCAAAGACCAATTCAGTGTGACTGAGGTGTAGGAGGCAATGACAAAGGATGGGGCCAGAAAGGAAAGAGTTGGGGCTAGCTGAAGAAGGAATTTGCACCCATCTGCCATAATAACAGGTTTGTATGTTATTTTCCTTTAGGCAGCAGGGAGCCATGGAAATAATAAGTGTTTCAGAAAAACCACACTGAATGTAATGTGGACAATGCTTGGCTGGAGGAGGAAAGGAATCACTGAAGGCAGGGAGGCTACTGTTCTTTGTAGTAAGATGTCTGTGAATAAATGGGCTATATCATCAGTATAAACATGGTTAAATCAACAAGCTGCCTTATTTGACTATTTTTCTATCTGTGGTAGGTTGAATAATGGCCCCCAAAGTTATAAGGTCCTGATACCTAGAACCTATAAATGTCACCTGATTTGGAAAAAAAGCATCCCTGCAAATATGATTGAATTAAGGATCTTGAGATGGAGAGATTTTCCTGAACTGTCTGGGTGGGCCCTAAATGAAATCACATGTACCCTTATAACAGGGAAGTAGAGGAAGATGACAGACAGAAGAGGAGGAGACAGTGTGACCATGGGGGCAGAGATTGGAGTGATGTGGCCACAAGTCAAGGGGTGCCAGCAGCCACCAGAAGCTGGAGGAGGCAAGGAAGAGATTCTACCCTAGATGCTCCAGGGGGTGCATGACACCTTGATTTTGGCTCAGTGAAACTGATTTTGGACTTCTGGTCTTCAGAATTGTTAGGGAATACATTGAGGGTTTTTTTAGCTACCAAATTTGTGGTACTTTACTCTAAATGGACACATCCCCTGATGCCCTAGATAGTCTTAGGACACCATCACGCTCAGAATTTTATCCCAACTTTAGTTTAAATGATGTACCTCTCCCAAATAGCTACCCTTTAAGTTTTCATAGCTAAGAGGTTAATGGGGGATATATGTTTCTATTTTACACAAATGGAGAAATTATTTTTTAGCTTTTAGTACAAGCCTTGTTATGCTCTATTTAAATATGTATTTTTAGAGTTTTATCTTAAGAAATCGAGATGATGTGAGAAGCAAAAACAAACAAAAGTATTAGCTGGGGTTGACGGATCAGCAAGCCTTCCCTGAAGGGTGGCACCTTTCTGAGCGGACACTTTATTAGGAGAACATTTTGAAAAAGAACTTTAGCTCTCATGGTCCTTTGAAGAAGTTGCCGTTCTTACAGGGGCAGCTATAGTGCCATTCAGAAGAGAATCTTTCATGTCTGTGTGAAGTTTTCATGTATGCAAATCAGATTCCTGCTATATTTTATTTAATGGGTTGTAATTTTTTTTTCTTATTAAAGTAGCACTGAATGGAGTTAAGCTGTGAATGAGAGGCAGGGAAGTAGATTATAAGGAGCCAGCGTCCTCAAGTCAGACAGAAGTTTTTCCAACTTCAGGGCTACTATTAACAAGTTGAGAACCTCAATTTATTCATCTGTGAAATGAGACTAATAACAGTACCTGCTCCACTAGGTTGTTGCAACAGTTAGGTGAAAAAAACCATACACAGCACCTGCCTAGCTTTCGACAGACACAAAACACTCAATGAATATTTGAGGTTATTAAAATTAGAGTCATAATGATGGTGATAGCCTTATGTTTGACCATTAGGAGCAGCATCTTGTAGAAAATTCTGGAAAAGTATAGATACTATGTTAGTAACTCAGTTTTTTTTTCTCGATTCTAATTTTATATTTTATATTTTTAAATGAGGACATATAGGCATTGTTGTATAGAATTCGAATTACTGTGGTGACAGCAATCCTGGTGCATTTACTGGCAATTCAGAAACTCTGAGCCACTTTACCAGGAGATTTGATTTTCCAAAATGTCAGAGAATTCTTGGTAAAGTTCTGAAGAACTGTGAGAACAAGCTTTCCAAGAATCACATCGTTGTTCTATTCCTGCAAAGTTCAGCATATCTTAAAGCCATATAGAAATAACTTGTGTGTAAAACAGAACAGAGTCAGATTCTCAGCTCAGAAAACCAGGAGCAGGTCCTTCCCAGGAAAGGCAGGCAGGCACAGGACAGTGCCTAAAACAATTGTCAAATACATAGTTCTATAAGATCAGTGATTGTAATAGTATAACTCTAGATATGGGAAGACGCTACAAGAAGGAACCATTTCCTGGATCATAACAGACTAGTAGGACAGACGGCCCAGAGGCTTCGGGCTACTGAGTAACTCAGTTTTGAAGGTGGTGTTAAGCCCTGAGCTGATAGACCTTGTGACTGCTTTGGTTCCAGGGGGATGTTCATGACCAGTATAACAGGTATAACTGTGAACAGTACAAGACAGTTGTTCATGAAGTGCTAAATGCTAAATACATATTAAAGGCTATGATTGATCAGAGAAGGCCTGGATTCATCAAAGGAAACCTAAGGAAATAAAAATAAAATTAAAAAATTAAGCTGGTTATTGAAGGAAGGGGAGGAATTGAGTGGAGCAGGGGAGTTTAGAAGGAAGGGGAATACTTCAGCCAGGGACCATGACAGGAGTCAAAGTAAAGCATCACAATGGTCCTAACACCACTAGCTTGTACAGGTACTCCACTAACTCCCTCCACCCCAATTCCTTTCTAGCCAAAATAAAGTAGTCATTTGTCTCTGAATTCACCCTTAGCTTTTCTGCCTCTATATGTTTGCCAACACTGCTCTGAAATCCTGTCCATCTCTCAAAGTCTGTTGTCAGTCCTGCTTCTTTTTTTTTTTTTTTTTTTTTTTTGCGGTACATGGGCCTCTCACTGTTGTGGCCTCTCCTGTTGCGGAGCACACGCTCCAGATGCGCAGGCTCAGCGGCCATGGCTCACGGGCCCAGCCGCTCCGCGGTATGTGGGATCTTCCCAGACCGGGGCATGAAGCCATGGCCCCTGCATCAGCAGGCGGACTCTCAACCACTGTGCCACCAGGGAAGCCCCATTCCTGCTTCTTTTGTGAAGGCTTTCCTTATCACAAGATGATGTGTTCCTACTATCCTTACTATAAGGTCCCCCTAGTATCTTAGGTGGTCCTGTCTAATGCTACTAATAACACTTGGCTTCAAATTAGAGCTCTTTGTATAATTGTTTATGAGTTCTTTGAGAGCAGGGATTGGAACTTATTCATCTTCATACACTTTGGAGCAACATGCAGAGAGCCTGGGCATACTGATGCTCTCACATTTTTAATACTGAACTGAAGGGTGTTGATCTCTATGTTCCTTGAGAACTCCCCAAACTGGAGTGGAAATGATACTCACTCCATATATCCGTATAATGTTGGAACTGGAGAGCCCTGTAATTTATCCAAATATTTTATGTCTTCTACCCTACTTCCTGGTTTGCTTGTTTATGATGAAGTGTAGCTCATTGCTGGGTATATAGTAGGTACTTTAATAACATAATGAAAAAATGGTAATTCTCAACTGATCTATTTACAAACTGCTACCAAACATGACATGTACAAACACAGATAAAAATTCTTTATTCAGCGATTCAAATTATGATGGCAATTAGAATTTTGTACTAAACAATCACTTTTTGTATTGAGCTCTAAATCTTCCTTTCTTTACACTTAAGCAGGTGTTGATTAGAAATGTACAGATCTTCTTTAGAAGATTAGGTTAGTTTCTCCATATGGGCAGTAATACATACATTTATATATTTCTGGCATGATTGTTTTTATTCATTTTTCTTTCTCATTGATTATAAAAGCCATCAGGGCAACCAATCCATCCTCCACTTTTTTATAACCACCTATACTCAGGTGTATAGCGACCCACCTGCTCATTGTCAGCAGTCAGTAAATGCTAACTTGCTAAAATACAGTGACCTTAAGAGGGTTATGGTGACAGAAACAGTTGGTGAGAATTGTTAGGCAGTAGACCCTGGTTCTTTTAAAGAGAGAGTAAAGAGCGAGACAATTTTAGAGGATTGATTCTGAAGCCTAGTTGTCTGTGTTGTAGATAAACTGGAAATTTTCTTTTAATCTCATTAGATTCTATCAAATAAAAACATATTTCTCACAGTTCTTCGTGGTTGTTAATGAGAGTTAAGTAGAATCATCTCCATTCCCTCTTCCCTGATTGCTGCTGTTTTCAGGCTACATAAATCCTGCATTGATTACTTGTCTATGGCTTGGTCCACAATTATGGAATTTTTTATCTTGCATAATAAGTCTAGAAAAGGGCCTTAGTTTTCTTTATGCATTGGATTCTAAATGACAAAGCAGATTATCCCTCAATGATAGTTATTTCACATACTTGACTATATTATTTTTCAAGGATCTGCTGTGTTTTGCCCCTAAGCAAAATACATAATCCCTGCCACCCAATAAAAAACTTAATGGGCAAAGTACCAATTCCATTTTATCTTTGGAGACTTCTAACACTGAATACATGAAGCTTAAGAGAAAGGTCAGTAAGAAAATATCTATCTCAAAAAAAAGACAATTGCTGTGTCTATGTAGAAAAGCATCATATGAACCAATTTCACTGCAAAGTGAGCTATTTAATAAGTCAGAAGATGTATCCTCAGTAAAAGGAATCACACACGTACTCACAGCTCTTCATTGTCATCAGTTATATATATATATATATATATTTTTTTTTTCTTTCTGGTACGCGGGCCTCTCACTGCTGTGGCCTCTCCCGTTGCGGAGCACAGGCTCCGGACGCGCAGGCTCAGCGGCCATGGCTCACGGGCCCTGTCGCTCCGCGGCATGTGGGATCTTCCCAGACCGGGGCATGAACCCGTGTCCCTTGCATCAGCAGGTGGACTCTCAACCACTGCGCCACCAGGGAAGCCCTGTCATCAGATCTTAAACTGGAGTATCATTTGTGACTCTCCATGTTTTACAGATTAGTTAGATAATAAAAGAGTCCTGCTGATATCTTCCCAAGTATTTCTTTTTACTTATATCCCTAACTATGGTTAAACTAAATGAAAATAATACATTTGAAACTGAAGTTTTTACTAATTGATTTTTAATAAAGGCAATTTCTGGATGATACCAAATGGAAAGGCCTAAATCTCATCTCACATCTCTCTCTCTCTCTCTCTCTCTCTCTCTCTCTCTCTCACACACACACACACACACACACACACACACACACACACACACACCGTGTGTCTATATATTTTGTCTAACTAAGACTAACCACCAAATTTTCTAACTGGATTTTTCAGATGACAACTGAAATCTGAATTGTGTAGAACCAGCATTTGCCAGTGAACTGTATTTATTTTTACTTTGCAACTGACAGACCCATGGAGTGAGCTTTGAGGCATATTTAGAAGAGCATACTAGTCTCTACTCCACTTTCTGCCTCTTGGCATTTCTTACTATAGGTTTTAAGAGCTCCAAGTATTGAAAATGGCCAAAGAAGGCCAGAATCCACCTAGGAATAATACAATAGGACTCCAGTTCCAATTTTTTAGGATTTGGGGATGGGAGCTGTGATTGAGAGGATCAGCACTCTAGACCATGCTTCTAGAGTTTCTTCAGTGACTACAGACCTTCCTACTCTTACCAAACAGAAATTGCCCTTGCTCTCCACAGGGACTCTGAACTCCTGAATTGCCACCCTGGTCTTCTCCTTTGGAAGGTAACATACCAGGCTTACTGAGAAATAATCACATCAGTCTGGTAGCAGAAGAAGCTGTCCTTACTCACTATGCTAATGAAAATTATGATGACACCAAGACAGACTTCTTGCAAAACCTAATTATGCAACAGCAGTATAGCAGAAAGCAATTTGAAGGATAATGTTTACTGTCAAGCATCAGGAAATAAACAGTTTCAGCAGGTGATTGAATGCTCCCTAAGAACTGGAAACATTTGATCACCATAAAAGCACCTTATTGTAAATATTCTCAATTCTGAATGGTATTACATCCCATGACACAAAGAAGAGCATGCAATAAAATACACTTAAACCTTTCTTTCAGTCCATTCATGATCCAAGGTTGAGTTCTATTTTCTCAACCCTGGCTCACGAGTCACTTACTAGCTATAAAAACTTGGGCAAATTGGTTTGAGTCTCAGCTTCATTATCTGTAAAATGAGAATAATAACAATGGTTCTACCTAGCTGGCAGTTTTATTTTTAGCATCAAATAAAAGAATTGATGTAAAGGTACTTCGTAATAATACCATGATGGAATTACTTTCTTTACAGCTGAGCCTCATATCTGTGACTATGAACCCTCCTTTATGGAGAAGGTGAGGGAAAGGAGGCTTATTCCCCCTCTCCACTGATATCCCCATTTTCAAGTTTATAACTGCCTGTGCAAAGGAATAGAATGAGAATACCTTGCAAAATCTGATTCTAATAATCAGCACATCAAGAAACATTGGTTCGTCACTTAATCTGAGATAGCTCTATGGAAATAAAGAACAATGATAAAATACAATCTCTATCCTTAAGACGTTTGTAGTCTCCATGGGATGAGGCAAAAGGAACGCACGCTAAGCTAGTGGTTCTCAAAGTAGGGTCTAAGGACCCCTGGAAACCTCCAAGAACATTTTAGGGTATCTAAAATGTCCATGCAATTTTCATTATAATACTAAGACATTATTTGCATTTTTCAATCTTGATCTTTCACAAGCGTACAGTGTAGTTTTCCAGAGGCTACATGACGTGCAATACAGATTGCATGCAGAAACATATAAGAATCCAGCTGTGTTCTATTAAGCCAGATGTCAGAGATTTTTTAAAAAATGTAAAACAATGCCATTCTTCTCACTAACTTTCTTTCTTTTGAAAAATGTTTTCATAAAAAAATATGTTATTTATGTTAACATGTAATGTGTTTATTATTGTTATTTGAAATGAAATAAACATCTTTTAAAATTCCAGTTTAATTATAAATATGGTAAATATTAAAAGATTCAACCCATATAAACAAATCTTTTTTTATTCCATTTTTAAAATTAATTTGTACTGGAGTATAGTTGATTTACAATGTTGTATTAGTTTCTGCTTTACAGCAAAGTGAATCAGTTATACATATCCATATATCAACTCCTTTTTAGATTTGTTTCCCATATAGGCCATTACAGAGTATTGAGTAGAGTTCCCTGTGCTATATAGTAGGTTCTCATTAGATACCTATTTTATATAGTGTGTATATGTCAATCCCAATCTCCCAATTTAATCCCTTCCCCCTTTCCCACTTGGTAACCATGTTTGTTTTCTACATCTGTGACTCTATTTCTGTTTTGTAAATAGATTCATTTGTATAATTTTTTTAGATTCCACATATAAACAATATCATATGATATTTGTCTTTCTCTGTTTGCCTTACTTGGTATGACAATCTCTAGATCCATCCATGTCGCTGCAAATGGCATTATTTTGTTCTTTTTTATGGTTGAATAATATTCCATTTGTACCACATCAGCAAAGCTTTACTGTGGGGACAGGGCTCTATAATTTTAAGAGTTCTGAGGGGTCCTGAGACCAAAATATTTGAACACTACTACACTAAACAATACAATCTAAGCACTAATCTATGTGCTGCTGACTGTGAGAGTTCCTTAGGACATTGCTATTCAAAGTATGGTCCATGGACCACAGAGTTAGCCTCATCCAGGAGCTTATTAGAATACGAATTTCAAGTTATCTACCTTTTAACAAGAGCCACCATCCTCCCAATGATTCATGTGCACATTTAAAGTTTGAGGAGTATTGGGCTAGATGACACAGGGGAAGTTTCAAAGAAGAAGTGGCTTTGCATAAACACAAGCAGAGGATCAAATCTACAAATTCAAGCTTTGCACACTAGCCAATATTCTAGACCACTGGTCTTTAATCCTGTCTGATCATTAGCATCACTTGGGGGATTTTGTAAAAATCTACAATTCCTAATGAGAATTGGCATGTTTTTTTGTGGAAGGGTGTTTGGCAATATTCATTCAAATAAAAAATTCACATACCTTTTGATCAGAAAATTCTATTTCTAGGGATTTATACTATGTAGACACTTGCACATGTGCAAATATCTTAAGTATGAGAATATTCACTGTAGCATTGTTTTGTGATTGCAAAAACATGGGGAAGAAAATCTAAATCTCCAGCAGTGGAAGACTTTTTAAATATATTGTTGCTTATCCAAACAATGGAATGCTGTACAACGGTAGAAAAAAAAAAGTGGTATTCCTTTGTGTAATAATATGGAACAATTTCAAAACATTATGGGAAGAGATAAATCAAAGTGCAAAGTGGTATGTATAGCTTGTTACTCTGTAAAAAAAAATGATATATACACACATATTTGCTTGAATATACAGAAGTTGTTTTCATAAAATACTCAAGAAACCAGTACCCGTATACTCACTAAACTGATAACTGTGGTTTCCTCAGGATAGGGGGGCTAGAGGAGAGGAGTGAACAAGATTACTTTTTATTGGATACCAACAATTGTATTTGTATCTTGTGAATTTAGAACCATATTTATGCATTGCCAATTACAAATAAATAAACAAATCCCTAGGTAATTAAATATTCTGATTTAGCAGGTCAAGGTGGGGCTCATAAATGTGTATTTGGAGGAAAAATACAAACTCCTGGAGTGATTCTGAGGGGCAGTCCGGTTTGGGAAGTCTTGAACTTATTGACAGTCACTCAGAACTCTCTTCCCCACGAGCACATCACTGTGGGAAATAAAAGGGAATGTGCATACTCTTCCCTCCTCTCCCTATCAATGGTAATGCCCATCTCTCCCAGAAAATAAGAATTTTAGCCCAACCCACTTTGAAAACACGGACTGGTGGAGGGTAGGAAGTAATCACCAGATGTGTTCTATTTAAATTTGTACAAGCTTTTATTGCAGTTTTTTGGCCCGTATCTTCAGGTGTAAAACAAAATATACTATTTTGTAAAAGTTGTTTTCTAATTTAAAAAATCTAATATTTATTATGTGTAGAGATGTAAAGATTTGGGAGGAAAGAGGTTACTTTTTCAATAAATTGTCATTGTACAAAACATTTTTCAGATGTTCTTCCCCTCCCTCCCAGTCCTTACATTATTCATTTCACCCACCTAGGAAGGAGGATACCAATGTACTTTTATTGAGACAGAGGATGAATGTATGGGGAATTGGCTTAAGTCTATGCACCTATGTGTTTTTATGTGTATATAAGCATATACATGTCAAAGTTTATAACTTTCAACTCAGAGGTACAAGACGTAGCTTTATTTTCTATAACACCCCTTCTTGCTCTGGAAGCCCCATCCCTATAACTATAAAGAGAATGACTTCATTTGGAATCAAGGGTGGTAGACTGTTGTCCTCCCTCAAACAGTAGGAGTCCAGATGCAAACTTGCTCAGTTTAGCAAAGCTTCCCCATTGTTCCCTAAGATTGGGTCACGTTATAGCTCATCGAGAATTTCCTATTTCATTAAGTTGAGCGGCTATCAGTAGACATACTTTCTTATCACTTTAAAATGCCTCTCACTTTTCTCCCAGTTTATAGGTAGGATCTTTTTAATCTGGGAGTATTTGTCTGATCTATTGATTCTTGACAAATGAGAGAAATGCAAATGGAAGGATGTTCAGCAGATTGTTAACAAGGTGCTCTGAGTGCACAAGGAGATAAGAAGGGTCCCCCTCAGAACTGACTGTCCAGATTGAGGTCATAGTGGAAGGTCATAAATTCTCATTACGTCTCTGGTTGTTATGGTAATAAGAAGGTGCTGACCTGGAAAGGGGTTATGCAATTTTACAATGGGAATATAAAGTTTTCTCTAAGCCTTTTGAAAATTTTTTTTTGTTTTTTTATTTAAGTATAGTTGATTTACAGTATTTCAGGTATACAGCAAAGTGATTCAGTTATATATATATATATATATATATATTCTTTTTCAGATTCCTTTCCATTATAGTTTATTACAGGATATTGAGTATAGTTCCCTGTGCTATGTAGTAGGACCTTGTTGCTTATCTGTTTTATATATAGTAGTGTGTATCTGTTAATCCCAAATTCCCAGTTTATCCCTCCCTCCCCCCCTTTCCCCTTTGGTAACCATAAGTTTGTTTTCTATGTCTGTGAGTCTGTTTCTGTTTTGTATCATTTTTTAAGATTCCACATATAAATGATATCATATGATATTTTTCTTTCTCTGTCTGACTTCCTTCACTTAGTGTGATCATGTCTAGGTCCATCCATGTTGCTGCAAGTGGCATTATTTCATTCTTTTTTGTATTAAGCCTTTTTTTAATATAGGCTTCGGAGCTAGGCAGGAGGCTATCTTACTCCTGTGGCAAGACAGGAAAAATATTAATTAAAAGCTTTTCTGAATAAAAAAATGATAATAAAGGGGGTGGGAAGAAACTTTGGGAGGTGATGTGTATGTTTAAAGCCTTGATGGTGGTGATAGTTTCACAGGTGTACACCTATCCCCAAACACATTGAGATGTATATTAACTGTGTAGAGCTATATATGTGTATATGTAGGTTCTTCTGATCCTGCCAGCCAAACTTGTGTCTGGCTTCACAGAGATGTTATAGCACCAGTAAGGGCTACAGAATATGGGGACCCTGTACTGGTAATAGATAAGACCATTGGACTGACTCAGTTGCAGCATTTCTTATTTCAAAGCACCCTATTTTATTATGTGTTAAGCATTAGTGATAATGTATATTTAGGAAGGATGTGAAATCCTAACGTTTTAATTTTACAAAATAGGAAAGTAAAAGACATTTTCCTTGATTTTTAGCCTATTTTCTTACTGTATAGGTAAAACACATATCTAATTATTTATTTTTGCTTGAGGGTTAAAAGTTTATTTCATTGTAATTGGGGAAAAAATAAACTGTTACTCCAAGTCACTTTATTTTTCATAAACTTGTTTTCTGTTGGACCAGCTTCACCTTATATAGTAGCTTTTTAAAAATATTTATCTATTTATTTATTTATTTGGTTGCACTGGGTCTTAGTTGCAGCAGGCGGGCTCCTTAGTGGTGGCATGCAAACTCTTGGTTGCGGCATACATGTGGGATCTAGTACCCTGACCAGGGATTGAACCCAGGCCGCCTGCATTGGGAACATGGAATGTTATCCACTGCGCCACCAGGGAAGTCCCTACATAGTAGCTTTATGAAGTCACAAATGTGACTCCATATGCCATTTGGATAGCAGGAGAAAATTATTTATATGTTTAGGTAAATTTTATTCATGATTAGTCAAGACAAATAACATTTTAATGTCTGAAATGTATTCTGTCAGTTCTTAGCTCTGTTGGCCACTGGGAAATGCATGCTAGCCTGTTTTAAGATTCTGGAAGGAAAAGAACCCATCTCTGAGAGATGTGTGTGTGTTTATATATATATATATATATATATATATATATATATATATATATATATATATATACACACACTGTTCTCACTCTATAGGAGGCAAAAAGTCTGTATCATTTTATATCAATAGAGGCACATCCCAGTTCTAAGTTTTGAGCTGTGTCTGCATCAAAGCCCAAAACATCATTATGACCATGAGAAACTATGTCAGTGCCACAAATTATTAAAAGCAACTCTAAGTATACTTTTCACTCTAGTGCCATATATGAAGGCCAAAGGTCCCACAAGTACTTATTTAATATGCTGTACAAAGCCTCTGGATCCCATTTTACAGAGTGTGTGCTTTGCTGATGTCTGGATAAATCCCAGGAGCAAGCAATTTACCATATAAATGGTTTAGATCAATAAAAGAGAGAGGCTTCTAGAATTTGGAGCTGTGAACTCCCCAAGCTCTAATAGGAGATGTGATGAGGTATTAGAAGTTAATTACAAGACTGTGTTAAACCTGCTGTTTTCGCATTGCAGAATAAGACACAAAACAAAAGGCCTCATGACAAATTGGATTGTTTTAAGAGGAAGAATGTTGATGGTGAACAGGATCAGGGAATCCATGTCACAGGAAAATCACTTGAAGGCCTTTGACAGGTTCAGCATACAAAAATGAAGTCCTGGAATGGAGGTGTGGGTGGGAGAAGGTTAAGGGGAAGATGAGAGGATAGATTTTCCCCATGTTTGGAGGTTTTACACAATGAAGAGGTATTAGATTTGTCCTTTGTGATCATGTGAATTCAAATTGGGAGCAGTGGGAGAGCCCAATTTAGGAGGTAGTGAATTCTCAACTACTTCTTGACATTTTAGGGGGATGATTAAGCTTGAGAAGGGTACTTGGACTAGATGACTTCATTTCAACCCCCTTTGTTCACTAATATTTTACAAAATTACAACTACAATTAAGGTAGGAAATTGCTTAGAGTCGACTGAAGTTACCTTCAAGGTTGAAAAATCACCAGCAAACTGGAAAAAAATTACAATACATCATAGATAAGAGTTAAACTCTCTACTATGTAAAAGCTTCCTTAATTTAATAGACAATAAAGGAAAGCTAGGCAAAGAATACAGAAAATAAATTTATACTAAAATTAATATAAATAATAGATAATATTTATATAGCACTCACATTAGGCATTAAGTGCTAAATTCACCTAATCCTCAATTTTTTTTTTTTTTTTTTGCGGTATGCGGGCCTCTCACTGTTGTGGCCTCTCCCCTTGCGGAGCACAGGCTCCGGACGCGCAGGCTCAGAGGCCATGGCTCACGGGCCCAGCCGCTCCACGGCATGTGAGATCTTCCCGGACCGGGGCATGAACCCGTGTCCCCTGCATTGGCAGGCGGACTCCCAACCACTGTGCCACCAGGGAAGCCCTCAAAATATTTTAAGTTGAGTTCAGATGAATAAAAATTGAGGCACAGAGAATTAAATATATTGTCTCAGTCAAATAAATAGCAGATGGTGGAGCAGGTATGTGAATTCAGGAAGTCTTGGCTCTGAAATCTATCCTCTTAATCATTACTTTCTACCACAGGTTCATAAAACTTTTTCTGTGAGGACCAGATAGTAAATATTTTAGGCCTTTCTGGCCACACAGTGCCTGTCAAAACTATTCAACTTTGCTGTCATAGTGAGAAAGCAGCCAGAGATATTATGTGAAAGAATGGATGTGGCTGTGTTCCAATAAAGCTTTATTTATGGACATGGAAATTTGAATTTCATGGAATTTCCATGTGTCATGAAATATTCTGCTTCTTTGGATATTTTTACCAGTGATGCAAAAATATAAAAGCCATTCTTTTTTTTTTCCCCTTGGCCCTACTGCATGGCATGTGGGATCTTAGTTCCCTGACCAGGGACTGAACCTGAGCTCCCTGCAGTGGAAGCATGGAGTCTTAACCACTGGACCACCAGGGAAGTCCCTAAAAACCATTTTTACTTGCAAACCATACAACATCAGAGGGTACTAGGCCAAGTTTGGCACATTGGCTGATTCTGGCCCACAGCCTATAATTGGCTGACCCTATTTCTCTACTGCCACTCAGTAGAGTTCATATAAATGATCAATAAACACATGGAAATATGTTTCATATGTTTATTAGAAATAAAAGGAGTGTCAACAAAAAACAAGATATAATGAAATACTCATCAAATTGAAACAGATCAAAGGAGGAGACGTAATTAGCGTAAGCTTTCTGGTGGGGGCAGGAAACACTTTGACAGTATGATAAAAACTGTGAATGTGTGTACACTTTGACCTAACAGTTCCACGTCTAAGTGTTATCCCAAAGAAGGAATTAGGTGCACAATGATGTGTGTAAAAATATGTTTTCTGGATCTTTGTTTATAATAGAGAAAAAGCAGGAGCAGGAGACATCCTAAATATTCCTTACACAAGATTATTTAAATAAATTATGGTACAACGTTACAGTGGAATAATATCTATTTTATTTATTTATTTATTTATTTATTTATTTATTTATTTATTTATTTATTTATTTATGTGGCTCTGCCGGGTGTTCATGCAGCACACAGGATCTTCGTTGCTGCATGCAGGATCTTTGTTGCAGCATACAGGATCTTTAGTTGCGGCATGTGGGATCTAGTTCCCCGACCAGGGATCAAACCCAGGTCCCCTGCATTGGGAGCATGGAGTCTTAGCCACTGGACCACCAGAGAAGTCTCAGTAATATCTATTTTAAATGATCAATATTTACTGATATAAAAAATTTTTCCATATTATATATATATTATTGCAGGAAACGTCAGATTACAAAAGAACACGTATAAGGTAATCATTTTTTGTTCGTGGCTTTTTATACATGCCAAAAGAGATGTTGGCAGGTCTGTTCATTGAAATGTTCACAGTGATCATCTCTAGACATTTAAGTTTGGGGTGATTGTGTTTTTTGGAGAGAGCAGGGTGAATCTTTTTCCGTAAACTATTTTGTGTTGCTTCAGTTTTTAACCATAATATCTATTGTCTTTATCTTTAGAGAAAAATCAAGGTAAACTTATTTTTGTTTGGAACAATAGTAGTAAGGTTGGATATGAAACATCTACTATACATTTTTTGATGCATAACTTACAACCTATAGTCACATCATGCACCTCATTTCTGCCTCCAGGCCTTAGTGCTCCTCTCTTCTCCATCATTTGTTTCACTGCTTTACTAAGAAGCCTTAAAGCCATGTTGTGTTTTCCCATCCATCTTCATTGTCTCACTAGTTCCATGCTCATAAACTAATTTATTGACTCCTTCTATTCGCCGGGTAGAAATCCCTCCCCCTGCCAGTTCTCTGGTGCTGGGGCAAGATTGCAAAGACTTTTTCTTATAGATATAGGGAATAAAAGAGAGAGGATCTGATCAGCATCACTCTCCAATGTTAATTCTAGAATCCTCTCTATCTGCCTTACAATTCTTTTTAAGTCATTTTGCTACTGTCTTTTGGCCCCCAGAAATGATTATATCCTCCCCAAGGGCTTCAGCACTTGGCTCAGATATTTCTCCTCCATTCTGAAACACAGCTTCACCTCTGATGCCCTGGAAATGTCTATGATAGTTTCTAAAGATTGATTCCTTAAACATTGCCATGGTTTTGCATCCTCCCCAAGTAGCAGATACATCTGAGGTTTCCATTGTCCCAGGATACTCTAAGGCCGGGCCAAGTCTATTCCAGAGTGAAACTTAACACTCTCCCCTGAGGTGGATTCTGTATTGAACTACCCTTTCACCCTAGGATCCTTGGGCTCCAGTAGTGACTTGGTATATCCTGGATTTCTGCTGGCTTCTGCAGATCATAGGGAGGTACCACTCTCTGTTTTGGTTCAAGCCTGATTGGTGTCTGAAGGAGGATGATAAAGACAGGTGAGGAGAGTGGTGGTGAGAGAACTTGCCCTGTACTTGACCGTATTTGATTTGCCACAAAACGTGCCAACTGTGAGATTTGGTTTCCAACTCCATCTTGTCTTAACTTTCCCTACATTGTCCCTCTTCTCATTTAGCTTTATCTTTGATGCCCTTAAAATCCATTTCAGTGCTCGCTTCGGCAGCACATATACTAAAATTGGAACGATACAGAGAAGATTAGCATGGCCCCTGTGCAAGGATGACATGCAAATTCGTGAAGCGTTCCATATTTTTTTATACTCCAATAAAGATGTAAAAAAAAGTCCTAATTATAAATGAAACCTCTCTATTTAGTTGTCAAGCACGGTTTAATCTGGAATCCGAAATATTTTGTATATAGGCAATTCATACAACAGTGTGTACTCAGAAAAAAATAAAACTGAGTTTCTTAATTAAAAAAATCCATTTCAATGAAGTATCAGAGATTTTTCTGTGCTTATCATTGATCCTTGTTTGCTTCTGTAAAAAATATGTATATGACAAAACCAAACCAGAAAGACTGGCTGCTATGGAAGGCCTACTATATAATAATATAACATCACTGTAGAAAAGGTTTCATGGAAAATGTAGTTGGAAAATTCCTGAGAACTGTAAAAGCTAATGACTCCAACATGATCTGCTTTCCTTACCTGAAATGGTGATGCACAAGGATTGGTAATCCATGCTGGAAGTGATTGTGTACAGCAGTGGAGAAATGACAGTGACCAGCTAGCACTGTTCTTTGGTGACCTCCTGTCTTCTATCAGCTGTTAATGGCCATTCAGAAAGAGAGATGAAATTGCACCAGTGTGAGATCACCTGGGCTTTGTCATAAGCACAGGAGGAAGCACTGGGGAGATCCTGAGTCTGAGCCATTTGAAAGAGGTTATACATGTTTGTCATGTCCTACCTGCTGGAGCTGAGAAGGAATGTGTAATCTGACATAGGAGCCTGTTTTCTCCTGTGGTCTTACATTTATACCCCAGGAGAATAGGTATGCGTGTTAATGGTATCATATGATAAGACTCTGAGGATCAAAATCTTCCCTACTGGTGCCTAGAATTCCACCATTAGTGATCCATTTCTTTGTTTTAAGCAATCATTTCCATGCAGAGTTCATTTTAAATAAAATTGTTCCTGGGAAGGAAAACACACAACATCATAAATACTTATTTTGAATTTACTAATTAATGTATCCAAACAGTCATCCCTTAAAAATGGGAAGAAATATAGAGGCTTGCTGCTATATGTTAGACACTGTTTGTTACCTGGGGTAGAATGATTACCCAATCTGTAACCTCAAGGAACACAGTCCTGTGAAGAAAGAGAGAGAATGACTAATTCAACATAGGGTGTTAAGGACGAGATTAATATGGGTTCACAGTCATTTTTACTTAAAATAATATTAATAGACAAAGATAATCTTTGCCTTCTTCAGTTTTGCTCATTTCCCAGTGGCTTGAAGACAGTCATCTGTTCCCCGACTGCAGACACATTTGTAGCAACGTGATGCTTTCCTGCTCATTAATAACTAAACTGATTCTCTCATTTGCCGGGATTTATGAAAAGAGACATTGTAGAATCCAAGACTTGGAAGGGATTTTAGAGGTCACTTAGTAAAATTTATAATCCCTTGCAAAGATTCCATTTAAGACATCTTCACAAAGCACCTTTGCTTGAATAATTTTAGTGATTGGAAACCCCCTTCTTCCCAAAACAAAAAAACGAAAAAACAAAAACAAACAAACAAAATAAACCCTTATGACCCACCTTTATTCTTTAGATCAGGACAGATTAATTTTTTAAAAACTTAAAAAAGTTAAGAATTACCTGTAAATAATAATTTAATTCATTTATATAACCTAGAAGCAAAAACATAAAAAATTAGATGGACAGGATATCGTTTAAAAATTCCCATCTTAAACCTTCCTTATGGGCAAAGAACATAATAAATTTATTTTCCATTAAACTATTTGAAAACCAAAAGAGCTCAAACTTGGTATCCTGAGTTCAAATAATGAAAACGTTCCAGTGTAGGCATATGTACATAGTTACATGTAAAAGGATTTGAAATGCATCATTATTTTTCTCTTGTTAGTTTCATCTTGTGTTGCACCTCAGCATCTTCAGGGCCCCAAACAGTGTAGACAGAGCTATTTTTAAATGATCTACTGTGCATCAGATAAATAATGGGTTTGGAGGACAGTCTGATTTTCACCATGAAATTTGGAAGATAGGGAACTGAAAGCGTAGTCATTTCTTTGAAATGCTATGTGGAATCTCTCAACCCTTGAGCAAGGTAACCACTCCAAAAGCAAACAAAAACCCATTTTAACTAATCCTAATAAAAAAACAGAAGTATTTATCTTTGGCAGATGCAGAAAACATTATATTCTGCTTCACAAGGATTTTTTTTACAATGACTCAATTATGTAATTATATGTTATAGCTGATTACATGCACTTACACTAATTATGTAATAAAGCATAATTATACTAATTACATAAACAGATGATCAACTAAAAATCAATTTTATCCTAGAACCCAAGGATGTGCTCAGATAACAAAGGTAAGAGACTATTTTCGTGAAGCTACCATTCAGAATAGTCTTTAATATTCTCTGACTATTAACATTATAGGGGCTTAGTGTGTAACTTTTTCTGGCCTTTCCAAACCTATTCATCCTATTCTAACTTTTGAAACTCCAGGCCTTTTGGTAACAGCCAAGAAGGTGCTCTGTATTCAGATATGTGTTCAAAGTAAAAGGAGCAGAGAATTTGCATGAAATCTTGCTGTGGAGAATGGACCTAAGTCAGGAAAAGAACTCCAGATGTACTCAGCTTTATGAAATCACTATGTTCCTAAAAAGTTACATAGAAATTTATTTTCCTTAAGAACAAAATGGCTTTGGAATAACACTGCTGGCTGATTTTCAACTGGCAATGCTGCCCATACTCTAACTGTTCCATGGGAGAAACTTACAGAGGATAAGACAGGCAGATGGACTTTTCAGCTTAAAATTTCTCTGTAAAGAAATAAACATGCTGAACAGTACTTGATATTTAAGGAAATCTGCAACAAAGTTTTTCGTAAAGTGATTACTCCCTCAGTGATATCAGCCTTTCTTAGTGTAAGGACACATGTAAAAGGTTAAAATCAGAGGTTCATGTTTATGTGACAAAAATAAGAAGTAGTAAAGTCCTTGCCAGATTAGGCCCTTTTTCCAGCATGACTGCTAGAGCCCGAGAAGAAAAAACATTTTCAAGCTTCACATTCATCAATCATGCTACCAAAATTGCCAGATCTGTCATAGGTCTTTTAAGAATAAAACTCTTTTGGGGACTTCCCTGGTGGTCCAATGCTTAGGACTCTGTGCTTTCACTGCAGGGGGCACGGCACGGGTTCGACCCCTGGTTGGAGAACTAAGATCTCGCATGCCGTGCAGCGTGGCCAAAAAAAAAAAAAAAAAAAGAATAAAACTTTCCCCCTATATTTAGTAGTTTCCCTCAAAGACAGATTCCCTGAAGTAAAAGCTACAGGGCCAAAGATATCTTAAGGCTCTTGATACATATACTGCAAAATTGTTCTCCAAAGGGGCTGTATCAATTTCCACTGTCATTAGCAACATGAGATCGTCGGGGAGGCACTCCCCCGACTATCAACACTTTTCC
Source organism: Mesoplodon densirostris (assembly GCF_025265405.1). Lineage (NCBI taxonomy): Eukaryota > Metazoa > Chordata > Mammalia > Artiodactyla > Ziphiidae > Mesoplodon > Mesoplodon densirostris. The sequence goes on along the minus strand of NC_082681.1, from coordinate 34,982,267 downwards.
AAACACATGTCGTTCCCTCTTTCCCTTTAGCCTCTCAAGAACCAAGTGATCATTCTTCTCTTCAGAACTTAACATGGCTCCACCTGTGTTCATGTGCCCTTCCCTTTTGATTCATATTGAATGGTTGGGGTTTTTTTAATTGAAGAACAGCTGATTTACAATGTTGTGTTAATTTCTGCTGTATAGCAAAGTGATTCGGTTATACATATATACATTCTTTTTCATATTCTTTTCCATTATGGTTTTTCTCAGGATATTGAATATAGTTCCCTGTGCTATACAGTAGGACCTTCTTTATTCATTCTATATGTAATAGTTTGCATCTGCTACCCCCAAACTCCCACTCCATCCCTCCCCCATCCCTCCATCCCCCTTAGTAACCACAAGTCTGTTCTCTGTGAGTTTGAATGTTTTTTTAAAAGCCATTCCCAGCAGAGGGGTAGAGGGGTTAGATACTTTGGACTTGCCAATAATTCTTCCTTCATTAACTCACTTTGCCTCCCAGGGTTGACCATGCTCAAAAAGCCCAGTAGGTGTGTGGTCCTCTAAAGAAGGCAAAGAAGAAAGAAGCTGTTGGTTTAGTCAGTAGTCTCTGGGCTATTCCTGAAGTTGATCTTGTGGGGATGGCTGTTTGATTTAGAATCCTGCTGTGGCTTCTAATTTTAGGCTTATAACTTGGACCGTAGTTTAGTTAATTTTGATACACTTGGACTAAAGCAGACTGACAATTGGTTGTACCCTCATTCACATTCTCTATCCTGTTCTCATGCCCAAATCCAGACTCTTCTCTAACGTTCCATGTTACTTACCCTATGAAGTGGTGTGATATGGTAAGAAGGCAGACTGAGTTCTAAACTTGGTTCTGTACAAATTAACTGTATGGCTTTAGGTGAGTTATTACTTCACATCTCTTTATCTGAAAGTAGATACAATACTATTTGTCTTGCTTTTGTGAGGATAAAGTGACAGAGACGACGTGATTATGAAAATAACAATAAGCACAGTAACGATAATATTAAGGGCTATCGTTTGTTGTGCACTGACTATGGAATGCTTTACCTACATCACCGCATTTAAATTACATTTCATATAAGAAGTTCAAAGAAGTTAAGTGACTCTCCCAAGATTACAAAGCTAGTAAGTGGTAGAGACAGAATTTCAACTTCAGAGCCCATGTGAACAACTACATCAAAAATAACTAAAACATGAAGTAGAACGTGACACGATCGAGTGCAGAGAATAAATATGTGATAAGAGTACAAAATCTGTTAGGAATCTCCATATATTGGGCAGTGTGGTATTCCTTAAAATGGACCTTCACACCTTAAAAACTAGGAGTGATGGAAGGGAGTTGGGCCAAGACAGCAGAAGAAAGCCAGATGGTCTTATGGTGACAAAGAGGCCCGTGGTGGGCTCTGGTACTGAAGGCAGGGAGCCAGGCAATCTAGAAATAACTATCATGCTTACTTCTCAGGATGGTGGTGAGGAGAAAGTGAGAAAGGAGATCAAGAATATCCTAATAGCAGTGACTTCTGATGTAGGAATACTTACTATGAAACAGGCACTGTGCTGAATGCTTAGCATATGAGAATTTTGTTTAAACTGAAGATTTTGATTCATTAAGTCTGGGGAGGGGTCTGAGATTCTGCATTTCTATCATACTCCCAGGCGATGCTGATGCTGCTGGACTACACTTAGTATAGCAAGGACGTGCATTACCTCATTTAGTCCTCAAAACAAACACATTGTACAGAGGAGAAAATTGAGCAAGGGAAAGGTCAATTTGCCCCATTGTCATACAGTGGCAGAATGAAGATTCAAACCCTATCTCATCCTCATAACCATAACACTACTGATCCTCATTTATACTTGGAAGAAAACAATACTTTTACATTTATATGACAGTTTTCCATACTCCTCTGAAGGGTCAGTTGTACAGATGAGTTATCAGTGGACATACCAGGTGATCTTCCTACAGTAGTGGTCACCAGGAAAGTCTGGGAAGGATTTGGCTGGTCTTTGTGTTGGCCTGTCATGGACATAAATGGTCAGAAAATTTCATCTGTAATTGATTAACAATCCAGACTGAGAAGTCAGGGAAGTGGTGGAGGTAGATTTTCCTCTCAACTCAGGGACTGGCCTTTGGCAGAACCCTCACTTGGAACTGTGGCCTTGGGCAAAGTCCAGCTGGGCTGATTCTCCATCGGGGGGAGTAAAAGCCCATTGGGTTCACCAGACTTGAAAGGCCAGCAAATGAATGCTGCCTGTATGGAAACCTGGCGTGGCTTAGTTATCCACCTTAAAGTAACTTTAGATTTTCCTTCAACCTAAAGAAATTATGGCATCTCTTAGATTTAAGGAAAAAATGGCTAAAACAGAGATTTCAAAGTGGAGAAAATCATCTGCATTGGCCAAGTGTTTCCTAAGAGGAGAGAAAAAAGTGTGAGTGCTACAGTAGAACTTAGAGATCAACTATTTCTTTTTTTTAATTAAAATATTTTTAATTGAATTATAGTTAATTTACAATGTTGTCTTATTTTCTGGTGTACAGCAAAGTGATTCAGCTTCCTCTCTCTCTCTCTCTCTCTCTCTCTCTCTCTCTCTCTATATATATATATATATATATATATATATATATACACATTCACATACATACATTCTTTTTCAGATTCTTTTCCATTATAGTTTATTACAGGGTATTGAATATGGTTCCCTGTGTTATATAGTAGGTCCTTATTATTTATCTATTTTATATATAATAGTGTGTATATGCTAATTCCAAACTCCTAACTTATCCCTCCTACACCCCTTTCCCCACTGGTAACCATAAGTTTGTTTTCTATGTCAGAGAATCTGTTTCTATTTTGTAAGTAACTTCATTTGTATCATTTTTTTAGATTCCACATATAAGTAATATCATATGATATTTGTCTTCCTCTGTCTGACCTACTTCACTTAATATGAGAATCTCTAGGTCCATCCATATTGCTGCATGTGGCATTATTTCAAGATCAACTATTTCAAATCCTTTCTTTTGGACCAAAGAAAAAGGAGGCTAACAGACTGCCTAAGTTCCCACGCATAGAGCTAGTTAAGGTAGAGTCCATGCTATAAACTCAGGATTCCTGACACCAAATCCAGGGCTCTTTTTCCTAGAGCTCTATGCAAAACTGGGATAGCAACTTTTAAATCATCTGGCTGTATTACCTTTTGGATATTTTGACATATTTCCTCAGTTTTTGAATTGTGTGCACGTCTTACTTTATTCATTAGATATATTATTTTGATTTATGCTTTTGGCAACTTGATATTTTCCCATTTTTTATGTCTTTCCTAGTCCCAGAAAGGATATAACTTGTAACAATAATATAATAAACAAGAAAAATACAAATTACAAGCATTATGTGTTATAATAAAATCAAAACCTGAACTCAGATTTCTTCACTTTCTTACGACATAAAAAAATGTGGTCCAAGAAACATCAGCCTCAGCCTCACATGGGAGCTTTTCAGAAATGTGGAATCTCAGGCCCTGCCCCAGAACTCCTGTATTAGAATCTGTGCTTTGACAATTTCCCCCAAGTGTTTTGCATGCATATGAAAGTTTGAGATGTGCTGCTTTATAGCATGCCATAGTTCGTTGCTCAATGTGTCTCTAAATTTCCCCATGGCACATATGCGCCACTATTTCTATATTTCCAATTATGTAGGCTGTTCTGAGATATAACAGGAGTGTGTAGGTAAGGGATTATTTTGTGTAGAGCATACCTTAACCACTTTTGCAATCCTGATGTAAGAAGAATAAAACTGCTCCAACAACTATAGCTAAGTGCAAATGAGATTTATTGACCCATTTCTACTTCTGTTTCATTATTAAGCCAAAGAAGAGGCATTTTTCCCCAAATTGGCAAGATTGAAAGGCAATTTAGTTAAAAGGACTCTGTACTTGTAAATATCTAATTACAAAAGCAATTTTCCCTCTTGTTTATAAGAAACTGGAATAGTATGCCAGTTTATTCCTTTAGGTGATATCTGTCAAATGAGTGATCCCCGAAAATGTATGTAGCTTTCTTAATATCAATTCTCAGTTTTCCAATAGCCAATTATTTGGTAAGCGGGTTTGCTTCTCTCTTTGTTAGCTCTTTTATCAGAAGATAACTACGTGAAAGAAACCCAAGGATTTAGTCAAATATTTGTTAAGGGAGGTTGAAACCCTGTCCAAACAAAGATTATTTTTTCTTTCATGCATGTTCCATCCTTGCAAGAATAACAGAGTGTACTCTAACATCACAGAGTTAATTAACTCAGACCATCATGCAATGGAGGCCAATGTTATGGGTTCTATTCCTGTTAGACCAATTAAGTTTACCCCTTTTCCTGACAGCTATGTTCTATTTATCATGAAGAGACTGGATCTGGAAATGCAGATAAACAGGTGTAGATTCATCACGTTACTATATTAACAAGCTTTGTGTTGCATTGGCAGCATCATTTCAGTAGAGAGAGGATAGTATTTAGCAGGTATGTGAGAGAGAGATCTTCTATAAGACTGTCCCATTAGTAACTTTGCTACCATTCTTGGATTATATTTAATATTCTAAATACATTAATATCTTCTCTTTTTGATCTGGTGTAGAGACAAAAAGATAAAGCTTACTACCAGAGTTTGGAAGAGTCAAGTCACACAAGAACACTGAATAATAATTGCCACAAATGTGAACCACTGTACAACTTCTGGATGGTAGAGTAAAGACCTCTGTAAATGTGCCCCTCTATAAAAACAGCAAAAACACTGTCAAAGTCATCAAAATTAACTTTTTCAAAATCAACTCTGGAAATGAACCAAAGTCTTTCAACAATCTGAGGATCATTTATTTTAAGAAAAACTGCTGAATGTTGGTAAGGAAAGCAGGGTTTATGGTCTTGTAGTTTAATCTACTCCCCATCTCCCTCTCTGCAGCTCTGCAGTAGCCTTGAAAGTCAGAAGCCTCACAAATATTGGTCACTATGAAAATGAGCCCACTTGCAGTTACAGGAAGGAGGAGACTGTGTATAAAGTTCCTCAAAAAGTCCCATCCCTGGAGCATTCCCATTTCTAGAGCTTTGACACTATATGACCTGTCTCACAGCTCCCTGAAAAAGCCCCACTCCAAGTGTATTATCATTATTAGGACTGGACTCAGCACTCGCTTTGCAGAACAGCCCTATCCCCAGGTCATTTGTCAAAAACAATCAGTGGCAATTGTTTAACATCTCAGTTGCCTGAGGCAGCAATAACAGTTGGAGCCAAGAAGAGGCAGACCAAAAAACTTTTTTAAAATATTGTGGGGAAAAAAGACATTTATAGGGAAATTTGAAAAGCTGTGAAATATTCCCAGGTAATCTAAAAGGCCCCGTGCACATGCAGAGCTGTGTGTATGCTCAGGAAATACCTGAGAGGAAGCCAGTCTTTCATCATTGGCTGGTTTTGAGGCCTTGTACAAGCAGGATATGCAGACTTGTAAACTACCTGACTGAGTGTTGAAGACATGATCCAATATACACAGAACCGCTTGGCAAATTCTGGGAGACTTACTGGATCCAAGCTTTTAAGGAAGTCTTAGCTCAATCATTAGTTGACCAGTAAACTAACAAAACAAAACTTACACTGGCCACACACTCACATACAACAAAGAATACAGACTTTACAGGATTAGCCCAGGAAAGTCATTAAATAAAGAGCAGCAAAAACAACAAAAACAGAGTAGTAACAACAAAACGTGAGAGAGAGTGAGATCTTATTTCAAGAGTTGCCACGTTATCTGAAAGGTCTAGTTTTCAACAAAGAATTGTGAGATACACTAGAAACAGGAGAATAGGTTCCATACATAGGAAAGAAAAAAACAGTTAATAGAAACTATCCCTGAGGAGGTCCAGATGTTGACCTTGCTATACAAAAACTTTAAATCATCTACTAAGAATATATTCAAAGAACCAAAATAAATCATGTCTAAATAATTAAACCAAGTATGACAATGATGTTTCAACAAAGGGATACTATTAACAGAAATTATTTTAAAAAGAAACCAAATAGAAGTTCTAGAGTTGAAAAGTGCAATATTTGAAATAAAAAATGCACAAAAGGTACCACACTCTCACCAACACTTGTTATATTTTGCCATCTTGATAATAGTCATCTTAAAAGGTATAGGTAACATCTCACTGATGTTTTAATTTGCATTTCCCCAGTGATTAGTGACAATGAGCATCTTTTCTTATACCTGTTGGCCATGTGTATGTATTCTTCGGAAAGAAGTCTATTCAGCTTATTTGTACTTTGGTCCTGAATTGTATGTTTCTTATCTATTTTAGATATTAACCCTTTATCAGATCTATGAGTTACCCTGTACCAAATCCATATAAAAACATCACAAGAAAAATATAGCCCTATATCTCCTGTAAATATAGATGTAAAAACCCTCAACAAAATACCAGCAAACTAAATTCAGCAGCATATTAAGTAGATTATGCAGCATGAAAAAGTGAGATTTATCCCAGGAATCCAAGGGTAGTTCAATATACAAAAATAAAGTAATATGCTATATTAACAAAATGAAGGAAACAAATCACATGATCATCTCAAGTGATGCAGAAAAGGCATTTGAGAAATCCAATACTCTCATGATAGAAATCAAATTAGGAATAGAAGAGAACTTCCTCAGTATGATAAAGGATAATTTATGAAAAACCCATAGCTGACAACCATACTCAATGATGAAAACTAAAAATTTTTCTTCTAAGATCAAGACTGAGACAACAATGCCCCCTTTCACCACTTCTATTGAATATTGTACTGAAGTGCTAACTAGAGCAATTAGGCAATAAAAAAATTAAATGCATCCAAATTGGAAAGGAAGAATTAAAATTATCTCTCTTTGCAGATGACATGATCTCATACATAGCAATACTAAAACATCCACACACACCAAGAGAACACTTATGGCTAATAAATGAATACAGCATATTTGCAGAATACAAGTTCAACATACAAAAAAAATAGTTTTATTTCATAAAATATAGTTTTATTTCTATACACTAGCAATGAACATTCCAAACTTCTTCCAAATGAAGTTTATAAGAAACTTCATTTATATTAGCATCAAAAAGAATAAAATACTGGGGATAATAAATTGAACTAGGGAAGTGTAAGACTTGTTAACTGAAAACTACAAAACATTGCTGAAAAAAACTAAAGAAGGCCTAAACCAATAGAAAGTCATCTATTTTCATTTATTCAAAGATTTAATATTGTTAAGATGGCAACACTACCCAAGATGATCTACAGATTCAGTGCAATCTCTATCAAATTCTCAATGATAATTTTCACAGAAATGAACAAACTGATCATAAAATTCATATGGGATTGCAAGGAACCCAAAATAGACAAAGCAGTCTTGAAAAAGAGAAACAAATTTGGAGGACTCACACTTCCTGGTTTCAAAAGTTACTCCAAATCTACAGTAATCAGAAAAGTGTGATACTGACACAACAAAAGACATATGGATAAAATGGAGTGGAACTGAGAGTCCAGAAATAATCACATACATCTATGGACAATTGATTTTCAACAAGGGGGCTAAGACCATTCAATGGGGAAAATAGTTTTTTCAACAAATGGTGCAGGGATACCTTGATATCCACATGCAAAGCGAGAAGCAGACCCCTACCTTACACCATATACAAAAATTAACTCAAAATGGATCAAGGATCTAAATGTAAAAAGCTAAAACTATAAAATTCTTAGAAGAAAACATAGGGATGAATCTTCATATCCTTTGAATTGATAATCATTTCTTAGATATGATGACAAAAGCACAAGCAACAGAAAGAAAAAAAAAGAGAAATTGGACTTCATCAAAATAAAAAAAAATGTGCTTAAAAGGATACTATTACAAAAGTGAAAAGACAACATATGGAATGAAAGAAAATATTTGCAAATAATATTTCTGGTATAGGCCTATTATAGAGAGTATAATAATGACTTCTAACAACAAAAGGACATACAATCCAATTAAACAATGAACAAAGTACTTGAATAGACATTTCTTCAAAGAAGATATGCAAATGATGAAAAATCACATGAAAAGATTCTCAAGATCATTAGTATTAGGGAAATGCAAGTCAAAACCAGGAGGTGTCACTGTACATCCAGTAGGATGACTATAATAAACAAAATTGAATATAACAAGTGTTGGCAAGGATGTGGAGCAATTGGAACTCTTGTATATTGCTTGTGGGGATGTAAAATGGTGCAGCAACTTTGTAAAACAGACTGATGATTCCTCAAAAAGTTAAACATAAAATTACCATATGACCCAGCAATTCCATTCCTAGGTAAATATTCAAAATAATTGAAAACAGGTATTCAAACAAAAACTTACACATAAATGTTCATAGGAGCACTATTCACAGTAGCCTCAAAGTGGAAATAACCCCAAATTTCATCAAATGGTAAATGAACAAAATGGGTATATCCATACAATGGAATATCATTCAGCAATAAAAAAGAGCTGATACATGTTATAGTATGAATGGACCTCAGAACACTAGGCTAAGTGAAAGGAACCAGATACAAAAGGTCTCATATTATTTGATTCTATTTATATGAAGTGTCCAGGATAGATAGATCCATAGGAGACAGAAAATGAACTGAAGGTTTCTGGAGATAGTGGAAGGGAGTAACTGGGTGTGACTGTTTAATGGGTGTGGGGTTTTCTATAGGAGTGATGAATAGATGGAGGTCATGGTTGTACAGCATTTGGAATGTAGTATGTGCCACTGAATTGTACATTTTAGAATGATTAATTTTATGTGATGTAAATTTTATCACAATTAAAAAAATACTCTAATGAAACAGCAGGCATCCTTGTGGTATGCACCATAGATGAAAGGCAAACTCATTCCACTTCCTGCTCGCTACTTGGCTTAGGCTTATTGTCCCAGTCATCCTTCAGGTGATTGACGTTTTCTTTTGCTTTCTCTCAGCAGTGCATCCTTTCTGGGTTTACCAGGGACATAGGTGTGAAGGGTTTGAAACCAGCGAGGCATGGTGGTGCAAGCAGCCATATCTTCTCACTCTTCAGCAGCTTTGTTATGGCGGGTCAGTTGGTGAAGGTGTCAGGAGAGGCAGAGTTGGCTTTAGAAGAAAGCCTTGGGAACAATGCTTGAATGCAAAGGCACCAAGGATGTGGCTGATCCTTTCTTTAGCAATGTTCATTTAAAATTTTCTGTATGCCATTTTATAAATTATGTTACTGTAAATTAAACCCATTGTAAGCTATTAGAAGACCCCTGCTCTGAGCCCTCTGGCAAGACAAAACTGACCCTCTTAGTTACCTTGTAAGTTGTATTTATGGACAACAAACTGGACTGATCATTTGGTGGCATGGTTGTAATGGGGAAAAGGTGCATTTCAGAAATTGCTGTAAAATTTAAACTAGTCAAAGAGCTGAGACTGGAAATTTTAGACTTAAGCTCTACCCTCGGGCTTTTAAATTCCTTTGTATTTTTAACAGTTGAGAAAACATTATTGTGCCCATCTGAGACCAATATTCTGTTATTTTATAAATTTAGCTTAGCAAGTACCTGAGTTCATCCAGCAAATCAAACCTGGAATTAGAAATTTATCCTCAAGAGAAAACATGAGATAGTGGAAGGGACAACTAATCCTGCCTTGGAGGCTGACCACAAGATGATTTACTTCACTTCTCTGGACTTATTTTCCCCAGGTATAAGATACAGGGGTTAGACTTGTGAGTCCAAAGGACTCTTGCAGATCTTTTATTATGTTTTATTCCATTGTGTAGCATTTTGAAAGATGTTCCCCTAATTGGAATCACCTTCCTCATGCTTCTGAAGTATCCACTGGAAACAACCTCTGTCCAAAAACATTTTTTCCCCTTGAGCTTATCCTAATTAAAGTTAGGGTAACAAGACACTAAATACAAACTGTTATGTAAAATTAAATCCAGGAAATGGCAGCATCTGGATGCTCATTGGTGTAACTGCCAAGTTCAACCACTGTTCTTCAAAGGGCTTTAAAGGAAATTATGGCTTAATTGAGGAATTAGTGAATTTTTAACAAAGATATTACAAATATTTATTTTTTTCTGATTATTCTGGGAGAATTTGTGAAATTCAAACATAGTTTTGAAAATATTTTCAAAATAACAGTATTTATCTTAAATACTATTTAATCTGCTTAAAACTTCATAAGAGAAATCATTTTCTTGGGTACAAATATTCAAAAGATAAATTTAGAAGTGTGACAGTCAAGTCAGAATATGTATAATATTAAAGTTTAGCATTCTAAACATCACATTTTAAAACCCAATCTGCCCCTAAATTTGTAATATGTGATTTGTCACAGGGTTATCCTCATTTATACTTCAACTGCAATTTTTAAATGCAAAACAATTTTTTTAATTTTAATTTAATTTAGCTTTAATTTCAATTTTAAAACATTTTCTTTTTTTTTTTTTTTGCAGTACGCGGGCCTCTCACTGCTGTGGCCTCTCTCGCCACAGAGCACAGGCTCCGGACGCGCAGGCTCAGAGGCCATGGCTCACGGGCCCAGCTGCTCTGTGGCATGTGGGATCTTCCCGGACCGGGGCACGAACCCATGTCCCCTGCAATGGCAGGTGGACTCTCAACCACTGCGCCAACAGGGAAGCCCTAAAAACATTTTTTAATTTAAGTGCTAAGCAAATTCTGTGTGTGTGTGTGTGTGTCTGTGTGTGTGTATTGGAGATAATCTAGTAAGTGTAAATAGACAAATTCTGATTTTTAATCATACATAAAAATTGTATACATAACTCTTTTTTCCAGGTCTCTGATCACAATTTATAATAATTATAATTATAATGATGCCATAAAATATATTTTGACACAAGTTTTTTTCTGACAAATACAGCAATATCTTTAAACAACATGTGCAATTCTGCTACTCAGCCAAACTTGGCATTTGAGTTGGTTTCACTCACGCTAGCACCAAAACATTGCTTGACATAGTTGGTCTTAACTGCCTTTGAAGGAATTATTACAATGCTTTAAATCAGTAGCATCTGTAGCCACTAAAAGCTGTGTATGGTCTACTTTGTCATTGATCTGAGATGGAAAATTTCTTCAAGTAGTTCTCACATCACAGACTTTCCACTGTGGTAAAGATCAGAATCTTTTTCACACATTGGAATTTGGAACTCTTAGGAGGAACCAGCTAGACAAAGAATTTGTATCTTTTTCCCAACATAAATCCTTCTTGCAGAACTGTTTGGTTTTTGCATGTGTGGGGGAAAAGTCCCAAACTTCTGGGACCAATTTCTTCCAGTAGAAGAGTAAGTGATGAGGAAATTAACAGGATTGAACTTCTACCCTTGCTCAGCACACAGAAAATTCACAAACTGCCCAGTGGTACCTCAGGTCAGGAGGTGAGATTGGCTGTTGGTGGCTTAATCCAGTATCATTCAGCCTTTGATTTATTTAACAAATACTTGAGCAATATGTTTGGTTTTGAGAGGATTGCAAAGACTTTCTCTCAGCCCTTAAGGAGTTTAAACCTAATTAAGGAGGAAGGATATGTACTGCTTGGTATGATTATTTGTCTTTTCACATAGATAGACTGGCGCCAAACGAAAAAATGAGGACAATTTACCTTGGCAGAAGGAAAAGGGAAAATTTGTGACGTACTTCATGACTATGAGATACAAATGTGTCTAGACTGCTCTTTTAGGAAATGGGGAATCATCAGAAGTCTTTGAGCAGGTTTGTGTTTTTGCCAGTCTTGTCTGGTGGCAGTGCATAAGAATTGTGGGAAAGAGTGATATAAGAATAAAGGGAGCAGTTAGGAGGTCTTGTAATAATCCAGCCATAAAATGATGGACATTAAAACTGTGGTCTTTAGAAGTAAAGCTGAAGAGAAAGACATATGAAAGAAATATTTAAAAAGTGGAATAAGGAAGTTGTGTGTGTGGAGGTGGGAGTGGCTCTTGAAATATAGGAGCCAATGGCTCAAAGAAGAAGAATAAGATGTCTTTGAAATTTTCAGCTTGAATTTCGGGGAGAAGAGTTTCTTCTTCCAGCTAAAAATTGCTAAGCCCTCCTTTTTAATTAAAGTATAGTTGATTTACAATGTTGTGTTAGTTTCCGGTATACAGCAAAGTGATTCAGTTTTATATATATATATATATATATATATATACACACACACACACACACACATACATATATATTCTTTTTCATGTTCTTTTCCATCATGGTTTATCATAGAACATTGAATATAGTTCCCTGTGCTACACAGTCAGATCTTGTTGTTTATCCATTCTCTATATAATAGTTTGCACCTGCTAACCCCAAACTCCCACTCCATCCCTCCCCCACTTCCATCCCCATTGGCAACTACAAATCTGTTCTCTGTGTCTGTGAGTCTGTTTTTGTTTTGTAGATATGTTCATTTGTATCATTTTTTTAGACTCCATATATAAGTGATATCATATGGTATTTATCCTTCTCTTTCTGACTTACTTCACTTAGTATGATAATCTCTAGGCCCATCCATGTAGCTGAAGATGGAATTATTTCATTCTTTTTGATGGCTGAGTAATATTCCTGTGTGTGTGTGTGTGTGTGTGTGTGTGTGTGTGTGTACGTGTACTAGATCTTCTTTATCCATTTGTCTGTCAGTGGACATTTAAGTTGTTTCCATGTCTTGACTATTGTGAATAGTGTTGCTGTGAACATAGGGGTGCATGCTAAGCCCCTTTAAAAGCACTAGGATTTCATGCTTTAGGGGCCAATTAGTTTTAAAAAGCAGACCTCTTCTAGCCCCTACAGTCCCTAGGGTTGCTTTCACTTTTTCTCAGAGTTGCTTTAGGTCTTATTCCACAGTGGAACTGTACTGGAAGACTTATTTCTGAACTGTAGCCCCTTTAGAATCCTTGGGGGTACCCTAAGTGAGTTAATTTCCGAGAAAGGTCTTGGGTTCTTTCGGTAAAATAGAGGAGATAAGAGGTGAATTTAAAGACCAAACTGGGGTCCTAAATTCACTTGAATGAAACAGCATTTAGGTTGTCCTAGGGCGGTGATGCTTATACTGCAAGTGAGCCTGCAGTCACTGAGGATCCATGGGCCTCACCCCAGAGCATCAGGAGCTTACTGATCCAGACTATCAGTAATATAGATATCAGTATGTGGATACCCAGATTTGGATATCTTTTGACAAGCACCCCAGGACATTCTAATGCAAGCAGTTCAAGGACTTCACTGAGAAACACCATCTTATACTGATTACAGATTTCTTAGCTTAATCTTGTCCCTACGGTTGAGAATTTTAAATTTTTTGCAGGCACAGTGTTTGAGTTTGTAGTCCACTAGTGTGTGTGTGTGTGTGTGTGTGTGTGTACATACTCACATGTGTACCACGATGTGTAATAAGCAAACACCAGGAGGTTTGCTATTCCTTTGAGATGCACCCCTGCTCCAGCCTGCTCTTAGAATCACTAGCATGTTACTACTAAGTGGGGGACATGAAATGAAAATAGAGACTTGAAATGAAAAGCTTAATGTGAGAGAAGGAATCTTTCTTTGGCTTCCCATCTGTGTTTTCTTTGTCTTAAAAATCACTTTCCTCCTCCTTTATATTTTGACCAAAGCCTCAAGCAGTCCTACCCGTAAGATCCATGAGCACTGAGCTTTGTTATACACAGTGGAATTTAATAAATACGAACCTCAGAAAGAAAACTTTTACCTTCAGACTTCACAGGTGATAGAATTAGCAACTTTCTATTATCAAAAGGGAGGTGGGGGAATCATTTGGTAACCTTGAAAGATACCTCAGTGACATCCTTTAAAAATAAATGCCATATGGTCCTGATTTCCAATCTGGAGGAAATGGCTGATTTCTCCACCACTGTGAAAAGGTGTATGACATGCCTTTTCAGTGCTGACAGCACCCTGGCTGGAACTCCCTTTTTATGGTAACACCTGCCAGGGAAGCCTGCAGCAGGCAAACATCTGGGAGTTCTCTGATGTAAGGCAGACTGTGATTGTTTCCAGACCAGCTTGGCTTGTTCTCTCACTGAGTGAGTACTGTTCCAAGATGATTAACATATGTCTAGAATGGATACCTAAATCTCTGTATTTCAGAAGCTTGAACGGTGTCAGTGGAATGCCAACTAATTTTGGACCAGCTCAAAAGTGTAGCTAGGTGCTCACAATTTTAATATAGAGAGCACTTCTTTTTATACATGGGCTGATTAGGTATACATCTTTGTCCTGGTCTGTATGCTTAAGGCTAGCCCTATCTGCCATCAAGGAAGGGGATGAGCCAGGCCCCCATGTGGCTGTTTTGGTTGACATGATGCCAAAACTGCTTTCAGGCTGTTAGTGATGGTATCGATAGTTTTGAGGCATGAATGAATACTATCTTAGTTGCTCAAGAGACCCCTGATGCCTTTCAGAGGGCACTGTAGGGAAGTGACCATTAAACTATCTTGCCTCTGCTCAGAATTTCCTCATTGGTGTCATTGCACACAGAAATCTTTCAAGCGATTGCTTGCTAAGATAGCACATGCAGCTGGGGAAAATGAGACACATCTGCTGTTTTTTAGTTATGATTTTATAGATGATATTAGTGAGGGAAAATAATTTTTGACAAATGAATATTACCTTGTAATTCTGCAACAAAAATAAGCCATGAGCTCGCTAGAAGCAGCATAATCAGGTGCTTGTACAACAAGATAGTCACCTGCATTTTATTTATTTTTTTTCTTGTAATATTCTCATCTTTATTTAGTTGTTCAAAAATGAAACTATTATTTTTCCAATCATAAATGTAGTATATGCTAGTCATAAAAAGCAAATAATATAGATATACACACTATATATAAAATATATAATAAACATACAAAGTAGAAAGCAATATTACCCTTCTGTAGTCACCTGTATTTTAATAACCCCCTATGGCGCATGTGGCCATCATGCAGCTTCTTCCCCGGCATTCTCACTTAAGCCTCAAAATGATCTTGTGCTATACTCCATCATAAGTAATGGGATTAAGTGACGGAGATGTCTTTCTCCAAAAAGGTAAATGTAGAGTTTTATTTCCCAAGGAAAAGAATTACTAAAGCCAGGCAGTTCTTTTGTATTTTTCCTATGTTATCAATTCACCCGCAACTCTACCCACTTCTGCTCATTACTTAACTGCAACCCTGTTATGTGTCATTTTTCAAAATATGAGTCATTTCTCAGAGGCAGTAGGAGCCTAGATGGATACCATGAGGCAAAAATCAGGTAACAGGTAAATTTATCTCAATGTATTGAGGGCAGAAGTAGCCAAGAATTTCTGATGAATATGAAGCAAATCAGTTAGATAAAATTTTAGAGAAAGATAAAATGTAATAGTGCCACAGAATTAACTATAGAGGACTAAGAAAAGTGATTTATCAAATTAGAATATTATTGCTTTGGTCACAACATTTCCTTTATTTTGTATGCTAACAGTTGATAGACATCTAAATAATTTAATACACACAGATTACACATGTAATGAATGTGCATCTTTAGTGTGGTATGGCATATTGAAAGATTATATGGTTGGTATAATCATCTACGTACAGTTGCAAAGATGATTTTGAGACCAAGAGACTTCTGTGCATTACTTACAGATCCTTAAATTTAAGTACAATGGGAAACCATCTTGACGTATTCCAACAAACAACATCCAAAAAGAAGCCTGTTAGAAATTGGGAGACCTTTCCAAGTAGCAAATCAATAAGCTTAAGTGTTCGTTGGAAATTACAATTTTAAATAAAAATAGGCCTTAAGGACAGAAAAAGTCTTGTAGCAAAAATTACAATAGGAATATGTAATCATGGTATAAATTTGCATTTATAATATTTCTTTTGCTGTTTTTGTTTATTTGTTTCAAAAAGGGAGGGACATGGAAAGACAATCTCCTCCTGAGGCTATGAGGCTTTGAGAGGAGTGTTGTTAACAACAGATCTTTATCTTGGGGTTAGAGCAGCACTTGAACCTGAAGAGCTGGGGTAGGAGGCTTGGGCACCCGTATATGTTTGTTTAGGTCCACAGTCCCTTACTATCTGAAGCAATATGAGCAAAGGGTTCAGGGCTGGAACCCTGAGCAATGGAACTCAGTGAGTGCTATGGACTAAATGTTTGTGTCCTTCCAGAATTCGTGCATTGAATCCCTAACTCCCACTGTGATGGTATTTGGAAATGAACCTTTGGGAGGTAATTAGGTTTAGATGAGGTCAAAAGGGTGGGGTTCTTATGATAGGATTAGTGGGGCATAGCACAGGGAGATCAGCTCTGTGCATTGTGACCGACTGGAGGGGAGGGATAGGGAGGGTGAGAGGGAGGGAGACGCAAGAGGGAAGGGATATGGGAACAGATGTATATGTATAACTGATTCACTTTGTTATAAAGCAGAAACTAATACATCATTGTGAAGCAATTATACTCCAATAAAGTTGTAAAAAAATAAAATAAAATAATAAGAGATCAGAATGCTCCCCTGCCACCTCTCTTTCACATGCATGCATGCATGCTCCCTCTTTCTCTCTCTTACCCCCCACCTCCCCACTCAGTCTCCCTCTCCTCTCCTTCTCCCTCTCTCTCTCTCTCTCTCTCTCTCTCTCTCTCTCTCTCTCTCTCTCTCTCTCTCTCTATCCCTCTGTGACCCCTGCCCTCCAACCCTCATCATGTGAGGTTACAAAAAGAAGTCTGGGGCCTCCCTGGTGGCGCAAGTGGTTGAGAGTCCGCCTGCCGATGCAGGGGATACGGGTTCGTGCCCCGGTCTGGGAGGATCCCATATGCCGCGGAGCGGCTGGGCCCGTGAGCCATGGCCGCTGAGCCTGCGCGTCCGGAGCCTGTGCTCCGCAACGGGGGAGGCCACAACAGTGAGAGGCCCGCATACCGCAAAAAAAAAAAAAAAAAGAAGTCTGCTCTCTGCAAATCAGGAAGAGAGCTCTCATCTGGAACAGAATCAGCCAGCACTTTGACCTCGGACTTCCCAGCCTCCAGAACCATGAGAAAACAATTTTTTTTGTTGTTTTTTATAAGCATCTTTATTGGAGTATAATTGCTTTACAATGTTGTGTTAGTCTCTGATGTATAACAAAGTGAATCAGCTATATGTATACATATATCCCCATATCTCCTCCCTCTTGCATCTCCCTCCTACCCTCCCTATCCCACATGGCTAGGTGGTCACAAAGCACCGAGGTGATCTCCCCGTGTGAAGCAGCTGCTTCCCACTAGCTATCTATTTTACATTTGGTAGTGTATATATGTCCATGCCACTCTCTCACTTCGTCCCAGCTTACCCTTCCCCCTCCCCATGTCCTCAAGTCCATTCTGCACATCTGTGTCCTTATTCCTGTCCTGCCCCTAGCTTCATCAGAACCTTTTTTTTTTAGATTCCATATATATGTGTTATCATACAGTATTTGTTTTTCTCTTTCTGACTTACTTCACTCTGTATGACAGACTCTAGGTCCATCCAACCCACTACAAATAACTCGATTTCGTTTCTTATTATGGCTTAGTAATATTCCATTTTATATATGTACCACATCTTCTTTATCCATTCATCTGTTGATGGACACCTAGGTTGCTTCCATGTCCTGGCTATGGTAAATAATGCTGCAATGAACATTGTCGTACATGACTCTTTTTGAATTATGGTCTTCTGAGGGTATATGCCCAGTACTGGTATTTCTGAGTCGTATGGTAGTTATATTTTTAGATTTTAAGGAACCTCCATACTGTTCTCCATAGTGGCTGTATCAATTTACATTCCCACCAGCAATGCAAGAGGGTTCCCTTTTCTCCACACCCTCTCCAGCATTTGTTGTTTGTAGATACTTTTTTGAATTTTTGAATTTTTTCTTTTATACATCGGGTTCTTATTAGTTATCCATTTTATACATATTAGTGTATATATGTCAATCCCAATCTCCCAATTCATCACACCACCACTCCACCCCCGCCTCCCACAACTTCCCCCCTTGGTGTCCATATGTTTGTTCTCTTCATCTGTGTCTCCATTTCTGCCTGTTTGTAGATTTCTGATGATGGTCCTTCTGACCAGTGTGAGGTGATACCTCATTGTAGTTTTGATTTGCATTTCTCTAATGATTAATGATGTTGAGCATCCTTTCATGTATTTATTGGCAATCTGTATAATCTTTGGAGAAATGTCTATTTAGATCTTCTGCCCATTTTTTGGGTTGGGTTGGTTGATTTTTTGATATTGAGCTGCATGAACTGCTTCTATGTTTTGGAGATTAATCCTTTGTCCGTTGCTTCGTTTGCAATAGTTTCTCCCATTCTGAGGGTTGTCTTTTCCTCTTGTTTATGGTTTCCTTTACTGTGCAAAAGCTTTTAAGTTTCATTAGGTCCCATTTGTTTATTTTTCTTTTTATTTCCATTTCTCTAGGAGGTGGGTCAAAAAGGATCTTAAGGTGATTTATGTCAAAGAGTGTTCTTCCTAAGTTTTCCTCTAAGAGTTTTACAGTGTCTGGCCTTACATTTAGGTCTTTAACCCATTTTGAGTTTATTTTTGTGTATGGTGTTGAGAAGTGATCTAATTTCATTCTTTTACACGTAGCTGTCCAGTTTTCTGAGCACCACTTATTGAAGAGGCTGTCTTTTCTCCATGCATATTCTTGCCCCCTTTATCAAAGATAAGGTGACCATATGTGCGTGGGTTTATCTCTGGGCTTTCTATCCTGTTCCATTGATCTATCTTTCTGTTTTTGTGCCTGTACCATACTGTCTTGATTACTGTAGCTTGGTAGTATAGTCTGAAATCAGGGAGCCTGATTCCTCTAGCTCCGTTTTTCTTTCTCAAGATTGCTTTGGCTATTCGGGGTCTTTTGTGTTTCTATACAAATGGTAAAATTTTTTGTTCTAGTTCTGTGAAAAATGCCATTGGTAGTTTGATAGGGATTGCATTGAATCTGTAGATTGCTTTGGGTAGTATAGTCATTTTCACAGTGTTGATTCTTCCAATCCAAGAACATGGTATATCTCTCTATCTGTTTGTATTGTCTTTAATGTCTTTCATCAGTGTCTTATAGTTTTCTGCATAGAGGTCTTTTGTCTCCTTAAGCAGGTTTATTCTTAGGTATTTTGTTCTTTTTTTGCAATGGTAAATTGGAGTGTTTCCTTGATTTCTCTGTCAGATTTTTCATCATTAGTTCATAGGAATGCAAGAGATTTCTGTGTGTTAATTTTGTATCCTGCTACTTTACCAAATTCATTGATTAGCTCTAGTAGTTTTCTGGTAGCATCTTTAGGATTCTCTAGGTATAGTATCATGTCAGCAGCAAACAGTGACAGTTTTACTTCTTCTTTTCTGATTTGGATTCCTTTTATTTCTTTTTCTTCTCTAATTGCTGTGACTAAAACTTCCAAAACTATGTTGATTAATTATGGTGAGAGTGGACAACCTTGTCTTCTTCCTGATCTTAGTAGAAATGCTTTAGATTTTTCACCATTGAGAATGATGTTGGCTGTGGGTTTGTCATATATGGCCTTTGTTATGTTGAGATAAGTTCCCTCTATGCCTAGTTTCTGGAGAGTTTTTATCATAAATGGGTGTTGAATTTTGTCAAAAGCTTTTTCTGCATCTATTGAGATTATCATATGGTTTTTATCTTTCAGTGTGTTAATATGGTGTATCACATTGATTGATTTGCATATGTTGAAGAATCCTTGCATTTCTGGGATAAACCCCGTTTGATTATGGTTTATGATCCTTTAATGTGCTGTTGGATTCTGTTTGCTAGTATTTTGTTGAGGATTTTTGCATCTATGTTCATCAATGATATTGGCCTGTAGTTTTCTTTTTTTTGTGACATCTTTGTCTGGTTTTGGTATCAGGATGATGGTGGCCTTGTAGAATGAGTTTGAGAGTGTGCCTCCCTCTGCTATATTTTGGAAGAGCTTGAGAAGGATAGGTGTTAACTCTTCTCTAAATGTGTGATAGAATTGCCTGTGAAGCCATCTGGTCCTGGGCTTTTGTTTGTTGGAAGATTTTTAATCACAGTCTCAATTTCAATGCTTGTGATTGGTCTGTTTTTATTTTCTCTTTCTTCCTGGTTCAGTCTTGGAAGGTCGTGCTTTTCTAAGAATTTGTCCATTTCTTCCAGGTTGTCCATTTTATTGGCATAAAATTGCTTGTAGTAATCCCTCATGATTCTTTGTATTTCTGCAGGGTCAGTTGTTACTTCTCCTTTTTCATTTCTAATTCTGTTGATTTGATTCTTCTCCCTTTTTTCTTGATGAGTCTGGATAGTGGTTTATCAATTTTGTTTATCTTCTCAAAGAACCAGCTTTTAGTTTTATTCATCTTTGCTGTTGTTTCCTTCATTTCTTTTTCATTCATTTCTGATCTGATCTTTATGATTTCTTTCCTTCTGCTAACTTTGGGGGTTTTTTGTTCTTCTTTCTCTAATTGGTTTACATGCAGGGTTAGGTTGTTTATTTGAGATTTTTCTTGTTTCTTGAGGTAGAATTGTATTTCTATAAACTTCCCTCTTAGAACTGCTTTTGCTGCATCCTATAGGTTTTGGGTCATCATGTTTTCATTTTCATTTGTTTCTAGGTATTTTTTTATTTCCTCTTTGATTTCTTCAGTGCTGTCATGGTTGTTTAATAGCGTGTTGTTTAACTTCCATGTGTTTGTATTTTTTACAGTTTTTTTCCTGTAATGGATATCTAGTCTCATAACATTGTGATCAGAAAAGATACTTGATATGATTTCAATTTACTTAAATTTACCAAGGCTTGATTTGTGACCCAAGATATGATCTATCCTGGCAAATGTTCCATGAGCACTTGAGAAGAAAGTGTACTCTGTTGTTTTGGGATGGAATGTCCCATAAATATCGATTAAGCTCATTACATTTAATGTTTCATTTAAAGCTTGTGTTTCCTTATTTATGTTCATTTTGGATGATCTGTCCATTGGTTAAAGTGAGATGTTAAAGTCCCTTACTATGATTGTGTTACTGTCGATTTCCCCTTTTATGGCTGTTAGTATTTGCCTTATCTATTGATGTGCTCCTATGTTGGGTGCATAAATATTTACAATTGTTATATCTTCTTCATGGATTGATCCCTTGATCATTATATAGTGTCCTTCTTTGTCTCTTGTAATAATCGTTATTTTAAAGTCTATTTTGTCTGATATGAGAATTGCTACTGCAGCTTTCTTTTGATTTCCATTTGCATGGAATATCTTTTTCCAGCCCCTCACTTTCAGTTTGTGTGTGTCCCTAGGTCTGAAATGGGTCTCTTGTAGACAGCTTATATACGGGTCTTCTTCTTGTAGCCATTCAGCCAGTCTATGTCTTTTGGTTGGAGCATTTAATCCATTTACATTTAAGGAAATTATCAATATGTATATTCTTATTATCATTTTCTTAATTGTTTTGGGTTTGTTATTGTAGGTCTTTTCCTCCTCTTATGTTTCCTGCTGAAAGCAGTTTCTTTAGCATTTGTTGTAAAGCTGGTTTGGTGGTGCTGATTTCTCTTAGCATTTGCTTGTCTGTAACGGTTTTAATTTCTCTGTGAAATCTGAATGAGAACCTTGCTTGTTAGAGTAATTTTATTTGTACATTTTTCCCTTTCATCACTTTAAATATGTGCTGCTGCTCCCTTCTGGCTTGCAGAGTTTCTGCTGAAAGCTCAGCTGTTAACCTTATGGGGATTCCCTTGTATGTTATTTGTTGCTTTTCCCTTGCTCCTTTTGAGATTTTTTTCTTTGTATTTAATTTTTGATAGTTTGATTAATATGTGTCTTGGTGTGTTTCTCCTTGGATTTTTCCTCTATCAGACTTTCTGTGCTTCCTGGACTTGATTGACTATTTCCTTTCCCATGTTAGGGAAGTTTTCTACTATAATCTCTTCAGATATTTTCTCAGACCCTTTTTCTTGGTCTTCTTCTTCTAGAACCCCTATAATTCGAATGTTGGTGCCTTTTTTTTTTGTGGTACACAGGCGTCTCACTCTTGTGGCCTCTCCCGTTGCGGAGCACAGGCTCTGGACATGCAGGCTCAGCAGCCATGGCTCACGGGCCCAGCCACTCCGCGGCATGTGGGATCTTCCCGGACTGGGGCACGAACCCCTGTGCCCTGCATCAGCAGGCAGACTCTCAACCACTGAGCCACCAGGGAAGCCCTGTTCGTGCCTTTAATGTTGTCCCAGAGGTCTCTGAGATTGTCCTGAATTCTTTCATTCTTTTTTCTTTATTCTGCTCTGCGGTAGTTATTTCCACTATTTTATCTTCCAGGTCACTTATCCGTTATTCTGCCTCCGTTATTCTTCTATTGATTCCTTCTACAGTATTTTTAATTTCATGAATGTGTTTTTCATCATTGTTTGTTTGCTCTTCAGTTCTTCTAGGTCCTAGTTAAACGTTTCTTGTATTTTCTCCATTCTATTTCCAAGATTTTGGATCATCTTTACTATCATTTCTCTGGATTCTTTTTCAGGTAGACTGCCTATTTCCTCTTCATTTGTTTGGTCTGGGGGATGTTTTAGCTCACTCCTTCATCTTCTGCATACTTCTCTGTCTTTTCATTTTGTTTAACTTACTGTGTTTGGGGTCTCCTTTTGGCAGGCTGCAGGTGTTTAGTTCCTGTTGTTCTTGGTGTCTGCCCCCAGTGGGTAAGGTTGGTTCAGTGGCTTGTGTAGGCTTCCTGCTGGAGGGGACTGGTGCCTGTGTTCTGGTGGGTGGGCGTGGGTCTTGTCTTTCTGGTGGGCAGGGTTGTGTCTGGTGGTGTGTTTTGGGGTTTCTGTGACCTTATTATGATTTTAGGCAGCCTCTCTGCTAATGGGTGGGGTTGTCTTCCTGTCTTGCTAGTTGTTTGGCATGGGATGTACAACACTGGAGTTTGCTGACTGTTGGGTGGTGCTGCGTCTTAGAGCTGAGGTGGATATCTCTGGGAGAGCTCTCACCAGCTGATATTATTTGGGGCTGGGAGGTCTCTGGTCGTCCAGTGTCCTGAACTCAGCTCTCCCACCTCAGAGGGTCAGGCCTGACACTCAGCCAGAGCACCAAGACCATTTGAGCCACATGGCTCAAAAGAAAAGGTAGAAAAAAACAATGAAAAATAATTAATTGATTAATTAATTCATTAAAAATTTAAAAATAATAAAAAATAAGAGAGCAACCAAACCAGTAAACAAATCCACTAATGATAACAAGCACTTAAAACTAAACTAATATAAACATAAAAATCAGAAACAAATCAGTCACAGGCAGCAAACCTCTGGTCTACATTTGCTTCCAAAATCCACCACCTCAATTTTGGGACAATTCGTTGTCTATTCAGGTATTCCACAGATGCAGGGCAGATTGTGGAGATTTAATCTGTTGCTCCTGAGACTGCTGGGAGAAACTTCCCTTTCACTTCTTTGTTCGCACAGCTCCTGGGGTTCAGCTTTGGATTTGGCCCTGCTTCTGCATGTAGGTCACCCTCTGGCATCTCTTCTTTGCCCAGACAGGAGGGGGTTAAAGGAGCAGCTGATTCAGGGGCTATGGCTCACTGAGGCCGGGGAGAGTGAGGGGTATGCAATGCAGGGTGAGCCTGTGGCGGCAGAGGTTAACATGATGTTGCAACAGCCTGAGGCTCACAATGTGTTCTCCCAGGGAAGTTGTCCCTGGATCATGGGACCCTTGCAGTGGTGGGCTCTACAGGCTCCCAGGAAGATGTGGATAGTGACATATGCTTGCACACAGGCTTCTTGGTGACTGCAGCAGCAGCCTCCACGTTTCATGCATGTTTCTGTTGTCTGCGCTGATAGCCGCAGCTCACACCCGTTTCTTGAGCTCATTTTGGTGGCGCTCTGAATCCCCTCTCCTCGCACACCCCGAAACAATGGTCTCTTGCCTCTTAGGCAGGTCCAGACTTTTTCCCGGACTCCCTCCTGGCTAGCTGTGGTGCACTAGCCCCCTTCAGGCTGTGTTCATGCAGCCAACCCCAGTCCTCTCCCTGGGATCTGACCTCCAAAGCCCGAGCCTCAGCTCCCAGCCCCCACCCACCCCAGTGGGTGAGCAGACAAGACTCTCGGGCTGGTGAGTGCTGGTCGGCACCGATCCTCTCTGCGGGAATCTCTCTGCTTTGCCCTCTGCACCCCTGTTGCTGTGCTCTCCTCCATGGCTCCGAAGCTTCCCCCCTCTGCCACCCGCAGTCTCTGCCCGTGAAGGGGCTTCTAGTGTGTGGAAACTCTTCCTCCTTCACAGCTCCCTCCCAGAGCTGCAGGTCCCATCCCTATTCTTTTGACTCTGGTTTTTCTTTTTCTTTCACCCTACCCAGGTACATGGGGATTTTCTTGCCTTTGGGAAGTCTGAGGTCTTCTGCCAGTGTTCAGTAGGTGTTCTGTAGGATTTCTTCCACATGTAGATGTATTTTTAATGTATTTGTGGGGAGGAAGGTGATCTCCACGTCTTACTCCTCTGCCATCTTTAAGGTCCCCCCAAAATTTGTTTTAAAGCCACACAGTCTATGCTATTTTGTTATAGTAGCCAAAGCTAAGACAGTGAGGTTAGATGAAACAAAGCTAAAAATTTAAGTGGGGTAAGGAAGCTGATTTTGCCTCAGGGTCCATTTCTATCAGTCTCTAAATTTTATAATTCTTAAAGTAGATGGCATGATTATAATAGTGCTTGATTTACAAAAACTTACTTATGGGGGAAAGTATTACATATGTACAGTTTTTACTCTGTTTGCCATGTCTATAGGGAATCCCACTTCTGACGATATGAACATGACCTTGTATCACCCTTTACCTACTGGCATCTTCTGTGAATCTCAAGCAGTGAGGTCAGGAAGAAACAAAAGACCCTCAAAAGGCAAATATTGCAAACCAAGTTCTAAGCAATGACTGCAAATATCCCTGGACTGATGATTGCCTTCTGAATTATTTTAGTATTCCCAATCAGTGTGAAAGTAGTTATTATATGCCCTCTGACATTTTACATATCCTTTACCTGAAGGCTTAAGCCAAAGTTATAAAGGGACACTGATTTAGTGGTATAATTATGCTGTTGCATACGACTTATGATTGTTTTAAACTTAAAAATAGCACAAAAATGTAGATTTTAAAGTCTCTGGGGCTTCCCTGGTGGTGCAGTGGTTGAGAGTCCGCCTGCCGATGCAGGGGACGTGGGTTCGTGCCCCGGTCCGGGAGGATCCCACATGCCGTGGAGCCGCTGGGCCTGTGGGCCATGGCCCAGAGCCTGTGCTCTGCAACGGGAGAGGCCACAACAGTGAGAGGCCCACATATCGCAAAAAAAAAAAAAAAAAAGTCTCTGGTGGCAGTTGCATTAAATAAGTAAAAATTTGAATGGATTCAGTTGCGAGGCGCTCTGGGACTTTTGAAGTGGACACAAGGAGGGGAATTATTTGTGGGGTGCTTATCATAATGTAAGAGGGAGAGGGAGGACTGTGCCCATTGTAGGTATCAGTACCTAACTGTTAAATGGGGTTGGGTTAAGCAGACACAAGGATGAAATAAATATTTCCCAGCTTTGTCAGGCACCACCCATCCAGGGTAAGATACAAAACTGCTTCATTTTAAGGATTTCTCAGTAGCAATGTAGTTTATCAGACAGTAATTTCGGCTGGGAATAAAGACAGAGAGTGTTGGGCTTCCCTGGTGGCGCAGTGGTTGAGAGTCCGCCTGCCAATGCAGGGGACACAGGTTCGTGCCCTGGTCCAGGAAGATCCCACATGCCACGGAGCAGCTGGGCCTGTGAGCCGTGACTGCTGATCCTGCGGGTCTGGAGCCTGTGCTCCGCAATGGGAGAGGCCACAGCAGTGAGAGGCCCACGTGCTGCAAACAAACAAACAAACAAACAAACAAACAAAAAATAGCCCGTAAAAAACAATCCAGAGAAGTTGAATGATCACAGGCTTTGGAGCCAGATAGCCCTAGCTTTATATCCTGGCTCCATCATATACCAGTTATGTGACCTGGGGCAGTTTACCTAACCTCTTAACCTTGGGTTCCTCATAAATGGGAAGAACAATGTCAACTCATCAGTTTGTGGTAAGGGTTAAATCACAGAGCCTATGTGAAAACACTTGGCGAAATGGGCAGGCACATAGTATATTTTTAAAGTTAAGTTCCCTCCTTTCTCCTTAAAAAATAAAGTTTTTAAGACTTAGGGTTCAAATGTTAAATGTGGTTCAAAGTGGAAGTTACTGCAGCTAAGTTCAGTATTCTCCAAATAGTCATAAGGGTCTTCACTCAACGTTAATAAGAAACATTATTTTTGGTAGAAGAATCTGAACAATTGAGATGCATTCAGAATTAACTTTCAATTTCATAAGGACTACATTCTGGCCAGTAAAATGAGAGTGGTAGTATCATGTGCAGCTTTGGGGAAATGTCCTTAAAAGAAAGGAGACACGTCCTTCTTCACGTTTTCCACCAGTCTGGTAACAGAACAGTTCAGCAACAACTTGGACCATGAGGTGGAAGATGTATGTTGAAGATGACAAAGCGACAGAGTATAACAAACCAGGGTTCCTAATACGTTTATGAATCTCCCGTGCCCACACTGAATTGCTTATCTTTTAATCAGCTCTTTTTGTTTAAGTTATTGTTGCAGTGAAATATTATTCAGCTTTAAAAGGAAGGAAATTCTGACAAGGGCTACAACATGGATGAACCTTGAAGACATTATGCTAAGTGAAATAAACCAGTCACAACACAACAAATATTGTGTAATTCCACTTATATAAGGTATGTAGTATAGTCAATTCATAGAGACAGACAGTAGAATGGTGGTTTCCAGGGCATGTGTGGAGGGGAGAATAGGAAGCTAGTGTTTAATGAGTACAGATTTTCAGTTGGGAAAGATGAAAAAGTTTTCGAGATTGATGGTGGTGATGACTGCACAACAATGTGAATGTACCTACTGCCACAGAACTGTACACTTAAAATTGGTTAAAATGTTAAGTTGTATATTTTATATACTTTATGGCAATTTAAAAAATGCCAGAAAAAGTCAATGTTAGCAACAGTCAATGTGCATGATGGGAATATTTTCCAAAATCTTTGAGGTGCTCCCTTGGATACCAGTAAGATCAAAATTCAAAATGCTATTGTTAGAGACAATGTTACTGGGCTTCACTCAATTTTATTTAATGAAATAAGAAATTAAATGTTAATATAACCACAATTACATGCCAAAGGAAGTGTTATCACCCAACTATTAAATATTTAAATGCTTCAATGCTCTATTCTTACTTCTATTTCAGTTTGTACGCCCTACACTGACATGAGGGAATTTCTTACACATCTAGAGCTTCAATTATCATTTATATGCAGATGCCTCCCAAATGTATGTTTTCACTTATTTTCCTGAGATCAATTATTTTATGTTTCAAAGTCAAACTCAACATGTCCAACACCAAATTCATGATCAGCACCCCCATACTTGGTTATTTCCCATCCATTCAATTGAGTAGGCCATAAAGCCAGGACCTATACTCTCCTTTACATCTCATATCCTAGTATAAGCTACTGTGTCATCATGTACTTCTTGTTATCACTTATCTCATTAATACTTTTACATGATTTCTGTGAGTATTTGATTGATTAATGTCTATGTCTCACACTAGAGTGCACATTCCAGGTGAGCAGAGACTTTTTTTTTTTTTGGTACGCGGGCTTCTCACCATTTTGGCCTCTCTCATTGCAGAGCACAGGCTCCGGACGCGCAGGCTCAGTGGCCATGGCTCACGGGCCCAGCCGCTCCGCGGCATGTGGGATCTTCCCGGACCGGGTCACGAACCCGTGTCCCCTGCATCGGCAGGCAGACTCTCAACCACTGCGCCACCAGCGAAGCCCCGAGACTTTATTTTTGCTCAAAGTCATATTCCCAGAATATAGCACAGTGCCCACCCTTTATGTGGGTGTTTAATAAATATGTGTTAAATAAATCTTTAAGCTCTGAACTCATAATTGGGAAATAAGTTTGATATGAAAAATGTATAAATGTAATTCCTCTCCTTCCTGTCTACATGAAGATTTGAGTTATTCCCCAAGCAGGGTTAGTGTATTACACTTTGACACTCATCTTGAGATTACCCTGGCTATTGCTTTTAGTTCTGCATTTTAGTTCAGTGCCATTTTGTACATTTACCTGAATTTCTTGAATGCTTCTAACTTGTCTAGTACAATGATTCCTGTATCTATCCCCTCTCATTATCTAATCCAAATATACTGTTCAATTCCTTGGGTGGAGAATAGTATATACTTGAGGCTCACAAGTGTAGGTAGAAGTCCTGGGGACGGGGATGAGGGTAAGGGAATGGGAGAGTTTATCTCAGGACTCAAACTCTGTGGGTTCAAGTCGTGCTTTTGCTGCTAGTTTCAAATGAGTTTACTTAACATCTGAATCTGTTTCTGCATTTCCAAAAGTAGACACAGTATTAAAAATACCTATAGCACAAAATTATTGTGAGAACTATGTGGAGGAATGACCCTGGAATTACTTTTTAAACTGTACAGTGACACAAATATACATTAACTATCCCAGTGTGAATAGGGTTGGAGTGAATCCTAAAATAGCAGCGGGGGTAAGGAGGAGGTATTTGGCCAAGACTCACAATTTGTAGGTAACTACTTTTACAGCATTTCTACTTTGTTTGTTTGTTTGTTTTGCGGTACGCAGGCCTCTCACTGTTGTGGCCTCTCCCGTTGCGGAGCGGACACACAGGCTCAGCGGCCATGGCTCACGGGCCGAGCTGCTCCGCGGCATGTGGGATCTTCCCGGACCGGGGCTCGAACCCGTGTCCCCTGCATCAGCAGGCGAACTCTCAACCACTGCGCCACCAGGGAAGCCCTACTTCGTTTTTGAACTTGTTTTTGAAATGAATAATGGAGTGGTTGCAGCAAAGATAAATTTATCTTAACAAAAAAATGGGGGGGGGAGCATTTTTAAAATCTAGTATTTAACCAGTCAATTTAGAGTCTGTACTTCTACCATGTTTCAGCTTCCCGAAAATCCCAAACTCTCCCGTCATCTCTAACACTGTAACCAGGTGGGCGGTTACTAGGCGTTGCCAGGTTTCCTGAAAGCCGGTGTTGCGTCATCAGGTTGTGAGTAGCGCCCCGCTGCGTGTGCTTAATTGTGAGGTCACAAGCCCTCTCCAGTATAAAAGGCTGGACGCTGCCGCGCGTCCCAGTCGCACCAGGCGGTGCAGCGCGCTTAGCATACTGGCCAGCAGCTTCCATGGTCTGGGCGGCTAGCAGCCCCCTGCTTCCCAAGTGCCAGCTGAGTGTTTTGGTGCCCAAGAAAAGTGAAGAGGCCGTAGAGGAGCCATGAGCGGAGTCCTGTTCCTGCTAATGAGCTACTTTCTGTTCACCTTCATGTTTGTCTTCTGGAAAACCCTGTTTCAGGTAAAGTGTACAAGAGCAATTGGAATTAGATGAAGCTCGATGAATACATGGACTGGGGAGGGGCCGTGTTTAAGAGAGTAGAAAGATAGTAAAATAAGAGTAAGGGGGGGCTTCCCTGGTGGCGCAGTGGTTGAGAGTCCGCCTGCCGATGCAAGGGACACGGGTTCGTGCCCCGGTCCATGAAGATCCCACATGCCGCGGAGCAGCTGGGCCCGTGAGTCATGGCCGCTGAGCCTGCATGTCCGGAGCCTGTGCTCCATAACAGGAGAGACCACAACAGTGAGAGGCCCACATACCACAAAAAATAAATAAATAAATAAAATAAGAGTAAGGGGGAGGTCACCTCATTCCTTTTTCTTTTGAAAGAGCCCCAGATGTTGAGTTTTTACCTGCACACTTCTCTCATATTGACCAGTGGTTCCACAGCTGAAGTATGTTATAAAAAGCCCCAAGTCACTAAGTGATATGGTCAGCTTTTCACCCACTTGAAAAGTACAGCAGAAAGCACCCACTCCCCAGCACCACCTCCCATTTTAAGAATCTGTACTTTCTCTCTTCTTTGGCTTCTACTGCCACATGTGTTTCTGTTTGCCTCTTCCTCCCTTGTATTTGCCTTTTCAGCCATCTTTATAAGAGCTTTTGGGGGCATTCACAAGTAATTAAGGTCAAAATGTGGGTTTCCTGGTGATATTTAAAGTTCCAAGTGAAGTACCTTTAGATAGGAATCAGACAGTATCCAAGTATAGACCTACTGGAATGCCCAAGAAATGTAAGCCAAGGGTATGGCATTTGGGCATTAAAAGGCTACTTTAATTTTTTTTTCTCAGTCTGTGTTTGGGAAGGGCATATTTCCAAATCAGTGTATTCATTCAACAGATTTTTAATCTTGGGGGAGGACCATCAGTTCATTTTGGTAAACCAAGACTAAGGATGTTATTTGGTGGTATTTGGATATTACTAAACTCAATAAACTACATATGTATAATTTCCTTCCCTTACAGAGAAACACTGGTGGGGCTTCCCTTGTGGCGCAGGACACGGGTCCGCGCCGTCGTCCGCCGCCCCCTGTCCGCGAAGAGCCTGCATGCCGCAGACCAGAAGAAACAAAAAACAAAAAAAAGTGAAACACTGGTGAAATATCATCAAAATCGACTTCTCTTGTGCTTGTGAGATCATCCTCTTCCACTCAGTCAACTAAGAGCAATACTGGTGTCTTTCAGTCAACAGTCAATGGATATTAATCTCCAAAACTCGATAGCCATGGAGAGGAAAGTATTTGTAAACCTCAGCATCGTGGAATACAATCTGGCTGAATTGGAACGATTCCTAGTTACTAAGGGTTTAAATCGTGCATTAAGTTAACCAGAAATCCAGTAACAAGCCTACAGAATGTAATGACACTGGAGGCAATCATTAAAGGCACTTTGAGTGGAGTCATTTGATTATATGTGTTTAATTATAAATGAATTATTATTTAAAAAGGTGAGGGGAGGGCTTCCCGGGTGGCGCAGTGGTTGAGAGTCCACCTGCCAATGCAGGGGACACGGGTTCATGCCCCAGTCCGGGAAGATCCCACATGCTGTGGAGCGGCTGGGCCCGTGAGCCATGGCTGCTGAGCCTGCGCGTCTGGAGCCTGTGCTCCGCAATGGGAGAGGCCACAACAGTGAGAGGCCCACGTACCACAAAAAAAAAAAAAAAAAGACAGGGAGTGTTTTCATTCGTTTTTTTTTAACAATATCAAAAATGTATTAGGTACTTGTAACATGGGAACGTACGTGTACGTTGGAAGTGTGAGCACAGTGGACTGTGGGATGGGGAAAATGTAGTCACAACACATCTGACCATAGCAGAGTTGCTGAGCACAGGAACTGTTTTCCTTTGCTACTTCTGGTGTCTTGGGCACCCCGTTTCATCCCAGCTTTGGCTCCTCTGGTTCCTACATCCGGCTCTCAGAAGTCTGGCCAGTCTACCCAGAGGCAGCCTCTGCTCTCTGACTCTGGCAGTTTCCCTCACCCTGTTGGTGGTTAGTTTCTTAAGACAGGAACCTCTGCGTTCTCAGGCCAGGTCCTGAGCCCTTGTTGTGTGTTTATTCCCTCATGGAGCATCTGTCACCTTCCACTTCCCTGCAAGGTTGCAGATTCCCATCTGCCAGAGCAAGGGTCATGTGATGCTGCAGGATTTTCCAGGGACTCTGGCTTCATTGTTGCCCTGCATGACAGAAAGTTTTGTGGTTGCCTCTGGGCTCCAATACCTGCACTATCTCCAGTACCTCTTCCCTACTCTGCTTCCAGTGGTTTCTTGCCATGTGTCACCAGGGCCCTTCTTCCTGAACCTGGCTGCCCTGAAAGTTGGAAGCATAAGACTTGGCCCAGAGTTGCCAGTGCATCTTCCTCCTTAGCCCCAGCCATTGCTGTACATTATCTTCCCAAGCTTCTCTGAGACCATCAGCTCTCCAATCTCTCATGTTATCTAATGTATGTCTAATGTATCAGAGGCATCTTGGCATCATTCATAATGATCTGTCTGCTAAAGAGTAGATGACAACCAAACTCCTAAGTGCCTAACTTGAATTTAAGATAAGAACAAGAAACTGAAGTGAAACGAAAACAAGTACTGAGTTTCAGATAAATATTTCTTTAGCACAGGAGGTAGTCATTTCCAAAAGATCTCTCGATGGTTATAAAAAAGATTATTAAAGATTATTAAGGAAAATAATTAGGAAGTGGAGGAAGTCATTGTATTCTTTCTTAACATCACCTTTTAGTTCCAAACTGTATGAACTCTCTGCTGTGAAAAAGTGAAGAAATTAACACCCTAACACTTCTTTCTCAGTCTGCCTTGAAATTTTTATTATTTTTACTTTTTCAAGATTGACAACATTATGTTCTAAAACCATAATACCCACATTTGTTTAGTCTATGCAAATAGATTCAGTGCTCACCACTAGTATTTTTTCAAGAGCTTCTGTAAGTTTTTTTAAAGCTCACCATGTGATTCTGATGCACAGTGAGGGTTCAGATCTGCTGCTGCTTTAGGGTCATTGAGTGAGGACTTTAAAAATAAAACAACAAACCAGGATCTCATTAAATGCCAAAATTCAGAAGATTGCTCTGGAGTTGTGTAATTTCTTTAGGGAAGAGCTCTTTGAGTTTTACATGAGAGGGATGAGAGGGAGAGGCCGGGCCGTCTGCAGTTCTGAGTGAGAGACACAAATAGGGGAAGAAGCATTTACTTTTTTTGTGTGTGTGGGACACGGGCCTCTCACTGCTGTGGCCCCTCCCGCTGTGGAGCACAGGCTCCGGACGCCCAGGCTTAGCGGCCATAGCTCACTGGCCCAGCCGCTCCGTGGCATGTGGGATCTTCCCAGACCGGGGCATGAACCTGTGTCCCCTGCATCGGCAGGCGGACCCTCAACCACTGCGCCACCAGGGAAGCCCCAGAAGCATCTACTTTTAATTCAACTATTGAGATCAGACTCTGCAGAGTTTTGGGGGATTTAGTAGCTTCCTCCTAAGCTGAACATAACAGTGGTTCTCAGAGTGTTGTCCAGAGACCGGCAGCATCAGCATTACCTGGAAATTAGTGAGAAATGTTAATTTGGGGGCCCCGCCCCCCGACCTACAGAATCAGAAACTTTAGGGGTAAGGCCTAGCAATCTGTGTTTTAACACCCCCTCACTGGAGATTCTGATGCACCCTCAAGTTTGGGAACCACCAGGCTACAAAATCAAAATGTGGTCTGTGGATCATCAGTATCCAACATCACCTGGGAGCATGTTATAAACGCACATTCACAGGCCCCACCCCAGACTTACTGCATCAGAATCTGCATTTTAACAAGATCCCTACATATTTTATATGCCTGTTATCATATTTGAAAACTCATCCGAAAAGTACTGCTTTGTGTAGGCCAGTGGTTCTCACCTTGGCTGGACTTAGAGAATTACCCAGGCAGCTTTAAAAAGTCCAGAGGCCAGGGCCTCACCCTGGACCAATTGAATTAGAATCTCGGGGTGAGGGGGGAAGAGGGGTGTTGGACTGGGCACTAGTGGCTGCAAAAGCTCACCATGTGATTCCAATGTGCAGCTAAGATTGAGTACCCTTTCTCCAAGCTGTGGCTTATTGAACCCTCTTTTATCAATTATCACTCCTCTGTCTGCTTCCTGGAATTATTGGTAAAGTGCTCATCTGCTGATGCCACCCATTCATTCACTTGTATTCTATTGACTGTTTTGTGTATATGTATTGTTTTTTATTGTTATTTTAACAGTTCTGTTTCTCTGGAGACCATTAATACAATGAATACACCCTCCTTCCCCAGTATATAGCACGGTCCCTTCTCTAGAGAGGTATGTAATAAATGTTTATTGAACCCTAGCATTCAAAATTCATTAACGTATTAAAAAAGAGTACCATAAAGCAGTGGTCCCCAACCTTTTTGGCACCAGGGACCAGTTTCGTGGAAGACAGTTTTTCCACAGACCAGGGGGTGGGGGATGGTTTCAGGATGATTCAAGTGCATTACTTTTATTGTGCACTTTATTTCTATTATTATTACATTATAATATATAATGAAATAATTATACAACTCACCATAATGCAGAATCAGTGGGAGCCCTGAGCTTGTTTTCCTGCAATTAGATGGTCCCATCTGGGGGTGATGGGAGACAGTGACACCCGACATGTGTTGCAATGTGTCCAATCTACTCCATAATCTCGTTTTGGTTGCTGTCACTGCAGAAAACCCTGCTTCACAAAGATAAGATGTTGGAAATGGAAGCAGGCTTTTCAGTGCTTTTGTGGCAATCTCAGGATATTCCACCTTGACTTTAATCCAGAACGTATGGAGATTTGAAGTTGTCTTGAAAATACTTTTAAGGCCACCATCATTAGGCATTAGATTCTCATAAGGAGCATGCAACCTAGATCCCTCACATTCGCAGTTCACAGTAGGGTTCATGCTCCTATGAGAATCTAATGCTGCCGCTGATCTGACAGGAGGCTGAGCTCAGGCAGTAATGTGAGCAATGGGGAGCAGCTGTAAATATAGATGAAGCTTCGCTCACTTGCCCACTGCTCACCTCCTGCTGTGCGGCCCAGTTCCTAACAGGCCACAGACTGGTACTTGTCCATGGCCCAGGGGTTGGGGACCCCTGCCATAAAGTGATTTTTCTCAATCCCCAAAGGTTATTTATTTATTTTTACATGTGAAGTTCGATGTGAAAAAGGAAGTTTTCGTGGTTATTTTACTTGATTTATCCATGTCCAAAGTATGTGGCAAAAGTTCAAAGTGAAGGGTCCTTCTTGCTGAGCTTTGTTTGAGTTCCCTCAAACAACATATGCCAAAGAAACAAAAATAACAAGCAAAATTTAGTATGCCCTTGGCTTCCTTTAGTAAACTGCCATTTATTGAGCAACTACTAGGTCCTCAACATGGTCAGAAACTGTTCAGAGAATGTAGAAGAGACTTTATTTCATGGGTTCCACTTAAAAATATCATGCAGTTTCTGGTTACTAGAGATAAGTAGTTTCTGTGGTCTTTGTGTATCTGCATGTGTGTGTGTGTGTGTGTGTGTTTTCTTTTCTGCAAGTGGAGTAAAGGAGGACATTTTGATGGCCTAAAGTCTGTCTCAGCATGTAAAAGCGTAAGCTTATGATTGATAACTGTGGTTCAATACCCTACTTTTATTTTTTATTTTTTATTTTTTATTTTTTTTTGCGGTACGTGGGCCTCTCACTGTTGTGGCCTCTCCCGTTGTGGAGCACAGGCTCCGGATGCGCAGGCTCAGCGGCCATGGCTCACGGGCCCAGCTGCTCTGCGGCATATGGAATCTTTCCAGACCGGGGCACGAACCCGTGTCCGCTGTATCGGCAGGCGGACTCTCAACCACTGCGCCACCAGGGAAGCCCATCAATACCCTACTTTTATAAAACAAAATCTAATTTGACTTAATAGCATGCTTTTACATGATGACATCATTAATGGTGCCTACTGCAGAAAATAAAATAAATGTTTTCCTGTGAAACTAAAGTTTAGACTAGTTTTAGATAGATCAGGATATAGCTATAAAATACAATAGTGTCTGGCTTGTCATTAAATATTCCTTATTACATTAAACTCCATTAAAAACAAATGATAGGACATTTCCTATTATACTGAGGGAGCTATGGTAATAGGAATGCCAGCTGTTTATTGACAAAGGAGTATTGAACTGCTTTCTCATCAGAAAATATGAGTGGAGATATTTGCTAATATAGGACAGCAATCCAACAAAGACCACTAAATTCAGATTGGAAACATGATTCACTCTCAACTTGGGCAGTAAAGGAATTAAAATTGCCCTGAAAGTTTAAGTATTTCACATACCTGATTGCTTTTATCCTAGATGGTGATGACAAAAATTTGACTGTGTATCTTATAACAATCATTGTCACTCACTGGATTGTTTTAAGGTCAGTGTTCCCAAAGCTGAACATCAGCTTTACCCAGAATGCTTGTTACAAGGAGGCTCCAGATCTCACCCCAGATGACCTGAATCAGAATCTCTTGGGGAGTGATCTAGGTATATGTATTTTTAACAAGTCTCCCCTAGTGATTCTCATGCTCAAATTTGGAAAACACTGTTTCAGGCTATCAATATTCATACACAGTATGATAGACCAAGAGACCAGGACTGGCCATACACATAAGTCACAATTTACTGGTTTGGCTGTAGGGGTGTGTGGGGTTTAGTGGGAAATTAGATGAAAAGCATCCTCCTTTTCTTGTATCTGAAATTCTGCTATTTGAGATCAGTATTTCCCTCTCTCCATAGTTCTTTTTTGTATGTTAAACATCCTGGAAATATTTGTGTTATAAGATGTGAAAAAGTTTTAGCACATGACAGGAAGAACTGGGCATAATGAAAGCTCTGGGCCTGTATGGGGGATGGGAGCAGAGTGGACACACATAGGGCGGGATGTGTGGAATATCACAGTTATACTGTGCCTGTCCCCAAACCTCCACAGGAAGGCAGCTCCATAGCACATACAGTTCAGAAAAACATCAGACATTTGATCAAGGAGCCAATCTTCTTACTGAAATATTGGACCTCGGCTTTATTCAAATGAGAAAATATACGGAAAAATCAGAGAAAACATTGTACATATTAGACTATAATCTAGTGAAATAATTAGTAACCTATGATTTTTGGCAGGCAATTATATGCTCATGCAATATATATATATGCACACACACATACCCAAACACACACATATATACATATATGTATATATTTAAGTATACAAAAAATAACTTTTGTTTCCAAGAATCATCATAAAATGCTTTCCAATGCTCTAAAAACCTTTGTCATATGGGGAAGTTGCTTATACGAAGCAAAGTCTCTCTCTTGCCAGGGGGATGTTTGCTCATGTCTTTAGTTTATAATGATAGGTGAGTAGTTAAGGTAACTAATGTTCAATGAGCTTTTCAAAACTCCCTGTCCAGGGGCACTCGGTACACCTTCCAGTGCTGGCCTCCTCCTGATTCGGTCATACAATTTAGTGATAAAGAATATGAGCTTTGGGCTTCCCTGGTGGCGCAGTGGTTGAGAGTCCGCCTGCCAATGCAGGGGACACGGGTTCATGCCCCGGTCCGGGAGGATCCCACATGCCGCGGAGCGGCTGGGCCCGTGGGCCATGGCCGCTGAGCCTGCGTGTCCGGAGCCTGTGCTCTGCAACGGGAGAGGCCCACATACCACAAAAAAAAAAAAGAATATGAGCTTTGGTGTTAAAGAATATGAGGTTTGGTGTAGGTTAAACCAGGGCTTGAGTACTGTGTGTATTACTTACAAGTTAAGTGTTAGTATAAAATAATGAATACAAGTTAGTATTTCTGAGTCCGTTTCCACATCTGTAAATTGGTGCTAATAATTTTATAATGGAAATAACTCTTGGGATTAATATAAGGATGAAATGAGGTTTTACATTTAAAGAGAATTTTCAACTTGTATTATAATTATTGAGAGAAGCCTTCTAGGATGCTTCTACCTCTTACTAAAGGGCTAGTGGCCTGACCTACAGTCCATTACTTTCATTTCCATAGGGATCAGAGGAATTCTGGTTCTCCCTAACAGGTGGTGGAGAAGAACAAATTCAGCTGGTCCCCAGAGATGGTTGTGTCTGCCTTCAAGGAGAGAGGCGCTTGGAGTAGACTTATTTGGTAACAGTGGCTCCTTATTACAGAATTGGGATGAGAACCCCTCATTTTGGCCCCAAAGTTTGCCCAGGGGTCATAAGAGTAGAGAATGAGATGAAGAGTGAAAACATACAAATACACCAACATGACATGACCAAAGAAAGCACAGATACATTTCAATAAAGTGATAGTTCAGCATCTGAGATGGAGGCTCTACAATGGTGAGGGTAAAGCGGGCTCAAATTCCGAGACCAAAAAGGTCTGATTAAGTCAAAAAATCAGACATACATATTTCTCTTTTAATGGCATTGTAATGGAGTAGAGGTCTCATCTAACAAGGTAGAAATATTAACAGTTATGTGGTAGAGATTTTTTAGCATGGTCCATTTTCATGGAAGTCATTTTTATCCGGTTCTAAATTATATGTGTTAAAAGGATACACGAATTCATTAAATTATTTTTAACTCAGCTCATTATTACACTCAGCTTAACATCTCAGACAGTTGCTAATTTTTAACCAATTTAACAAAACGTCCTTTGTTAAGAATCATGTAGCAATGCTTCCAACTTATTATCGTTGAAGTAAAAGAAAGCCTTTTAAAGAGAAGATATATGTTTTGAAGGTATGTTGGTATAGAACCATAGAGAATCAGAGCCAGAAAGACCCTAGAAATGATATAGGTCAACCTCTCATTGGATAGACAAGGTAACAGAATCATTCCCTGATACCCACATTAGGGTGATAAACAGCAAATAAGCCATGAACCTATCACGTATTTAGAGACTGTCTAATATATTCAAGGCACTGTGCTACAGGATGAAAGATAAGGAACTGCGTAAGATGTGCCCTCTGCCCTTATAAAAGACTTATGATCTAACCAAAGGATCAAACATGTGCTCGTGTAGCAATGCATAGTATGAGGTAGCTTATTATAAGTGGTACAAAGTGCTACACGAACTAAGAAGTTGGAAAGACCTCTTTGTAGAGTCTTATATTGAGGGAATCTTCTTGGGCAGGGTGATATTTTAATTGACTCTCTGACCTTTGCCCCTACTGTGATTGTATATCAGTTCACTTAGTGATGATGCTTCTGCAAATAGGGAGAAATTCATGGTTCAAATGATGCATAGGGACTAAGGAGGTCTTCTTAAAATATAGCTTTTATGCACGTTATGCTTCTAAATGTGGATGTTCATTAATTTGTTCAACCCATATTTATTGAATGCCGACTATGTACTAGAAGCTGTGGATAAAATAATGAATGAAACAGAGTGCCTGTACTCATGTTACAGTCTAGTCAAGGGAGAAAGACAAGAAACAATGACACAAACAGCCATTGAGTATTTCAGATTGTGGTCAGTCCTATGAGGAAGCAGGGTAAGGACCCAGAGAAGAGTGCTGTGTGAGGTGAAGTGCAGAGACTTGAAGAAAGTGGGGGATTGAACCATGCAAACAGCTGGGGGAAGAGCAGTCTATGCAGAAGAAACAAGTGAATCTCATTAACATGGTTTTTGAAGGAGCACAAAAGACATTTATTTGTCAAGCCTGCTTTTCTTCCCAATCACAAGCCAGGGGAAGGGCTTTTACTCATAACAGAAAGGAGGTAATGAACTGACCACCGTACCAATATCAATGCAGACCTTCTATTGAAGGTTAAGAGGAAAAACAGAGAGGGTGGAAAGGAGAAAAAGGAGACAAGGGCAGGATGGAGCTGAGTGAGGGAAATGAAGGAGTGGAGACAGAGGGAAAGAGAATAATGACAGATAAGACAGGAAAGTCATGGATTTAAATCTCCACATCATCCTGTCCAGAAAAGCCTGTGGTCAGGAACTTATCTCCTGCATCGTAAACAGCATCTGCTGTTGTCCCTGAAACTGCCTGTGCCAACAACACCCTTGTGTAGTGCACCAGGTTCTCATTCTTAAGCCAATTTATTCAATAATACGATCTCTTTGGATACCTGGTGTATGACTAGACCTGAGATAGGGAAGAGACAGAAGAATGATAAGGCACTGCCTTACAGGCAGAAATGACTAGTTATAATAGTCATTTATTTAATATCTTTTTATATAATATCTTTTAATATATCATTTATACAATATCTTTATTTTACAGTGTACATTTCTTTGGATTTCTCTTGTATGCCCCCTACAACCACCCCCCCAACACACACACACACGCACACACACATGGAGTACAGTAAGGTTGTTCTCAAACTTTTATCCAGCCCAACACATAACACAATTGAGGGATATCAAAAAATCCCACGATGACCAGTGACTCACTAAGGCAAAGATTAGCATAGTATCGGAGGATGAATGTAACTCTGATCTGACCTCTCGAGTAAAAAAAAAGCCTTCCCAACCTTTGTGACATCCCAGCATAGGTAGAAAATTATACAAGTGTGCCACGGGTACCCTGAAGTGATGAGGATGCCCCAGGTCCCACTCAGCTGCCCCGAGGACCGAGGAGAACAATGTCTGGGCACATTAGGGACCCATTCGAGGAATATCATTTGGAAGCTCTGGTTTAAGGGATAAAACACAAGATTTTTATTTCAGTTTTTCCCCACTCCTCCCTCCATCATGGTACCTTCTGAAGGAGAAATCAATTTGAAGATGCTGAAATATTACAAAGCCACACATATGAACTAGGCCCTTGCATTGGTATTGTGACCTTTTTCCACGTGAGGTCCATGTTACCTGAAAGCTCACCATCTAATGTCAATAAATAACAGCTAATAGAAAATGCATGAATGAGGCTCCCATTGTATTGTGGTTTGTGATTATCTGCTTAAGACTTGGGCCTTTCTGAGAACCAAAGCTGTGGCATAATACTGCATGGAACAAAGCACAGTGGATTCTCCTTAGGAAACACAAGATGTGAGACTCACAACTTGTCAGATTGAAGCTTATTATGAAACATTACCCCCCCTCAGATGTAAAAATCACTCCCATTGAAACAAAAGATTACAATTCAGGACAAGTGTAGAGAGGATGCTAATTAACAAAGCCGTTTACAACTGCGGCATTTTGAGCTGATGCTAGCCTTCGCCTGCTGCGCAAGGTTTCAGTTTGCAATTGTGGTCCTGTCTTTCTTCAACTCCTGCTTGGAAATAACAAGTTAAGACAATTTCTGTTATTTAGATGGCAAAACATCATACTGAGGCCAGTATTTATGCTGTCTGGAGTAGTTTTCAGAGGGAAAAAATACCCTGTCTTTTAAGGCTAAACTTCTTTTCCTCTTGCAGGCAGTTATACTATTTATTACATGTATAAAGATAGTGATTAATTAATAGGAAGGAGTTAGGGCACAGCGATCTTCAGCTGTAATGGAGGAATTTGCCGATAGAATGGAGCCCTGAACATAATGAAGGCTTGAAAATGAAATCTACCTTATCTGGAGAAAAGCCCTCCCAGCCACTGAAGATATAAATAGGGAAAAATCAATTAGCACAGACTGGAATTGAAAATCATGTGGTTTATTAGATAATGAAATTGTTTTTGGTGAAGGAAATGCAAACGAATCCATGACCAAGATTGATAACACTAATATCCTTCTCTTGAGGGACCGTGTAAAAATGAATGCTGGCCAAGTGACACCCTTCTTTCCTCATTAATTTAACTTCCTACTAGCATGGGGGCAAATATGTAATTTTCATACCCAGATGATAGTAGGAGGCTTAGGTTAAAACCTGTGCTGGAAGGGAGAGGAGAAAAAAATGCACAATCTAATGATTCAGCTCAAGGCAAATGTTTTAAAGAAGTAGAGACTGCAAAAGTGGACGCTAACAAAAGAAGGAAGTAAAAGCTTTATTTAGTACTCTCCCAGGTCACCTATACCCTGACACCTTGATGAACCTATATGCCTTTCCACATTATAGTTTTAAGGGGTATTGGTGGTGTGTACAGTGGTTCTTACCTATCACAGTGAGGGTTATTGACAAAATGAATGGCTGATTATCACACACACCTGGGAATTTCTTAAACTACAAGTCCTTAGGTCTCACTCTCAAAGGATCTAATTTCATAGAGCTGGAATTTAAGCCAGCATCCTAATGGCACTCATGCAGGCAATCTGGGGACTAAACATGACAAAACACTGGCCTAGGATATGTTAAGACAGCACTTACCTCCCTTCCAGTGCCAACCTCTTTCTGTTCACCTCTTATTCAACCATAGGTAAGTCCCCTTCAGTATTTTACCACCCCCCCCAATTTATTGCACCTATGTAGCAGTCTCTTTGATAGCCACTATTTTCTCCTTTTATTTTGTTTGAAGTATAATTGATTTACAATATTGTGTTAGTTTCAGGTCCAGAGCAAAGTAATTTGGTTATGCATATATACGTGTATATCTATGTGCTTTTTTTCGATTATTTTCCTTTTTAAAAAAATTTCTCCTTTTAAACATAAATTCCAAATTATGTGGTAGCTTCTAATCTTCCTCCCAAAATGAGGTTGCTAGGTGGTTGGAATTCATGTCCCTTTATAAATCAGAGGCCTGTCCAGGTTACTTTGTTTTGACCCAGCCTACAGCCAAGTGCACAAACTCCAGTGGGAAATTTCAGTGGAAACATTAGAACTCTTCCTCCACCCCTGTTCCTGGATGTCATATCCAATGCCCTCCTGTACCCTAGGAATGATGCCTCCCTTTTCTGTCACCATGGTAGATATCTCATCAAGAAATTCACCACATTGGTGGTTGAATTTGAACTGTTCTCGGAAGTGTGAGCTAGATTTCAACATACAGAGATAGAGGGGTAAATATGCTAGAAAGAGATACCATCACTAACAGTTTGAAGTTTCTATAACCTGAGTTATCATCAGAATCACCTGGAGAGTTTGGTAAAAATTTATTTGGGGAGAGTGTTAAAAATCAGTCTCAGATTTAAAGTATGGAACGGGCTCTAGAGGGTGCTTTTTTAGCAAACTCCTCAACTATGAAGTATAATGAGGTTTAAGAACTATTTGGGCTGAAGTATGAGGACCTGGAAAAAAAATAAGTAAAGGACCCTGGGACCTTGGCTACACTTGAATGTTTTTTTTTTGGCGGGGGGTTGGGGGAGGGAGGTGTCCGGAAATAATCAGATGGTGACTTGCTACATGCTGTAACTCTCCTTGATTCCCACTGCTTTGCCGTTATGAAGTCTGACGTGGTTTAAGGGAATGCAAACACGTGTTTTACTCCTATACACTCAACAACAAATCTGCTAAGGAGAGGAGAGTGTGGAAATGAAGGGCCGATCTACATTAACTTAAATAATCACCACTCATTACTTCAACCATCAGAATCAGTAGAGTGCCGAAAAATGACCGTGCAGGATTCAGCAATCTAGATGTGCTTTGGAAACCTCCTCTGATGGATTTGACTTCCTTCAGTGTGATAGATGGTTCAGACACCATATATCTGGTGACCCAGGGAAAGAGATTCAATTTCTATCTGTGGAGATGATGCTGAGGCTTTGGTGGCACTTGTATGTCTATGGTAGCGAAAACTTAAATCCCAGCTTTTTAACCTGGAACCAGATATGATGTTCTGGGGTTAAAAAGGCAGGGCTTCCCTGGTGGTGCAGTGGTTGAGAGTCAGCCAGCCGATGCAGGGGATGCGGGTTCGAGCCCGGGTCCGGGGGGATCACACATGCTGCAGGGTGGCTGGGCCCGTGAGCCATGGCTGCTGAGCCTGCGCGTCCGGAGCCTGTGCTCCGCAACGGGAGAAGCCACAATAGTGAGAGGCCCGCGTACCGCAAAAAAAAAAAAAAAAAAAAAAAAGGCTGACGTGGCTAGTACAATTAGTGAGCTCAAATAGTGTCAGTTGTGGGAGTTGGGGAGAGATCCTTATTGCCTATTGATACACTCATGGTGAGATTCTCCCCGTGATGTTCAGATTTGTAGGTATAAATTAAATCCCTCTGGAATAATAACAACAATAACTACTCCTACTGTCATTTTTGGGGGTGCCTATGTGTGCCTGTACATGTGTTATTTAATTCTTAAAACAACTCATACAGGGAGATAGTATTAGCTCCATTTCATGAAAACAGGCTTAGAGAGGATTCCTTCATTCCTTCATCCATTCATCCATTCAACAAATATGCAGTGAAACAAACTAGGCACTGCTCTAGGTGCTGAGATTACTGCAGTGGTGTCCCAGTAGATCACCCTACTTCTAGGCTTCTCCCCGCCACCCACCCCATTTCTTTCTTCCCCACAAAACAGCCCATTATTTAAAAAACCCTCTTTGGTTTCTGCT
The DNA here is from genome assembly GCF_025265405.1 of Mesoplodon densirostris. NCBI lineage: Eukaryota > Metazoa > Chordata > Mammalia > Artiodactyla > Ziphiidae > Mesoplodon > Mesoplodon densirostris. Next base: position 34,938,360 of record NC_082681.1, on the reverse strand, counting down.
GGTGGGGCTTTGAGGGGCTGAAGTGAGCTTCTCCAAGCTGAGCCACCTGGTACCTCTAGGTGGGGGAAGGGAATCTCTGGCCCGATGCGAAGAAGACAGTTTCCTAGGCAGGTGCTTGATGCAATGGGATGCTTCCCGTCTGTAGGAGATGAACAGAGGTTTCCAGGTCCATGACTTGTAGTGAGATTTGTCTTGCTGGTGCTGACTTGGTATCTCTGGATAGGGGTGGAGGGTCTCAGGCCATTTTTGGTCTGGGTGCTTACTGGTGTGAGATCCCTTTGCTGGTCCCCCACTGGCCCCTCATCATCCCTCTGGATGGGGGAGGGGAGTCTATATATCTGTGAATTTCCAAGTTTCTACCTTCATCCTGCACCTCCTATACTCCATTATTTACTTAATATGTCCACAGTAATGTCTAATGGATATCTCACATCTTATATATCTTGATTTCTTTTATTATCAACGTTTACTTATTCAATCCCTGCCATAAGGTAGGGTCCTCTGGAATCATTCTTTAAGACCCAGTTGAGCTTAGCTGGTAGGAGGTTAACTAAGAATTGTTATTAATAGCAACACTGGTAGAAGGGAAAGGAAGGAAGCGGGGCTAGACAAAGGGAAAAGTCAAGCTGTGATGCACACCCAACAAGATCCCACAAGGAGCTCTGGAGCCAGAACAATCCTTCACAGCTGTCCCAAATTTGGCCAAGATTACTGGGCCCTGACATTCCCCCGTGAATCATACATTGGATGTGGGCCACCTGGGGAGGGGCGTGGCCTTGGGTGGGGCGGCTATTACGCAAAGCTGCCGCTAAAGGTTGGCTTCAAACAGCACTGGCAGCGTCTGGGGCAAGTCCTTCACTCAAGTGGGGTCCAAACCGCGCGTCAGTTCCAACGGGATCCCCATGTATATGACCATACTCCTGACCACGTGGTCCTCGTTAATCCCAGCACGGTGGAATCGCCCAGGCCGGCACAGGGTGAGTGTTTCCAGTCCTGGAGGCTGGCGGGTCAAGAGTTCTTCCCTCAGCCTTGTGATCTGCTAAAAGTTCTCCTGGCCCCAGTGGTACTCCCTGGGTGCACATCAGAGAAAGTCCTTCCTAGTCGTGGCGAACACTAGCGGAGAGTTTCCCCCAGCCCTGCAGGGCCTGCCAAGATTTCCTCCCTAGCCTGCTAGCTAGGTGAGAGTTCACTGCCTAGGTCACGGTGCACTCTCAGCACCAGACATCCGCGGTCATGAGTGGATAATTTCTTCTTGGGCACCAACCGTCTAGCCCTCAAGAGTTTCCTTTTAGCCCCCCATATGCCCAATTAAGAGCCCTCCTTTTTAATACTGTAATTAGTGTGGGTTTTCTTTTCTGTGTGGTGACGGAATAACGATGAATAATGTTTTGTATGTTTTCACGTGTGCTTACTGGCCATTTGCATGTAATCTTCTGTGAGTTTTTGACTTAGTTTTTTTGCCCAGTTTTGGGGAAAGTTGCTTGTGTTATTATTGACTTGTAGGGGAGTTTTGACTTCATATGGGATTTCATATATGTATATATGAGAGAGACAGACAGAGAAAGAGAGAGACAGAGAGAGGATGTGAGAACAAGATTGATTTATTCCTGGGCAAGCTTGTCTTCTCTTTTGAGTGAACATTACCAGTGGAGAAGCTAATTATCCTGCTGCTCTCTAGGCAAGAACTCATTTTTGCTAACTTACTTAAAGGGCACAGCTGTTTATGATTTGACCACAAACAACTCTGGTCTTTTGATGTGATGCTTCTGACTAGAACCTACAAACACAAGGGCCCTGATATAATTTCAAAACAGCATAATTTTTTAAGTTGCTCTGTGTCATTTGTCTGCATACATAGTTCCTCCCTGAAAACATGACCACCGTACCGCTGGATATTCCAAGCCTAAGCGCATGCCTGAGAATTTAATTCACAAAATGAGACCACAAGGCTAAACCCACACCCAAATGCATTGCTTGAAATCCTTATCTCTAATGAAAATGCAGTGTCACTGCTCCTTAAACAGCAGTCATTCTCTAAGAGGAAGTTGCAGATAGAAGTTATAAACTGATCACTGCCTTAACACAGAACAGAGGTTAAGACTGGAGTTTTTACATTGAGAGATTTAGAGGTGCCAGGTGCAGAGAAAGATGGGGAACAAGCCAACTGAACTGGAATTAACATCGATTTGTTCAGTTGCCATTTAACCTGTCTTGTACATGATATCCAAGCAAAGCCCATGTGTGGTTTTGCCTCTCTGCTACTGGGACCCAAGCAATGGACCTCTATCCTGCAAGTGCATCATATCCTAGAAGATAGTATATACTGGAGTTGAAGCTGAATCACAATAGCCGAAATAGACCAGGCTTAGAAGTTATATAATCCTAAGCCCTCACTTCATAAAAGGTGAAACCGCTTGGAGAGGAAAAAGAAATTTCTAAAAGTCGATTGACTTCGCCTCTGAGCTAGGTTACCAGAGGATTAGTCAGAGATGGTTTCCCCTACACCACTTATTTAAATTGTGTTGCTTTTGGCAATTCAGGTTGGTTTGTGTTAGCAGTGAGTTCTCAATCTTGTTCCTAGGGCTGTCCTTCTGAAGTGGAAAAGGACATAGCTGTTTTCTCGTTGCCTTCCAAGCCAGTTTCCTATTGCTTCTATTTCCTCCTCTTGTGGTGGTATCATTTTTCTGTTCTCTGGGGCCCATTCTGTCTTTTAGAATTTTTCTATTTAAGATTCTGTTGCTAATGTATACCGCTGGACTGTATATCCTTGAAGAGTTCCACTGTCACTTCCGAGAAACAAGCCTGCTAATGAGAGGTGTTTTACAAAATGGTGTACAGGCTCTGAAGAGGAAGCTAGATTTACAGAACCATCTGTAATTCAAAAGCATATAAAGGCATGGTTTTGGTTTCTGTAGGCTCTTCCCATTATGTGCGCTTAGAAGAGAACTAAAATAACAAAAGAAGCCCTTTTTTGACAGTTTTATGGCAGGGGAAATCTATTTCTGGAAGATGTGACATAATTGTTAATATCATAGCCATGTCCGTGTATCAACAATTCACAGTTCTAAGCAGGCATGGGCAAGTTCATTTGGACGTGGGGATGGATTTCTGTACTAAAAGATGCTGTGAAAATCAAACTACTCTATTTTGGTAGCAACTTCCCAGCTGATATAGGAATGGTTCTCATAGCAGGTCAGGGGTTCTCAATATTTGGTAATGAGTCATAGGATTGTATATTAAAAAATAATCCTAGGTGCTTCTCATGTGCAAATAGAGTTGCGATGCACTGAGCCTCAAGAGTATACCACT